>NC_088883.1:17834440-18160552 GCF_032884065.1 Artemia franciscana | reverse complement strand
TTTAAAATTGAAAGCTACAACAGCAGTTTTGTCAACATTGAAAGAAAGCCCAATATTTTTATATTCATTATAAAGCTGATTAAACGCGTTTTCACATCCACTAAAAGTACGGCTTAGATTCAAAACGTCATCTGCAAAAGTTATTAAGACAAGTTAAATCCACGGTGAATACAACTAAAATTACAGAATTTTGGGCATTTAAAACAGAGTTATTAAATAAAGAAGGTGAGGTAAGGCCACCTTGACGGACTCCTTTCA
Source organism: Artemia franciscana (assembly GCF_032884065.1). Taxonomy (NCBI): domain Eukaryota; kingdom Metazoa; phylum Arthropoda; class Branchiopoda; order Anostraca; family Artemiidae; genus Artemia; species Artemia franciscana. The sequence continues at coordinate 18,160,294 of NC_088883.1, read as the reverse complement.
AAATATTAAAAAGGGAAGATCCCCCCTTTAACTTCGCCTTAAGGTGATGGTACATATACAGAAGGCACTTCACTATACAAAAATTTACCCCAAAAGCAACATCTAAAGCACAAAGGATAATATGGGATCTACTTCTTTCTGCATCAGCAAGAACATTCATTAAAGCAAAAAGGGCATGCTCCCGGCTAATACCTTTTGGTAACCAAACTGGTGGGGTGGGACATAACATTTAGAAACAATTTCATCCAAAATAACTGACTCAAACAATTTAAAAATAGTACAAGAAACTGTTATAGGTCGGAACGAATCACACGAAGTAAAATCCTTTTTGCCTTTTTTCGGGATAGGGGTTATTTGACCAACTGTAAATTGATAAGGAACAACTCCGTTTTCAATAGACATTTGAAAAAGTAGAGATAAATGATTAAAAAGAAGAGCACTTGCATAATCAAAATGTCTGGCAGTAATTCCATCAACTCCCGCAGAATTTCTTCTCTTTAGTTTTTGACAATAAAACGATACATCACTTGGCTTAATAATAAATGTCGAGGGTTCGTGTTTCTTCAGACAAGCACTTAATTCTTTTTCAAATTTTGACTCAAGAGCAGGATCGGGAGAAGAAAACTCATGCTTATAATAATTTATCCACTCAGGCTCAGGAATATTATTTGCACTAATGTGTTCACAAGGGCGTTCAAATTTTTTCCAGAGCTTCGAAGGGTTCTCTGCAATTTTATGAGCGTTTTTCTCAATAAGATCAACCTTATGTTTTCTTAACACTTTAGCAAAAAAACGTTTAGAACGTAGCCGCAGACCATTTATAGTCCCAGACTTAGGCCTGCCGCAATCCCTCCAAATATTCAGCCAAATTTTAGAAGACTCGCACGCAGAAATAAGGGAAGGGTTTTTTGACCAACCCTGAAGTTGAGAGCCTTTCCTAATACGCTTGCACGGGACAGCTGAAGCTTCAGCACACTTTAATACACTTAAACTTTTTAAGTTTAAAATGACTGATGAACTTACAATGGCAAAAGCCGATGAAGATGCTCAAAAAGTCTATGCCAAAAACTTGCTGTTGATAGAGAAAGTCAGAAAAGAAAGCGTGCCGAGGAACCAAAAGAACAGCAAGGAAACAGGCTTGAGGCTGATAGAGAAAGAAAGAACAGAAAGCGTGCCGAGGAATCAAAAGAACAGCAAGGAAACAGGCTTGAGGCTGATAGAGAAAGAAAGAACAGAAAGCGTGCCGAGGAACTACCAGAGCAACGCGGAAGCAGACTTGCTGCTAAAAGAGAAAGTGAAAAAAGAAGGCGTGCCGAGGAATTACAAGAACAGCAAGAAATCAGGCTTGCTGCTGATAGAGAAGTAAGAAAAGAAAGCGTGCCGAGGAATCACAAGAACAGCAAGAAATCAGGCTTGCTGCTGATAGAGAAAGTAAGAAAAGAAAGCGTGCCGAGGAATCAGAGCACCTGAAAGTTATCGCCTGGCATTCAGGTACAACCCAGTCGATGATTATAGCTTGAGTAGATGTGTTCAAATCGGGACAATGTCTAAAATTTGTCCCTATTGCAAGGCCTTGAAATTCAATGGTGAAACAATGGGAATGTGTTGCGCCTCAGGAAAAGTTAAACTTCCTCTATTGGCTGCACCACCAGAGCCATTAAAGACTTTCCTTACTGGAACTACGTCAGAATCTAAGCGTTTTTTGTCACAAATCAGAAGATACAACTCATGTTTCCAAATGACGTCGTTTGGAGCCCAAATCGAAAATCCAGATCAATTTATGTCTACTTTCAAAGTAAAAGGGCAAATTTATCATAGAGCAGGGTCCCTTCTACCATTCTCAGGCGAGAATCATAAATTTTTACAATTGTACTTCATCAGTGATAGAAATTCTGAATTGAATGCACGTTGCGAAATTTCTCTCAACGTTGAAAGGACAATCGTTTCCCAATTGCAACATCCTTTCCACGAAAATAATAATTTAGTGCGTCTGTTCAAAACAGCCATCGATTTGATGCCTACTGATACGCATAAAATTGTTATTTCCGCTGACAAAACGCCTCCTGGCCAACATGTGCGTAGATACAATGCTCCAACTATCGACGAAGTGGCAATCGTTATGGTCGGTGATCAGTTTTTACCTCGAGATATTATTCTTCATAAGCGAAACGCTCAGTTGTTAAGAATTGCTGAAACTCATCGATGCTACGATGCCCTACAATATCCTATCATTTTTTGGGATGGAGCCGACGGCTATAACTTTAGTATTAAATTGATGAATCCAGCCACTAACAAAGAAATGAATAAGAAATGCAGTGCAATGCATTATTATTCCTATAGACTAATGATTCGGCAGGATGAAGAAAATTATATTTTAAAATGCCGTGAATTGTTTCACCAATTTGTCGTTGATATGTATGCTAAAATTGAATCAGAACGTTTGCTATATATCCGCCTGAATCAGACCAAGCTCCGCTCTGAACAATACATTCATTTGCGAGATGCAGTTATAAATGACGGTAATACCACAAACGTTGGAAGATTAACAATTTTACCTTCGTCATATGCTGGCAGTCCCCGTCATATGCATGAATATGCTCAAGATGCTATTGCGTATGTTCGTCTCTATGGTCGTCCAGATTTATTGATTACATTTACATGTAATCAATCTTGGGACGAGATACTGCAGCTTTTACTTCAAGGACAATCGGCGGTTCATAGGCATGACATTACGGCCCGTGTCTTCCGGCAAATGTTGAAATCACTGATAAACTACATAGTAAAACTTGAAGTGTTTGGGTCAGTGAGATGCTGGATGTACTCAGTGGAATGGCAAAAACGAGGTTTGCCACACGCACATATACTAATCTGGCTACATAAAAAAAATACTTCGAACGAAATTGATGATGTGATTTCCGCTGAAATACCTGATAAAAATGTCGATAAGGGGTTACATGATATTATTGTAAAAAATATGATACATGGACCTTGCAGTGCACTGAACGAAAATTCACCATGCATGGCCAAAGGAAGGTGCACAAAGCAATATCCTCGACTTTTAGTATCAAACACAATTACTGGCAATGATGGTTACCCACAATATAGAAGAAGATCTACTGAAGATGGCGGTAAAACAGCAATAATAAAGAAGCGTAACGGTACCACCATCGAAGTAGATAACCAGTGGGTTGTTCCATATTCCCCATTATTATCAAAAACATTTAATGCACACATAAACGTTGAATACTGTAACTCCGTAAAGGCAATCAAATACATATGTAAATACGTCAACAAAGGCAATGACATGGTAGTTTTTGGCTTGCAGCCCGAAATCGAAGATTTCGACGAAATCGTACAATATCAGGCTGGAAGATACATAAGCAGTAATGAAGCTGTTTGGCGAATTCTTTCATTTCCGATACATGAACGTAGTCCAGCTGTTGTTCACTTAGCGGTACATTTACAGAATGGTCAACGTGTTTATTTCACGGAAACCAACGTGCAACAAAGAGTCCTGAATCCACCGGGTACAACATTAACAGCTTTTTTTTCGCTTTGCAAAAATGATTCTTTTGCAAAAAAACTGCTGTATACTGAAGTGCCTTCGTATTACACGTGGAATACTAAAAATAAAGTATTTGAACGTCGAAAACAGGGTAAGTCAGTCGACGCCCAACCTACCATCTTCAAAGATACCACGATAGGAAGACTCTACACCGTTCACCCCAATCAACATGAATGCTTCTTTCTACGCCTGCTTTTGGTGAATGTACCCGGTCCGACATCCTTTGAGTATTTGAGAACTGTAAACGGTACTATACATGACACTTACCGTAGTGCATGCCAAGCTCTGAATTTATTGGAGAATGACCAACACTGGGATAACTGCATCAATGACGCGTGCGAAACGTCAACCCCAAGTCAAATTCGTGCATTGTTTGGCATCATTTTAACAACTTGCTCTCCATCAGCTCCTACAGAGTTATGGGAAAAATATAAGTCAAAAATGTCCGAAGATATACTCCATCGAAAACAGTTAGAGACATCAGATATGACTTTTGATTTTACATCAGAAATTTATAACTACACTTTAGTTATTATAGAACACTAGCTGTTGGGGTGGCGCTTCGCGCCACCCCAACACCTAGTTGGTGGGGCGCTTCGCGCCCCCCCCCAAGCCCCCCCGCGCGCGTAAGTCGTTACGCGCCATATTAGTTATGCGCCATTGTAGTTGTGTCCCTGTGTCCCACCTGTGAATATAGATAGATTTATATATGTGTTTCAAACTACGCAAAAATTGCGAATAAACAACATTCTTGGCTTTCCCATTGTCTGTGCATATGCAAAGCCGTATGTACTAATAATGACGTCATATACAAACGCTCTTTTTACAAACAAACAAACATGCATCCACATAACTCGTTTTTATATAGATAGATACAATACAAATTAACTGCGTAAAACTTGCGAATAAACAACATTCTTCGCTGTCCAATTGTCGCTGCATATAAATACATTGTCAGGTTTACCGACCCTCGAACATGCAACGTACAATTGTCCATGGGAAAAACAATCAGGATTAAGATCTATACCACATTTTTCTAATGATTGACCTTGAGCTTTGTTAATGGTGATTGCAAATGCTAATCGAATTGGGAATTGCAATCTTTTAAATTGAAAAGGCAGATCCGTTGGAATCTTGGGAATGCGAGGAATAAGAACAGCCTCACCCTCAAAAGGCCCTGTCAAGATTGTGGCCTCTATTAGGTTTTCCATTGTTTTTTTTACGGCAGGTCGAGTGCCATAGCAAAGCTTTGGTGGGTTTATATTTCTTAAAAGTATTATTGGTAGGCCTATTTTTAGTTGTAGCACGTGTGGTGGAAACCCTGAGAATAATATCTCGAGGTAAAAACTGATCACCGACCATAACGATGGCCACTTCGTCGATAGTTGGAGCATTGTATCTACGCATATGTTGGCCAGGAGGCGTTTTGTCAGCGGAAATAACAATTTTATGCGTATAAGTAGGCATCAAATCGATGGCTGTTTTGAACAGACGCACTAAATTATTATTTTCGTGGAAAAGATGTTGTAATTGGGAAACGATTGTCCTTTCAATGTTGGGAGAAATTTCGCAACGTGCATTCAATTCAGAATTTCTATCACTGATGAAGTACAATTGTAAAAATTTATGATTCTCGCCTGAGAATGGTAGAAGAGACCCTGCTCTATGATAAATTTGCCCTTTTACTTTGAAAGTAGACATAAATTGATCTGGATTTTCAATTTGGGCTCCAAACGACGTCATTTGGAAACATGAGTTGTATTTTCTGATTCATTTATATTCCTTATGTCTCGGTGTCCCGGTCGTCATTTTTATCCCCCTGTTTTATATCCCGCTTATTTTTCAGTTTTTTCCTTTTTTTAGTTTTTTTTTTACTTTTTTAGTTCTTTTAGTTTTTACGTTTTTTAGTTTTTTTTTAGTTTTTTAGATGAATTTTTTTTTAGTTTTTTACCTTTTTTTCTTTTTAGTTTTTATTGGTTTTTACCTTTTTTTAGCTTTTTATCTTTTTTATTTTTTTTTATTTTTATTTTTAATTTTATTAGTATTCTTTTTCTCTTCTATTTTTCATTTTTCCTTTTTATGGCACTTGGTATTAACCAAGTGACATATAGCAGTCGCCAATTCTGTCGGTCTGTCTGTCGGTCTGTCTGTCTGTCGGTCTGTCCCGGTTTTGCTACTTTAGGCACTTCCAGGTAAGCTAGGACGATGAAATTTGGCAAGCGTATCAGGGACCGGACCAGATTAAATTAGAAATAGTCGTTTTCCCGATTTGACCATCTGGGGGGGAGTGGGGGCCCGGTTAATTCGCAAAAAATAGAAAAAATGAAGTATTTTTAACTTATCAGCGGGTATTTGGATCTTAATGAAATTTAATGTTTGAAATGATATTGTGTCTTAGAGCTTTTATTTTAAATCGCGACCGGATCTGATGACATTGGGGGGAGTTGGAGGGAGAAAACCTAAAGTCCCGGTTCTGCTACTTTAGGCACTTCCAGGTAAGCTAGGACGATGAAATTTGGCAAGCGTATCAGGGACCGGACCAGATTAAATTAGAAATAGTCATTTTCCCGATTTGACCATCTGGGGGGGGGAGTAGGGGCCGGTTAATTCGGAAAAATAGAAAAAATGAAGTATTTTTAACTTATGAGCGGGTGATTGGATCTTAATGAAATTTGATGTTTGGAATGATATTGTGTCTCAGAGCTCTTATTTTAAATCCCGACTGGGTCTGATGACATTGGGGGGAGTTGGAGGGGGGAAACCTAAAATCTTGGAAAACACTTAGAGTAGAGGGATCGGGATGAAACTTGATGGGAAAAATAAGCGCAAGTCCCAGATACATGATTGACATAATCGGAACTTATTTGCTCTCTTTGGGGTAGTTGGGAGGGGGGGAGTAAGTCTTAAAAATTAGAAAAATGAGGTATTTTCAACTTACGAACGGGTGATCGGATCTCAATGAAATTTGATGTTTGGAATGATATTGTGTCTCAGAGCTCTTATTTTAAATCCCGACTGGGTCTGATGACATTGGGGGGAGTTGGAGGGGGGAAACCTAAAATCTTGGAAAACACTTAGAGTAGAGGGATCGGGATGAAACTTGATGGGAAAAATAAGCGCAAGTCCCAGATACATGATTGACATAATCGGAACTTATTTGCTCTCTTTGGGGTAGTTGGGAGGGGGGGAGTAAGTCTTAAAAATTAGAAAAATGAGGTATTTTCTTAGAGCTTTTATTTTAAATCGCGACCGGATCTGATGACATTGGGGGGAGTTGGAGGGAGAAAACCTAAAGTCCCGGTTCTGCTACTTTAGGCACTTCCAGGTAAGCTAGGACGATGAAATTTGGCAAGCGTATCAGGGACCGGACCAGATTAAATTAGAAATAGTCATTTTCCCGATTTGACCATCTGGGGGGGGGGTAGGGGCCGGTTAATTCGGAAAATTAGAAAAAATGAAGTATTTTTAACTTATGAGCGGGTGATTGGATCTTAATGAAATTTGATGTTTGGAATGATATTGTGTCTCAGAGCTCTTATTTTAAATCCCGACTGGGTCTGATGACATTGGGGGGAGTTGGAGCTCTTGGCTCTTCCGACCTCGTACCATATGAGCTCTCGGCTCTTCCGACCTCGTCCAAATGAGCTCTTGGCTCTTCCGACCTCGTACTATATGAGCTCTCGGCTCTTCCGACCTCGTCACAAGTGCCATATGAGCTCTTAGCTCTTGTTTTTAGTTTTTTTTAGTTTTTAGTTTTTTAAGTTTTTTCCTTTTTTTAGTTTCTTTAGTTTTTTTAGTTTTTCGGCTTTTTTATTTTTTTATTAGTTTTTAGTTTTTTTTGTAGTTTTTGCCTTTTTTTAGTTTTTTCAGTTTTTTTTTAGTTTTTAGGTTTTTACCTTTTTTAGCCTAACCAGGATTTGAACCTGGGACCTTCATTCTCCGTTCTGACACCCTCTCTCACCGAGTGACTACTCCAGCATGTTCATTTTGGTGTTTTAAATGGTATATTATTAACCAAATTAATGTGTTTTACAATATACTAAGCATCGTCATAACAAAAATGATGGCAACTAATTGACGTCAGCCGAAACATGACGTCACCTGATCCACAGATCCACAGACAACTTATTTTTATATATATAGATTTGTGCGTACGTATGGCAAACAAACCTCTTCAGGATTTGGGAATGCCTTCACCTAACCGTATCGCTGCTGTTTCGACATGTGTAGAATTGGATCGTGAACCAAGTGACAGTACGAGTGATCTATTGTCGTATGTACAAAATAACATTTCCAAGATAACGTCGGAACAAAAAGACATTTATGATACGATAATGCATTGTGTCGATAACAACGTTGGAGAAATTTTCTTTTTGGATGCGCCAGGAGGTACTGGTAAAACATTTGTGATAAAACTGATTCTGGCATCAATTCGATCAAAAAATGATATAGCGTTGGCAATTGCGTCGTCCGGAATAGCCGCAACATTGCTGCCTGGTGGAAGAACTGCTCATTCCGCTTTGAAATTGCCTCTGAATTTGCATTCTACAGAAACTCCCACGTGCAATATTTCCAAATCATCTGGGATGGGTAAAGTATTGCAGCAATGCAAACTTATTATTTGGGATGAGTGCACAATGGCACACAAAAAATCGCTCGAGGCTCTGGATCAATGCTTGAAAGATTTGAGAGGGAAGTCGAAACCCTTTGGTAGCACGTTAATATTGCTTGCGGGAGATTTCAGACAAACATTACCTATAATACCTAGATCAACTCCTGCAGACGAAATGAATGCTTGCCTGAAAAATTCTAATTTATGGGCACACGTAAAAACATTAAAATTAACTACAAATATGCGTGTCCGATTGCAAAACGATGACTCTGGTCAAACATTTTCAGATCAATTGCTGGCAATTGGAAACGGAAAGCTCCCAGTAGACTCAATTTCAGGACGTATACAACTACCTGCTGATTTCTGTAATTTAGTGACGTCCAAAAATGAATTGATTGAAAAAGTATTTCCGAATATTCTAAAAAATTATAAAAATAATAAATGGCTAAGTGAAAGAGCGATTCTCGCACCCAAAAATATAGACGTCCACGAAATCAACAATATTGTTTTGACCAAGATTCGAGACCAGGCAGTCCTTTACAAGTCAGTCGACACAGTTTTGGAACCAAATGAAGCGGTTAATTATCCATCTGAATTTTTAAATTCCATAGATCTTTCAGGGTTTCCACCACACGTGCTACAACTAAAAATAGGCGTACCAATAATACTTTTAAGAAATATAAACCCACCAAAGCTTTGCAATGGCACTCGACTTGCCGTAAAAAAAAACAATGGAAAACCTAATAGAGGCCACAATCTTGACAGGGCCTTTTGAGGGTGAGGCTGTTCTTATTCCTCGCATTCCCATGATTCCAACGGATCTGCCTTTTCAATTTAAAAGATTGCAATTCCCAATTCGATTAGCATTTGCAATCACCATTAACAAAGCTCAAGGTCAGTCATTAGAAAAATGTGGTATAGATCTTAATACTGATTGTTTTTCCCATGGACAATTGTACGTTGCATGTTCGAGGGTCGGTAAACCTGACAATCTATTTATATGCAGCGACAATTGGACAGCGAAGAATGTTGTATATTCGCAAGTTTTACGCAGTTAATTTGTATTGCATCTATCTATCTATCTATCTATATAAAAACGAGTTGTGTGTATGCATGTTTGTTTATTTGTAAAAAGAGCGTTTGCATATGACGTCATTATTAGTACATACGGCTTTGTATATGCACAGACAATGGGAAAGCCAAGAATGTTGTATATTCGCAATTTTTACGTAGTTTGAAACACATATATAAATCTATCTTTATTCACAGGTGGGACACAGGGACACAACTACAATGGCGCGTAACTAATATGGCGCGTAACGACTTACGCGCACGGGGGGGCGCGAAGCGCCTCCCCAACAGCTAGTATATATATATATATATATATATATATATATATATATATATATATATATATATATATATATATATATACTAGCTGTTGGGGTGGCGCTTCGCGCCACCCCAACACCTAGTTGGTGGGGGCGCTTCGCGCCCCCCCCCCCCAAGCCCCCCCGCGCGCGTAAGTCGTTACGCGCCATATTAGTTACGCGCCATTGTAGTTGTGTCCCTATGTCCCACCTGTGAATATAGATATATATATATATATATATATATATATATATATATATATATATATATATGTTTTTAACTACGTAAAACTTGCGAATATACAACATTCTTTGCTGTCCCATTGTCTGTGCATATAAATAGATTGTCAGGTTTACCGACTCTTGAACATGCAACATATAATGGTCAATGGGAAAACAATCCGTATTCAGATCTATACCTCATGATTCTAATGATTGCCCTTGAGCTTTGTTGATGGTGATTGCTAATCGACCATTCCCTGAGTCGCCATCGTCATTTATATATCCCCCTGTGCACCCCGGCGTCCCCTTTGTAGTTATGTCCCTGTGTCCCGGTCGTCATTTGTATTCCCTGTGTCCCGGTCGTCATTTGTGTCCCGGTGTCCCAGTCTCTGATTTCTCTTTGAGTGTCCCGGGCGTCATTTATATTCCTTGTGTCCCGGTGTCCCGGTCGTCATTTATATCCCCCTGTGCAAAGAGTCTATGCCAAAAAACTTGCTGCTGATAGAGAAAGTCAGAAAAGAAAGCGAGCCGAGGAACTATCAGCAGCAAGTTTTTTGGCATAGACTCTTTGAACATCTTCATCAGTCATTGTAAACTTAAACATTAATAGATTTCTACGTGAACTTATGTCTTATATAACTTGAATGACGTCACCGTCAAAGCAAAAATGACGACAACTAATTTCATGACGTCACCTGATCCACAGATCCACAGACAGACAACTTATTTTTATATATATACTAGCTGTTGGGGTGGTGCTTCGCGCCACCCCAACACCTAGTTGGTGGGGCGCTTCGCGCCCCCCCAAGCCCCCCCGCGCGCGTAAGTCGTTACGCGCCATATTAGTTATGCGCCATTGTAGTTGTGTCCCTGTGTCCCAAAAACTGATCACCGACCATAACGATGGCCACTTCGTCGATAGTTGGAGCATTGTATCTACGCACATGTTGGCCAGGAGGCGTTTTGTCAGCGGAAATAACAATTTTATGCGTATAAGTAGGCATCAAATCGATGGCTGTTTTGAACAGACGCACTAAATTATTATTTTCGTGGAAAAGATGTTGTAATTGGGAAACGATTGTCCTTTCAATGTTGGGAGAAATTTCGCAACGTGCATTCAATTCAGAATTTCTATCACTGATGAAGTACAATTGTAAAAATTTATGATTCTCGCCTGAGAATGGTAGAAGAGACCCTGCTCTATGATAAATTTGCCCTTTTACTTTGAAAGTAGACATAAATTGATCTGGATTTTCAATTTGGGCTCCAAACGACGTCATTTGGAAACATGAGTTGTATTTATATTCTTTATGTCCCGGTGTCCCGGTCGTCATTTATATCCCCCTGTTTTATATCCCGCTTATTTTTCAGTTTTTTTTTTTTTTTTAGTTTTTTTTTTACTTTTTTAGTTCTTTTAGTTTTTACGTTTTTTAGTTTTTTTTAGTTTTTTAGATGATTTTTTTTTTAGTTTTTTACCTTTTTTTCTTTTTAGTTTTTATTGGTTTTTACCTTTTTTTAGCTTTTTATCTTTTTTATTTTTTTTTATTTTTATTTTTAATTTTATTAGTATTCTTTTTCTCTTCTATTTTTCATTTTTCCTTTTTTTTAGTTTTTTTTAGTTTTTAGTTTTTTAAGTTTTTTCCTTTTTTTAGTTTCTTTAGTTTTTTTAGTTTTTCGGCTTTTTTATTAGTTTTTAGTTTTTTTTTGTAGTTTTTGCCTTTTTTTAGTTTTTTCAGTTTTTTTTTTAGTTTTTAGTTTTTTACCTTTTTTAGCCTAACCAGGATTTGAACCTGGGACCTTCATTCTCCGTTCTGACACCCTCTCTCACCGAGTGACTACTCCAGCATGTTCATTTTGGTGTTTTAAATGGTATATTATTAACCAAATTAATGTGTTTTACAATATACTAAGCATCGTCATAACAAAAATTACGGCAACTAATTTCATGACGTCAGCCGAAACATGACGTCACCTGATCCACAGACCCACAGACAGACAGACAACTTATTTTTATATATATAGAAGATAGATAGATAGATATATATATATATATATATATATATATATATATATATATATATATATATATATATATATATATATATGTATATATATATATATATATATATATATATATATATATATATATATCCTCAAGCTCACCCCGCGGCGTTGTTAGCAATTCCAGTTTTTGTTAGGAAGTCTCCTGAAATGCACACTGCTTCCACTATAAGGCCAGGCAAGCAGGATTTCCTTGTCGGGGATAGGGACAAAGAAAGGAACTTATGAGGGAGCAGAGACCCCAAACTCGAACCTTTTATAGTATAAAAGGTAATAAAATTTATACCCAGCCTAATTAGATGATTTGTGCTGGATTGTTTCAGAGGGAACACATAACTTAAAGCAAATAAAGTACTATAAATAAAATAACTTCAAGTTACAAATAAGCAGGATATCCAATAATGATTTGCTATTTAAATTTATTTGATTTCTAATCACAACTCACATGTGAGCAGCGAATTTTTCAAGCAGATTTCTTTATTTAACATATTACTATGAATGAAGACATAAAGCTTCAAATGAACAGAAAGTGCCATTAATAAGGGCGTTCATCGGACAGAAATTAGAAATAAAAAGCTGCCCAAACAAGTTACAGTTCAAAACATTCTCCATTAAAATTGCTTCATGGCAATCAAACTAATTTTAACTGTCTTAATAGGACACTGTTTTCTTTCTGTGAATTCTATTCCTTTCAAATACACGCTACTTTTGATGGCATAATCAAACTTTAAAAAAAATTAACTGATAATATTCGAAACTACCTATTGAGTTTTACAATGAATAATGACCTAAAACTTATCATGGACAGAAGTCATCGCAAATAGAAAATGAGCTTGGCGACCACAAAGCTTGGAATTTATGGGGGGATGAACAAAACAAGTGAGCTATTCGAAGGAAATCTGGAAGTCAAAATGGTCCTAAGATTAAGTATGTCCAGGCTAAGGGCCCTCCCCCCATATGTTCGTGCCTAGTGCATTCCCCAAATTACATCACAGTTATGCCATTGGCTTGTCAATAGCAAAACTATGATTATATTTATTAAGTTTCCTATTGTTTATCAATTAATGCCGGAAGCATGTGTCTTACTGAGGTTTTTTTTCTTATCAGCTTGGTAGATTCAAATATAAAAAGTCAGCGTTTGAAGAATTTTCAGTTGATGTTTATTATTTTAAATGTTTGATAAGATAGAGGATATCATTTAACTCAATAATTTTCGTAATATATTGTTCATTTTTGGAAGCACGAAATTTCATATAATAAAATTTATGCACGGAATAATCATACATGAAGTTTCATATACGCGAAACTTCACCCACAGAAATTTTATATACGATAAATCATACATTGCAAAATTTAATATACGATAAATAAAAAAAAGTACCAACAGAAAAAAAGCTCCACATTGAAAAAATAGATAGTAGTTTTTCATACATGTATTTTGTCCAGGTTGTGTTTTTCGTATATCATATTTCTCCATATATGAAATTCCTATATGACACTTCTATATTTGATATTTTTTGTGTATGGATTTTCGTAAATAAAACTTAAATATATGAAATTTCGTAGACTCTTGATTTTTTATAGATATTGTTTAACTACTATTCTCGTTATTTTGGACCATGAGTCAGAATTGTGGGGAAGCACTGTCTAAGTGAAGGACCATTCACCTTCATAAATATAACAAATGCTATTATAGACGAATAAGAGGATCTTAAAGCTAATCGAAATTAAAATGAACCTTCTATTCGAACTTAAAGTGAACAAAAATTGCCACAAACAGGATTAGGGTTACCCCCCCCCCCCCCTAAACCTTCCGAAGGCCAGAGCATCTTTTTGGACTGAAAAGGATTTGCATTTTGACTAGTGTATAGCATCAACAACACCAAAAACATCACAAGGCTATAAATAAGAGCTGGGCTACTCCCCCTCCCTCTCAAACCCCCTAAATGGCTCGAATGTAATTTTTGTTCTGTTAACAAGTGTGGTTTTCCTGGTCAAAACATCGACAAAGAGAGAAGGGAATCACTATACTAATCAAGATTGCTGGAACGATCTAGTGAAAGCAGACTGATTATTAGGTGTATAATGAAAATAATTTGTGGAATTTTCAATAATTATGGCACATGGTATTTACCAAGTGATCTATAGCGATCGCAAATTCTGTTGATCTGTCCCAGTTTTGCTAGTTTAGGCACTTCCAGATAAACTAGAACGATGAAATTTGGCAGGCGTATAAGGGACCAGACCAGATTAAATTAAAAATCGTCGCTTTCCCGATTCGATCGTCTGGGGTGGGGGGAAGGTTATTCGGAAAAATTAGAAAAAATGAGGTATTTTTAACTTACGAACGGGTAATCGGATCTCAATGAAGTTTGACATTTAGAAGAATATAATTATTCTTTAATTATATTTAAAGCTCTTACTTTAAATCCCGACCGGATCCGGTGACATTGCGGGGAGTTGGAGGGGGGAACCTAAAATCTTGGAAAACGCTTAGAGTGGAGGGATCGGGATGAAACTTGGTGGGAATAATAAACACAAATCCTAGATACGTGATTGACATAACTGGAACGGATCCGCTCTCTTTGAGGGAGCTGGGTGGAGGGTTACTTACGAAGGAGTGATTGGATCTTAATGAAATTTCACATTTAGAAGGACCTCGTAACTCAGATGTCTTATTTTAGATAACGACCGGATCGAGCGTCATTGGGGGGGGGGGAGCTGAGGGGGGACCAGAAATCTTTGAAAACGCTTAGAGTGCAGAGATCAGGATGAAACTTAGTAGGGAGAATAAGAAATAATCCAAGATACGTGACTGACATAACCGGACTGTATCCGTGCTCTTTGGGGTGGGCAATTCGGAAAAACTAGAAAAATGAGGTATTTTTAACTTAAAAACGAGTGATCAGATCTTAATGAATGTTGATATTTACAAGGAATTTGTGCTTCAACGCTCCTTTTTTAAATCCCGAACATATCCGGTGATAGTGGGGGGGATTTTTGGAGGGGGGACGGGAAAACGTGAAAATTGAGGTATCTTTATCTTACGAATGGTTGATCGGGTCTTAATGAAACTTGATTTATAGAAAGATCTTATGTCTCAGATGCTCCATTTTTAATTCGAATCGGATCCGGGACATAGGGGGCTGGAGGGGGAAACAGAAATCTTGGAAAAGGAAATTTTGGAAAACGCTTTGAGTGGAGAGATCGGGATGAAACTTGATAGGAACAATTGGTACAAGTTCTAGATACGTGATTGACATAATTGGAACGGATCCGTTCTCTTTGGGGGAGTGGGGGGGATTTCCAGTGCTTTGGCGAGTTCGGTGCTTCTGGACGTGCTAGGACGGTGAAAATTGGTAAGAGTGTGAAATGGGAAATCTTGGAAAATGCTTAGAGTGGAGAGATCGGGATGAAACTTTGTGGGAAGAATAAGCATACGTCCTAGATACGTGATTGACACCGGGCTGCATCCACTCTCTTTGGGGGTGTTAATTCTGAAAAATTAGAAAAATTGAGGCATTTTTAGCTTAAGAACTGGTGACCAGATCTTAATGAAATTTGATATTTAGTAGGAACTCATGTCTCAGAGCTCTTATTTTAAATCCTGACAAGATCTGGTTACATTTGGGGAGTAGGAGGGGGAAACCGGAAATCTTGGATAACGATTAGAGTGGAGAGATCGAAATGAAACTTAGTGGGTAGAATATGCAAATTTCGTAGATATGTGATTGACGTAACCGGACTGGATCTGCTCTCTTTTGGGGGAGTTAGAGGGGGGTCCAGTGCTTTGGTGAGTTCGGTGCTTCTGGACGTGCTAGGACGATGAAAATTGGTAGGCGTGTCAAGGACCTGCACAAAATGACTTGATAAAGTCGTTTTCCCTGATACGACCATCTGGGAGGCTGAAGGAAGAGGAAAAATTAGAAAAAATGAGATATTTTTAACTTACGAGTTGGTGATCGAATCTTAATGAATTTTGATATTTAGAAGGACCTGGTGTCTTAGAGCTCTTATTTTGAATCCCGACCGGCATTAAGCCTTTGATTTTCCTTTTAATTCAATCCATTGATTCTTAGAATTTTGCTCGAGCTCATACCATATGAGCTCTTGGCTCTTCCAACCTCATCACAAGTGTCATATGAGCTGTTAGCCCTTGTTTTTGATATGTGTTTACATTTATAAAAGAGACAATGCTTTAAGATATATTTTGCTTTCAGCAAAACGCTAATGAAGCTCTGGTCTTTAGAAGGTTTAGGGGGTGGTAGCTGTGCTCCTGTTTTTGGTAATTTTTGTTCATTTAAAGTTCGATTACATTATTCATTTTACTTTCTGTTGGATTTAGGATTCATTTAATGTTTGATGTGATTATTTATTTTAATTATTCTTCGTTTGAGTTTGATTATTCATTGATAGTAATCTCTGTTCCTTTTCAGTTTGAATTATTATGAGACTTTTTTTCTGCTTTTTTTAGGTTTTAGGTTCTTAGGTCTTGGGAAAAACTCGGTTTCCTTGGAAATATTTTTGAAATTTGACAGGAAACGAGCCGCAGCTACCAGTTTCAAACACTAGACTGGCCAATCTCAAATTCGAACCGCGAGTCACGTGTTTTTTTTCTTTTTTTTCTTTTTTTTTTAATGAACATTGCTTTTCTTCGTCAGTTCTTAAATTTTCCAACATAGTATCTTCAGTTAGAAGGAAAGCTTGGTCTTTTGTAGATATGATAATTTCTGCTATACATATAGCTACTAGGAATATCGAGGACTCTGAATAGGCAGGTATAGGAATTAGTTAGCAGAGGATGGAATACCTAGAAGGAAGTACTTGATTTGATTGGTCAAATTGTTCCATTGGTGGCGGTATCCATTTGAATATAGGTGAATCAACTTAAAATTTTTAGAGGTAATTGTATTGTAAGATTAACTATCACTTTTTGGCCAAACCTACATAGGGTAGACATCCCCATTTTCTAAAAGATGTTCGTTAATATCTAATATTCAGAGATTTTCAGGAGGTGATATTTGTTTCTAATCCCAAAAATCACTTGTAGCTTGTCTTTTATATTTATTTTATTCAAAACAGGAGAAAGCCATAGGCTTGTGGCAATTACTTTATGAAACATTAAAGACGGTTTATAATTGCTTCGGAGTTGCTATTCCTATTAGTGTAAGGGAATTCATGCGAATTCTGAGGGCCATTCTTGATGGAGTGGTAGGGCAGTATTTGTCACTCAGTGTCACAATAATAGAAATACTTACTTTGAATCGCCGATAAATTTTGTATGATATTTGAAAAAAATAACAGTTGACTCAGGGAAGCGAAACTTTTAGGAATAAACAGAAACATCAACTCCTAAAAAATTCTGAACGGTTTATTGACCTGGAGGAAGCATTTTCTTCTTAAATATTAACGAAAATGGGTCCAGAAAGTTATTGTCTACCCTGTGCAGGTTTGTCCAGAAAGTAACTGTTTACTCTTTTAAAATTTGTTTTGATTTACCCATACTGACGTAAATAGCACCTGTGTAGCAATTCAGGCTATCAAATCAACTAGGCTACTTTCTTCTATATATATATACTATGTTTGGTTTGTCTGTTTTGCCTGTCTATTTAGAGCACTCCATGTCCCTAATGACTCAACCTATTGCCAAGGCTAGTATCATGGTTGCAGCGATAGCTGTAACCTAGTAAAGAGCGTTCCCCTCCTTGAACAACAATGAAAATCACTTCATCGGTTTCTTTTTTTTCAGCCTAGGCCTAGCGGTCCACCCGAACGTCATAGAGAGATGCTTAATGGATCATTCAAAAGATATCTTGCATATCTGGGTGTTTTTTTTTGTAAATTTTGCTATATGCAAGTGCCTTATGACACTTAAATGGCAATTTTGGTGCCATTTCTTAAGGGGTGGCACTAGAAGGCTACCAGAACATCTCAGACAGATTTTGTAGCTCATACAAAAGATGTTCTTCCTATCTACGTTCTTCTTATAAATTCCACCATCTACAAGTTCCAAATAACACTAAAAACGGCACTTTTGGTGTCGTGTATCAAGTGGAATAGCTGGGGCAGAAATTGAGTGATGTTTAATGGCTCATTTGAAAGCCGTTGCTCATATATACGTGTTTTTTTTCAATTTTACCATTCGTGCAATATAGCACTGAAAACAGCACTTTTTGTGCCACTTCTTAAGTAGAAAAGCTCTGAAGTACAAAAAAGTACTATTGTAATAGTTATATTCCAGAACCCTTAACCGGAGGCTTTCAAGAACCACACCCGTATACTCCCCCTCCCAGCCCCCTTGCTAAGTTTCATAAATCGTCTGCTCATCAGTAAGCTACTGAAACATTAGCAGGCTACCACACCATCGTAGATACATGTTTAATGGCTCAATGAAAAGCTATTGCTTATATTTACTAGGTTTTTACATATTCTACCATCTATTAGATTTCACATATTTCAATGTGAACTAGTTTCTGGGAGCGAATTTGCAATGAGCTATTTGTCATGGTTGAAGCGATAGCTGCAACCTAGTAAAGAGCAAAGCACAGCCCATAGTAACTAAAGTTAAAAGACGTTAAAACGGTCTTTGTTCTCTTCTTTTTTCCAGGCCTCGCGGGTTACTAGAACATCATAGAGATATGCTTAAGAGCTCATTGAAAAGCTATTTCTCATATATACGTGGTTTAGATCTGCAAGTATCATATGCCACGAAAAAAGGCACTTTATGCCATTTCTCAAGGGGTGGGGCTATATAAATTCTACCATATGCAAGTTTCAAATGGCATTAAAGACGGTACTTCTGGTGCCATGACAAGTGCAAAATCTTGGAAGTATAGAATGGTATCAATGTAATAATTATGGTCCAAAACCTTTAACTGGAGGTTTGCAAGAACACCTCCCGCATGTTCCTCCTTCAGGGCCCCTTAATAAGCTATGGAATTAAAGTCCTACAAACACCAATAGATTAAATTACATTATTAGAAGCGTTGTTCTGTTAGTGCAGCGCCGGACATCAAATTAGAGTATTGTGCTTTCGATTCCAGCTTTGATTTTTTTTTTTCAATCATGGGGTTTCTCTTCTTATGATTACTTTCCAGATAATCCACTATTTTTGCAAATGTGGTGCATTCATTTTTTAAAGCATATCCCGGGATGGCTCATTTTAAACCTATTACTCATATTCACGTGCTTTTTGTCAATTTTACCATCCATAAGTGCAATATAGCTCTAAAAATGGTATTTTTGGTGCCACTTCTTGAGTGGAAGATTTTGGAAGCATAAAACGGCACCATTGCAATAATTATGGTCCAAAGCCCTTAACTGGAGGTTTATAAGAACTCCTCGCATATACTCCCCCCTCCAGACCCTCTTAGTTAGTTTCATAAATCGCCTTTTCATCTCAAAAATAAAAGATTATTGCGAAAACAAGTTAACTAAAATTTAAAAGTTTTCAACTAAAAATCTACCACAAATAAAGCTTGATTGATCAACAGTTTCGAATTGAACCTTCCAATTTCACTCTGCGATGAAGTCTGTGTGCTAGTTCTAACGGCGGTAACTTGGAGGAAGGGACGCTATTGCTTATATTTACTCGGTTTTTACATATTCTACCATCTATTAGATTTCAAATTTCCTTTCCCCCCTTAGTTTTTTGCTCTTGTCTAGGTTTCGAACAACGCCTTTTTTGGTTATTGGAAAAGGCACTTTTTTCATTAGAAAAAAAAGAATAGGGGAAACAACCGAAGGTGCACTTTGTTGGAATGTACCATCAAGTCAAATTTATAAAAAAGTGATTAGGTAAAATATAAATTATATAAAAAAGAATACAAATTTATAAAAAAAAAAAGTGTTTTCATAAATATAAATTTTTAAATTAGCTCTCGAACAGCCCTCTTTTGTTACAGTAGCCTTCTAGTTTCTGCTAGTCAGTAGGTGATTTATAAAGCCCTGTCTTCATTATGGCTTTTTCAGGCGAAGTCGGCCGAGTATAAACAGATTTTTGATCATCGAAAGACAAACGTTCCTGAAAAACATGTAATGTTTTGTGAAGTATAGATAATGAAACTTATGTTTTAGACCGAAAGTTTTTCGTAGCTGTCAAGGTTGTTTGTGGTATTTTCTAGAGGTGTCTTATATCCCCACATCGGTGATAATTAGAAATTATACTAAATGTAAGTTTTTTCACTGTATCTAAGGAGTAGATTAAAACTTAAAACGAACGTTCATTATTCCGTATAAATAAGAGAAGGATCATGGCAAAGCTGTTTTTACATTAAATTCTAATAAAAAACGAACAAAGATTAATTTTAAAAACTGAGTTTTTCCGAGGGAAGTAAAGAGTGAAGTTGGAGATCAAAACGGACAAAAATTATTACATTACAACCTATCTAATATATATCAATAAAACTAGTACAAATAAACCAACTAATTACGTTTCCCTATTTTTTTAGGATCATGGAAAACTAGCGCTTTGCTGAAAACACAAAATAATATAGGAGTTTTGGTAAAGTAAAAGCAAACCAATTAAGGACACTTTTTCTAGAATAAAAATATTATCAATCCCTTTTATAAATAAAGTAACATTCATTTTAAGATTGTTGCTTTATTTTCTTTTAAGTTTAATTTGGTATCATTCCTGCGCAATGGGCCAGTTCCATAACTGGCTCTCCTTTTGGTTCTGAAAGGACATTTCATGATTAGTTTGTACAGTAATTCGAAATGAAGCCATCTTGATAGTATTAGGACTATAGACTAGCTTTAGAATTTGTATCATAGCTTGAAACTCACTGTTGTATAGAGAGATATAATCGAATTTCCAAAGTTTATATTATATCTTATTTCATCTTCATTTCAAGTATCAACGGCAAAAAATTGCGAAATCAAATAGTCTCTTCGGTAAAGAAAGCCAAAGCTCGCTATGGTCGTGAAACCATGCCCTCCCAACTACTTACTTCAGACCTTAAAAACTGGCACGACGCTGTGAAAAAAGTGGCCGGCCAAGCTTTTGACAGCAGTGTAAAGATCAGCAACGATGGTGGGTCCTTAATCAGTGCAGAAGAAGTGAGTGAATTCTTCACCAAGATCTGCACTACCTATCCAACTATTACGGCTCATGAAAAGTCCACCTTACTTGAAAAATGTGAGCCTGAGAACAACATAATAGTCAGTGAGTTTGACGTTTACACGGAATTACGGAAGATCAAACCGAATACATCTTCATACCCTGGTGAATTACCTGCCAAACTGCTACGTGAATATGCAGCCTTCATAGCATTACCACTGTCCAGCATCATTAACGAGTGTTTTGCTTCTGGCTATTTCCCGTCACAGTGGAAAAGTGCCTATATTGAATTATTCCAAAAAAGCGCACCCCTATTGCATGCGACGATCTCCGCCCGATCTCACTTACACCTTGTTTGGCGAAAGTAACTGAGGCCTTTATACTCAAGTTTCTTCTGAAACAAATTCATGGGCGTATTGATAAATTCCAGTACGGTGGACTCCCCAAGTATAGTACTACAATCTACCTAGTACGGATGTTTGACTGTGTCCTCCAATGGCTTGAAAAAGGTAGCTGTTTCGTCGACATCTGCGCAGTGGATTTCCGAAAGGCCTTTGACCTAATCCGCCACCTCACTGCAGGCACGAATCTCCATTAAATGGGGGCCAAACGACGCACCCTTGGCCTTGTACTTGACTTCTTAACTGGCCGAAAACAAAAAGTCTTTGCACTCCACGGAAACGATTCGGATTCATCATGGTCAGATACTTCTTGCGGGGCCACACAAGGCACGAAATTAGCTGGAATATTTTTCCTGACTGTAATTCATTCCCTGCTTAATCATCACGACGACCGTTAAAAGTTTGTAGATGATCTCTCCATAGTGCTCGCTTACCTGGTCGAAAACACTATCATAACAAAGCAGTTTTCAGACCAGTTATTTGATCAGCTAAAGACCGAATGCTCAAGTCATGATCTGACCATTAACATAGCCAAGTCGAAGATAATTCGTTTCAACCCTCTGAAGCGGAATATAGATATGCCTCTAGTCCCTTTCCCGATTGTGAACGAAATAAAAATCTTAGGAGTAACTTTCACTAGTGACTGTAGTTTCAGTGCCCATATTAATTTAACCGTCCACAAGGCTAATGCAAGCCTTCAGACACTTACAAAAATGAGGCGTTTTGGGTGTGATACTGAAAGTCTTCTCCATGCCTACATGTGTTATGTTCGCCCGTTGCTCGAGTACGCGTGCCCGGTGTGGGGTCCATCTGCTCTCCGCATAGCGTACCTATTACGCGACATAGAGTGCGTCCAGAAAAGAGCAACAAGGATTATACTCCGAAACCGTGACATACCCTATGATCAAGCCCTCGCTAAATTAAATTTATCTCCACTTAAAGTCCGGCTTGAACACCTTATTCAGCAATTTGGAAAATCCGTCCTAGCCAATAAGAGCCACCGATCAATACTACCCGAACCAGCCCCTCCCAATAGCCGAACTCGGTTACAAAATAAACTTCTACCCCCTAAAGTACGAACTAATCGTTACGCCAACTCATTTGTGCCTTTCTTCACATAATTTTTTAATGCTGAGTCGTAGTGTGTGATTTTTGTTTAAATGTATGATTTTTGTAAAAAAAAAACTGAATTTAGCTATGCTATGATAGTTTTTAAATATACCGATCTCTCTTTTTCTCTTCCCCCCCCCCCTCTCTCTCTCTCTCTCTCTAATACTAAAGCATATTTCTCACAATTTAAGACTGTATATTACTCACTATTGGTATTGTAGCTGGCGAGACCAAAATGCTACCTGGTGAATCAATCCAATGTTTCTGTATGCTGGACTTTGCGGTTGTTAAAAAAATATTTAGTTTTACGCTTTTTTAAGATAATTTAAATTTTATACTGAAAGCTACCGATGTTACAATCGGTGCAAGACTATGAAAAGCTTTATAGATTGTTTGTTGTTGTCAGTCTACATACTCACTTTTGACTCCCAAATCAATATTCCTGTTTTTTATTGTGTTTTCATTAAAGCGCTAGTTTTCTATAATCCTAAAAGCATAGGAAAACATAAATAGTTGGTTTATATGTGCTAGTTCTATTGATTGGCTGTGAAGTAATAATTTTTGTCTGTTTTAAGTTTCAACTTCGCTCTTTACTTCCCTCTGAAAAACTTGTTTTTTTTTTAGATTAATATATATGAAATTCCATCTAATAAGGGAGTACCCGTATACAAATTTAGAGAACTGTGAGAGAAAAGTGCTGTTTTGGCTTTTGTCCAAAAGTACTGGAATTTGAAATTTGAGACTTTCTAGTGCAGTTTCTGAAACTGGAAGCTCCGGCGCGACTTTTTTAGATTCGTGGTGAAACTCGTGTGTTACGCGAATGAGTGACTCAAGGCTCTTTCTAAACGTATTAAAAAGAATGTTTTTAATACCTTTTACTTGTATTAGCATCTGTAGACAGGGATCTGGCTTGGAGGGTGGTTTAGCTCTTCAAAAGCAGTTAATGCCTTGTGTAAGGTTAATTAAAGCTACGTAAATGCTATCAAAGTATGTCGTTAGTATAAAAAAGACTGATTGAATTCGGGTTGCCCCATCTCAGGACTCTCATAATTCTTTGCACCAAAAGGTTGCAATTCAACCTTGGAATTAATGCACCATTTTGAGGTATAGAGACCTTGGGTGTTCCCAAAAATCCTCTGCAAAGTTGAAACAAAAAATCTGGGTCTTAAGGTTCAATTTCCTTGTAACCTTTCAGCATAAGATATTCGACATTAGCTATATCCATCTACCCAAGGACATTTTTGAATTTTTCTTTGAAATCTTTACTTTTGAAAATTTTTAAGCAAGTTGAGGTTATTCTGTTAGAAGAAGCCTAATCAGCTTAATAATTTTTGTTTGGTTAACGGATGGATGGAATCTAATAAATGGGATAATGCATCTAGTCCATTGGTTTAAATTCGAAGAGTAGCCTTGTCACACAATCACTTGTTTCAGAGGTAACATAAACCTTTGGGAGTTTCTCCACCATTGGTAGGGATATGTTAGGAAAATAAAAGGCCAGAGATTTTAAAAAAGATCGTGAAAAGGAGAGAAAAGTTTGTTACTAATGCTAAAACATGGGGAAACCATTTGCATTTAGTGAAGAAAGGGGCCTTAAATAAAATACTGTTTAAGCACCTTTACCTGCTTTGTAAAAAAATATAATAAATTATTTCTTTACTTTTTTGTCAAACTAAAAACAAATGTTTAAACGTTCGGTATTTAAAACTTTTTCTTTTATTCATTAAATCTTCACCGGCTAAAAATCAACTGTCAAAGGAGTAGCTGAAACAGGTTTGGGTAACTAGGATATGAAACAAAAATATGCGTCAAAGTTTTAAATTTTGATCTGAATTAATTTAAAGGATATACCTATTGATTAAGCACTTATTTGTGGATTTTTTCGACATGCCGCACAGTCTAGGCTACATAAAGGATTGCGCATATATGGGCATTGTCAATAATTCAATCTTTTCATCTATAGTGAAAAGTCATCAGAAAATGTCACCACTGAGGTTTTATATCCGTTTTGCTTGTTTTCTCGTATTCTTTGGAAACCTTTCACGCGCACAACGACGCATACCTTGTTCATTAATATCTTACGCGCTTTTATAAAACACTAAGATTTTGGAAGGCTCTGACCGTAATACCCCTCTCTCAATTTTTGCTTCTTCCCCTCCTAATAACCCTATTCCCTTGAATAAGAATATTGAAATTAGGCTAGGCTATTTGGAAAAATTTTATCAGATTATTGGATTCTATAGATCTGCGCGTAAATGATTTTACTAATACTTTGAATTGAGAGACTTTATCTTATCTGAAGCTCGAAGTAAAAAAGTTGAGCAAATAAAAATTTAGGCCTTTAGGCTTTAGGCCTTTTGCTCTTTTTACGAGGCTTCATTCCAAGAGTTAAGTTTGAAGAAGGTAAAAAAAAAATTCAATGAAAAGTTGAGATTGCTATTAATACCTATAACAAGCACAAATAAAGTTATTTAATAAGTCAAACTTAAGGTTTATGTACCCTGTGCAACTATTGGTGTCTTACCTTCAGCTCTCCTATAGTTTTTATGCATCAATATATCATATACCAGATTTATTAATCAAACAACATGACTGTCTTGTCCTTTTGGTGTAATTTACACTTACTTGTCGCAAGATTACTTGTTTCTGAGTGAATATATACATTAAAGAACATAAATTTCTGTGAATGAATTAATAAATCTGTGAACGAACTGAAATTATCACAACCAAGAGATGGGTTGTTGCCAGTTTTTGGGAGATTTGATGGAATAGAGGATCGGGAAATTTTGGAATTTTCTTAGAACTGGCATTAGAATGGAAAAAACTAGAATATAAGAAAACTGTATCTTAGCCTCACATTCATTATAGAAGTGTACCAATTGTTTAGGCTTTTGACAAGTCTTTGATTAAAGATTGGTTATTTTCCTTACAATATCAATAGTCGTGAATTACATCTTTGTTATGAATGGAATCTGACCTATTTGAATAATCATAATTTTGTTCATTTGCATATTTTCCCATTGAAAAGCAAATGTCAGTGTTGCCTAAAACGTTTAAACTACAATGTCAGAATCAATCATTTCTAATAGTATTTGAGATTGATTCATTATTTGAGCCTAAAAGCAGTTTTTCTTAAGGTGCCATGTATTGCTGGTTTGGAAAGTTTAAAATTTTAAAACACCAACTGTGGTAGTAGAATATATCTGTTTTTATTTTATATTTTAAAATTTATTAAATTTATTATTTTTAAATAAAATTTATTATTTTAAAAAGTTTTTTATTATTATTTTAAAATAGAGGTTGTGGTTAATTTAATAGAAATATGTGTAAAATAGCAGGTAGGTACGTATGACGTTATTTATGTTTTGATTTTTCTTAGCTAAGAATAGGACATCTTATCAATAAATACAAAAAGATCTTATAACAATGCTTTTTTTCAGGATAAAAATAACCAATTCTGAACCATGTTCTGTACGTGATTAGGACACTCGGTGTTTCAGCAGTCATCCCTGCAAAAATTTTGTGATATCCCCCCTCCCCAGGGGTTAATCTGTGATGCTAATTATAGTTTTATTTTAGGGTGATGGCCACAACTGTTACAGTTCCTCTGCTTGGAACTGTTAGAAAGAATGGTGCTTACAGTTTTCCACCGAACAGGACAAAAGATGGCTATAACAGTTTTGGATCTTCAGAAGAAGAACTTGAATATGGACCCGGGATTGTCAACAAGTTACGTTCTCGATTTTTGAATAAAACGGTGAGCGATCAAGATAAGCAGAAGAGTACTTTAAGGCGAACCGCTAGCTTAGAAGATTGGTTAGACAAAGACACAAATGGATTTTTAAGTCCAAGTCCCACTGCCACGGAACCAATTATTCGGAATAATGTTATCAAGGCCTGTCGTCCTGTTTCTGTGGACTCTGCCAGAAAAGCGGATCATCGCGTAGTTATACCATTCAAACCTCCATTGCTAAGCAAACGTAGCGTTTCAACTAGTGATTTAAGGTCTTCATCGAACCGTAACAAGCTAGTACCTTTCAAAGAAGTAGTTATTGTTGAAGACTCTAGAACACCTCCAGTAACTACCATAGCTCCGGTTATTTTGCCTCCAGAGGTCAGTTTGCCTACGGTCCCAAAGGTCAGACGAGTTTCGACAAATACTCGGTATGGCATGGAGGTTAGCCAGTTACCACCTCCTGATACAGTTAAGCAGGTGAAAAGGATGTTTGAAGAAAAAAAACCTTCTGACAATCTGTCAGGAAAAGGGTCGAGAGAAGGCTCGCCTGCTCCTGTAAATACTAAAATACCGTCACCCCCAAAGGCACCTGAAATACGAAAAATTACCCCACCTCCACGTGTCATGTTAGGACCAAGAGGATTTAGCAAACCTGTTATTTCTGGACCTAAGCCTGTAATAACGGCACCTAAATTCGGCCCAGGAAGTCGACCTTTTCGGCAAACTGTTCGGTCAATACCAACACCGCCAAGAATGAAAGAAATAATTTTGATTTCGCATCAAGATTCGGTTGATTTTAGTCAAAACAAGCTCTCTGAAAATAAAACTGTGATGCCTCCTGTAAAACGTAATAATATAAACACGGCTGGAAATGAAAGTGCTGCCAATGTTGCCAAGTTAAGGAATGTTGTTCAAAAAAGTGAAGCTAATGAGCTGTCTAGAATAACTAGAGCTGAGCCGAAAAAATCTCTTATTCCAGCTCCTTCTGACAATATCCAAAACAAAACTCAAAAACCCGTTGCCCAAATTACTGCCCAAACACAGAATGAACATATTTCACAAAATGCGTTGCATAACAATGGTGGTGATGTAGGTAAATCTAATGATGTAGATAGCGCTGATGGCGCGTTTAAAAGAGTAGAAGCTAGAGCTTTAGAGAATATACGTAATGAAGGCGAATCTGTCAGTTTCAACTTTAACAAAAGTAAGTCGGCCATTAAGTCAACAGATAAAAAAGTGGGTGTTATTCGCCCAACAGTGCAGAAACAGGAAAATAGAACCGAAAAGGAAGTCAAAGACTTACAACAGAAGGAAACAGGACAGGAAAAGCAAGTTCAAATAATCAATCAACCAAATCAAAAATTGGGAAATACAACAGAAAATGTCATAGAAACAGCAAAGAAAGATAAATTGCTTGAAAAACATGTTGAAATAATTCGTCCAGCAGTGCAAAAAGTGGAAAATACAAGTGGCACTGTGAAAGAAATTCCAACGAAACAAATATTGCAAGAAAAACAAACTGAAATAGTTCGTCCAGCAATGCAGAAAATAGAAAATAAAACCGAAATTGTGGAAAAACTGCCAAAGAGGGAAAAATCCCCTCCAGTAGAAAAGAAAGTTGACAGTAGAAAATCCCCTCCATTAGAAAAGAAAAATCAGAACAAACCGGGTGAAGTTCTAGTGCAAAAACCTAATGAAATAGATGAAAATGTGATTCCCAAAAAGAGTACCAAAGGTCGGCAATCTGAACAGCAAAATACTATGGTTTTTAACTTTTGTAATAGAACAGAGACGCCAAGTTATGTAGAAGATGTTAAACGAGCTCCTACTAAACAGATTTATTCGGTAAGTAGATTGTTGTACTATAGGCATTGTTGTCATCGTTAGTGATTAATTCTATTTTTAGTGAATTAACTTCCCTAATAATTTCTTTCATGCATTGATTTTACGCATAATTTTTGTTCATTCTAACAGTTTTTTTTTAGGATTTTGAGTCTAAACTGGTAGATAGATGGATTAATGTGTTTATTGAAGCCAACAAATTATAAGGGAATATCAAATGAATATTATTTGATGTATTACGTCTTCGATCTTGAAATCGCTTTGGATTGCAGAGAAAAGGGCTCTCATCATTTTCAATAGAGTTAAACATAGGACTAAAACATCTACGCTCCAGAGTGATCCCAATCCCCCAGTGGCGTCTAATTTTAGAAATGTACTGGGATAGAGGGGGTTATTTAATATTTTTTGAGATCTAGGGGATATCCTCTCGTAAGTTGTTTTACACCACAGAGATGACAAGCAATTTACCCGGATATTTTAACAATTTAAGATTTATTTAACCTAAAAGGAACACGATTTAATTGATTGTATCTTTGAATGCTCTTCATATGCTACTTTAAGTAATCTATCGCCTGATGATCTCTTTCCACTAGGAATTGACTATTTGCGATTTCATATGCAATAGTAGAGTATACAGTTCTATGTCCGTTTTTACAGCGTCATCATGTGTTGCAACATTAAGGCCAAAGAGTCATTTGTAAAAGTATAATCATAGTCTCCTTTTGATATGCTATGTCACCTCGTAATTCTTCTCCATAATGATTGATACGTTTGATTTTACTATTGAACAAGTTCTTGTATACGCTTAAATTCTTAAATCCCATTGAGGTGTTATTAAGTAAAATAGTTGATGATTTTGTTTTACCCCTCTACTTCATTTCAATTATATTTGGCTTCCAAGTTCCATTACCAACGAAAATATAGCCCGGGCATTTGACACTATTTGTCACTTTAATTTCAGAACAAGTTAAAATAAAGTTTACGGGAATTTATCCCTTCTTCTGAACCAAACCCCTCAATGACAAAATTCTTACTTCGTTACGCTTAGAAAATGTCTATTCATCTGCTATCCGAGTCGCTTCCAGTTTAACTGCGTCTCAGTCTCAACCCATCCCCCCACTTCCTAATGCCTTGACATAGCCCTGGGTTATACACAAAGGTTTAATCGTGCTTGGCATAACACAAGGGTGCTCTTGTTTTCCAACTTGACAATGTTCGGTATTATGAACAGTCCCAACTTCTGGGATTGATCTTATGTTTTCCCCAGAAATCGTATCAACTCATCTGCTTTCCGAAACCTTAACAAAACCTGCTTCCCGAAACCCCAGAAACCTTATCATCTGCTTTCCGAGTCGCTTCCAGTTTAACTGCGTCTCAGTCTCAATCCATCTCTCACTTCCTAATGCCTTGATTTAGCCCTGGGCTATACACAAAGGTTTAATCGTGCTTGGCTTAACACAAAGGTGCTCTTGTTTTCCAACTTGACAATGTTCGGTATCATGAACAATCCCAACTTCTGGGATGGAGCTTACGTTTTCCTCAGAAACCTTATCAACTCATCTGCTTTCCGAAACCTTAACGAAACCTGCTTTCCGAAACCCCAGAAACCTCATCATGTGCTTTCCGATTAGCTTCCGGTTTAACTGACTGCGTCTCAGTCTCAACCCATTCCTCCACTTCCTAATGCCTTGATGTAGCCCTGGGCTATACACAAAGGTTTAATCGTGCTTGACTTAACAAAAAGATGCTCTTGATTTCCAAATTGGCAATATTTGGTATTACGAACAGTCCTAACTTCGGGGATGGAGCTTATGTTTCCCCAGAAATCTTATCAACTCATTTAATAAAATGTTGAATAATCCATGAGGTAGTTCCCTTGCCTGTTTGAACCTTCATTTTGAAGTAAGAATCATTTTTCGTGGCATTGTTACAACTCTTATAACCAGGTCACATAGATTTAATAAAAAAAAAAAATGAACACAGAAGCAGTGGCGGTTCTGGCCTCTCTTGCGCCCGGGGCAAAATATTGATTTATGCCCCTCCTTCCCTGTCCCCCAAAAATTTTCAGGCCAGATTTTAACAAAATTTTCATTTATTAACAAAATTATGTTCAATTAATTAGTTGGTAATTTATTTTCGGTTTCTGTTTTTATTTTTTTATTTTTTTTTTTTTTATTAATTAATTGATACTTTATTTTTTAATTTTTAGTATCTTACTTTAATCATTATTATTAGGATATTATTTAACTATTTTATTAATTATTATATATTAAATGCGCCGTCTACTTTAATTTAATAGAAAAATAATTTCAGAAATTACAAAATGATTATAACCATTAAATTATGTATTTGAAACTTTGCGCCCCTAAAATATCGGCGCCCGGAGGAAGTGACCCCTCTGACCCCCCTGAAATGAGGTGACCCACTTCACAGAAGATAGCCCAATTTAAAACAGACAACTGGTTAACTTATCCCTTTCCACCTTGTCAAAAGCTTTTTTAAGGTCAATAAGTACCGCCAATAGACACATTTTACCTCTTAGTATGTTAGGATCAAGGTTTTGTAATATAAATCCTGGTCCTTATTTCCATTAAGTCCTATTCATCTACGCGCTTAGGTACACATCAATGTCTACGCATAATCATAATCCCTTGTCTTTTATAAGCAACACTGATTAGTTCAAAGTGATGGCGGGTCGAAAATTATGTGTAGCTAAACACACGTGCCAGCTTGTTCGTCATACGATAAAATGTACTTAAAGAGTCGAATTTGTAACTTCCTTCCTATCACTATTTCAACTGTCTAAGGCTATTGGTCGGGAATCTCCATAATTGTTAGCATCATCTTTTTCTCAAAACTAAGAGAAGTGATCAGAGAAGTCTCCCAATATCCCAGCCACTTGCAACCCCCATCCACTTGCAACCCCCATCCACTTGCAAACCCCTGCCACTTGCAAACCCCGCCACTTGCAAACTTGTAAAATGTGTGAAGTTTTTGATGGTAATAGAACTCATCAAAAATATTAACATGGATTAGCAGGAAAACCCTTGATAGGCTTTCCCTTTCACTATGTTGAAGACTTAACTAATCTCCTCTAGTTCTATATTACTCACTAGCTTGTAGTCACCCTCTTTCATTGGGAGCTAATTCCTTCGTGGACTATCCATAGAAAAGCTCATACCACAAGGAGAACATATGGGTTTTCATAAAATCTAAGTCAAGATTTAAATTCCAGATTGAGTAACATTATTAGAAATGAACTAAAATGTACGGTGACGAGCTAAGGAACATGTCGCGCCGTAGCATTCACTTGTGGAGATTGGAAACCTGCTGGTTTCACATTAATAATGCGAAGTAGTCGCTTCAGGTACCCCTTGTATAACGTCACATGATGATTTTCAGGATTGGAGGTTAGTCATTGACTGAAAATTACTGATCTAACCAGTTACTTAAGTAGATTGTGTTGAAGGTTGCAGAAGCAGTAAATCTTTAAGCAAGATTGTAACAAGGATGAAAACACAGTGTACATCATTATGTCATGTCACGAGGCTTAACGCTCATCTGACAAGATCTGGCACTTGTACATGCTTTCACTTGGTTGTTGTGAAACCAGTTCAATGGTGTTGTTTATGTATGGTCCCAATATATTAAGTTTTAATTTGATATCCAGTACCTTAGTTCATATTTTTCAAACATATTTGCTTAGTGTTTGATAATGTTCTTCTTGTTTTACTTGTAGCTTCGATACTAAATCCATTGCTATGCATAGTAAACTTATGAAGTTGTCTTATTTATTGAATGTCTGCCGCGGTTTGTTTGATTAAAGATAAAAAAAAAGTTTTATGGTAAAAGCTTCGATAAATAATAGATAATCTTGAGCAATATCTTTAAATTTTCGTTGTGATAACATGAATTCTCTATCCCTTGCTCACCATATTTATATCGTGTTTTAAAGAGAAAAAAAAACAATTACTGTCCTTCTTTGTCTGTTTGATGTTCTTAGCTTAAGGTATGTTATTGTTAGATTGGGGGGGGGGCGTAGGAAATATTAAATAAAAGAACAGGCTTGATATTACTAATGACCTTACTACCCACATAGTGGTTAATTTGGCATTATGCATAATGCTCAGGTGATCGAAAAAACTACTAAATTATCAGACAATATAATAATCAACCAGGAATTGTGTATAATGGCACTGCATAAGAGTATCTACCAATATAAATATGTGTGTCGATAATTTCTACGCAATCACTGGTTTTCAGCTCTGAAAACATTCTTATGAGGGTGGCAAACAACAAAGAGAGAAAAAAAACATCAAACGAGACTACGACCAGTAGAGAGAAAAGAGATGAAAGACTAAAACAACGCGGATATTTCGCCTGTATCAAACAGTTCGTGGTAACGAACTGTAGTAAGTAGCAACTCGGCTCAATAGTAACCGAAACTCTAAAAAACGGAACTTTGATGCCAATAGTTACATTGAATGAATGGTATTTTTATGCAAATTTTAAATATACAAGTTTCATCAAGTTTAGTCTTACCCATCGAAAGTTACAAGCCTGAGAAAATTTGCCTTATTTTAGAAAATAGAGGGAAACACCCCTTATAAGTCATAGAGTCTTAACGAAAATCACACCATCAGATTCAACGTATCAGAGAACCCTATTGGCAGTTGTTTAAAACTCCTATCTGCAAAAAAGTGGAATTTTGTATTTTTTGCCAAAAGACAGATCACGGATGCGTGTTTATTTGGGTTTTTTTCCAGGGGTGAACGTATCAACCCAGTGGTCCTAGAATGTCGCGAGAAAGCTCAGTATAACGGAAATTAAAATTTCTACTGCGCTTTTTAAGTGACCCAAAAAATTGGAGGGCACTTTGGCCCCCTGCCACGTTCATTTTTTCCCAAGGTCGCCGGATCAAAATTTAGAGACAGCCTTTGGCTCAACATAGTCGAAAAACCTAATAACTATGTTTGGGGAACGACTTAATCCCCCACCGTCCCCGGGGGAGGGGCTGCAAGTTACAAACTTTGACCATTGTTTACATATAGTAATGGTTATTAGGAAGTGTACAGACGTTTTCAGAGGGACTTTTTCACGTTAAAGGGAGGTCGGGGGGAGGGAATCACGTGGGAGGATCTTTCCATGGAGGAATTTATCATGAGGGAAAATTTCCATGAGGGGGCGCAGGATTTTCTAGCATTATTTAAAAAACCAATGAGAAAATAAATAAAAAATGTTTATTAACCGAAAATAAGGAGCAGCATTAAAGCAAAATAACATAAATTATAACGTATACAAAGGCGTTCGTCTCCTCCTCAGTGCCTTGCTCTTTACGCTAAAGTATTTTTAGTAATTACAACTCTTTATTCTACGGCCTTTGTGATTCAGGGGTCATTCTTAAAGAATTGGGACAATATTCAAGCTTTAAATTAAGAAAAAAACGTTCGTAAAAAAATAAAAGTTCTAGTGGCATTTTTAAGTAACCAAAAATTGGAGGGCAACTGGGTTCGCTCCCCCACCCTTTTTTTATCAAAACCGTTCGGTCTAAACTATGAGAAAGCCATTTAGCCAAAAAAATTTAATTTACAAATTTTGTTTTAATTATTAAGTTTTTCACGTCCAGCTCTTTTCGCTAAAGTTCTTTATTGTTTTAAAAAGTAGAACTGTGACAAGAGTCAAACTTTAGCGGAAAGAGTGGGGCGTTGGGGAGGGGACAGCCCCTTTTATATACGAATAATCTCTGTTCGTTTTAAGTTTGAATGTCGCCCCTTACTTTCAGTTGAAAACTTTTTTTTATTTAGAGTAAACTAGGCGTCTTCAGCACAAGATAGAAAAAAAACCTAAAAACAACCAATGTTGATAAATACAATTGTCACAACTGATCCACGTAAGGAAAAGAAGCTATTAGAGTTACTCCAATGGGAACATCAAAGCAACTGAGGAAAAATTTTAAAAATTGGAACTAAGTTAATTATTCTGTTGTGAAATAATCCTCTTGTTAGCTAATATTGAACCAACTCTTTTTGGTACAGTAGGTAATCTTGTCTCCTGATGGTAATGTAAAATTTTAATTCCCTTATTGACTATTGGTTCATTTTTCAAAAGACAATCATAAATTGGGTCAATATTTAAATTTTCCGTGTCTTTATTGATTGAAAGATTAGCAAACATGTTTTTTTTCAATTTCTATAGCCTCCCTCTCCCACTGAGAAAAACCCCTATCATTAGAAATAGCTTTGGCCTCATCAGGTTTTTTCTATTGAGTTGCGATGCTCAGTAAATCTTTCAGTAAATTGTTGGTGAGCTCTAACAATAGAAAACTTTCCACAAGAACAAGAAATTTTATAAAACCCTCTAAATAAATCTCCCCGGGTTAAACCATTCCCAGAACTAAGGAAACTACCTATTGGTTTCACTGATTGGAAACGTGTATCAATGTTATGTTTCCGCAAAATTCGTTTAAGCATCTCCCCCAAAATAGGTACATAAGGCAAAAAAAAATGAAACTTTTAGGCATATTTAATTCTGCACACTGCGAAACTCCAATAACCATATTGTTATGTTTAATGCGTCTATTTTTCGTTATTTTATCAATGAATTTAATCGGGTGATTATTACAAAATAAAATATCCCTCAAATACAACAATTCAGAATCTAAAACTCATGGGAACAAATTCTGAAAGCTCTATCCACCAGTGCAATCACAACCCCTCGTTTCACTGAAATTGGGCGGCATGAATGAAAGTTTAAATACCTATCCCTGTGTGTAGACTTTTTATATATTGAGAACAGTAAATGGGAATCACTCTTAATCAATAGGTTATCAGGAAAAGGTAGTTTGCCATCTTCTTCATACTCCACTGTAAATTTTACATTTTCGTCGGAACTATTTAAATGTTTGTGGAAAAGGTCTAATGACTTTAAACCGTGTTTCCAAATGTAAACCACATCGCCCATGAATCTGTCCCAGAAATAAGGGGAGGGGACGTAAGACTCACGTGTGCACCGTCATTACGCAACACCCATGTGTGTACTGTGCTCAGTTACAAGCGGGGATTCCCCCATGGAGCCCTGAAGTCTAGCATGTTACGTGAGATTACGTTATCCTTAACACAGCTATATTCCCTGTCATGTAACAACCAAAGTAAACAAACCACTATTACGTAATTAACACCTGCAATCTGAAGACAATTAATAACATCCGCGTTTTGCCGTTAAACTTCTTCGTGATCTTATATTATTAAAGGAAGAAAGGACTAGTGGCCATGGCTCATTCTAAAGTGCCTATGGGGATACTGCTCTTGAATTTTGTTTTGACTTCCCTGCTCATTCATAAATCGCCTGCTGACTAGTAGGCTATTACAACATCATAGAGCAATTGGGTAATAACCCATTTCAAAGCTATTCATCTCATTTTAATGCTTTTCAAATTTGTCATGATAGTGTCTTCATAAAGTGCCATATATTACCAAAAATGACACTTTTGATGGCGTTCTTGGAGTTGAACGACCGGGAAGCCTAAATAGTACTATTCTAATGTCTGCAGGGTTGAAAACCGTCAAGCTGGAGATTTTTGGCCCTCAAATATGAAAAACGAGGAGAATAAGTTGAAAACGAAACACGTGAATGACTTCCATATTTATTCAAATCGTCTGCTGACTAGTAGGCTATTGCACCTTTGTAGAGAGATGTTTAATGGCTCATTTTCAGGCTCTTGATCATACCAATATACTTTTGTTGTAAATTTGCTAGACGAGTGGTGTGTGTCACCAAAAATGATATTTTTGTTTCATTTCCGGAGTGAATAGGCTTGCAAATCTAAAATGTGTACCAACGAAATATCCATGGCAAAAATCCTCAGCCAGATGCTCAAAATCCCTCTGTTGAATGGATCCCCTCCTAATCGCCTAGTAAGCGAAAACTGAAAAGTGAATTTTGCAATGAACTGCCTTGTGAAAAAATTTTTTCACCCAAATTCAAAGCTTATGCAAGAATGACACTAGAAACAATTTATGCAAACACATTCTTGTGTTTTCACTCCTAAAAAAGGAAGAAAACATTAACTTAAAAACAATGTTTCTGATGAAAGTAAAGAGTGAAGTTGAAACTTAAAACGAATAAAAATTATTGCTTCGTAGTTTATGTGACATTTATCTACAAGACTAATTCAAATAAACTGACTCGTGATATTTCTCTATATATCTAGAATAAAAAAAAAACTTGCGATTTTTTGCTTGAGGTTTTTTATGGCACTTGGTATTAACCAAGTGACATATAGCGATCGCAAATTCTGTCGGTCTCTGTCTGTCGATCTGTCTGTCCCGGTTTTGCTACTTTAGGCACTTCCAGGTAAGCTAGGACGATGAAATTTGGTAGGCGTATCAGGAACCAGACCAGATTAAGTTAGAAATTGTCGTTTCCCCGATTCGGCCATCTGGGGGGGGGGACGGTTAAATTGGAAAAATTAGAAAAAAGGAGTTATTTTTAACTTAGGATCGGGTGATCGGATCTTAATGAAATTTGATGTTGGGAAAGATATCGTGTCTCAGAGCTCTTATTTTAAATCCTGACCGGATCAGGTGACATTGGAGGGAGTTGGGGTGGGGAAGCCTAAAATCTTGGAAAACGCTTAGAGTGGGGTGATCGGGATAAAACTTGGTGGGAAAAATAAGAACAAGTTCTAGATACGTGATTGACATAACCGTAACGGATCTGCTCTCTTTGGGGGAGTTAGGGGGAGGGTTAATTCTGAAAAATTAGAAAAAATGAGGTATTTTAACTTACGAATTAGTAATCAGATCTTATTGAAGTTTGATGTTTAGAAGGAAATCTTGTCTCAGAGCTCTTATTTTAAATCCCGACTGGATCTGGTAACATTGGGGGGAGTTGGGGGGGACCTACAATTTTGGAAAATGCTTAGAGTGGAGGGATTGGGATGAAACTTGGTGGGAAAAATAGGCAGAAGTCTTAGATACGTGATTGACATAACTGGAACGGATCCGCTCTCTTTGGGGGAGTTGGGGGGAAGGGTTAATTCTAAAACATTAAAAAACGAGGTATTTTTAACTCACGAAGAAAGGAACGGATTTTTATGAAATTTTATATTTGGAAGGACCTCTTAACTCAAATCTCTTATTTTAAATCTCAACCGGATCCAGTGTCATTGGGGGGGGGGACCGGAAATCTTGGGAAACGCTGAAAGCAGAGAGATCAGGATGAAACTTGGTGGGAAGAATAAGCACAAGTCCAAGATAAGTGACTGACATAACCGGATCATATCTGCTCTCTTTGGTGGGGTTGGGGAGGGGGGAAATAATTCGGAAAAATTAGAAAAAACGAGGCATTTGTAATTTACCAACGGATGATCAGATCTTAATGAAATTTGATATTTAGAAGGATCTTGTGCTTTAGAACTCTCATTTTAAATCCCGACCAGATCCAGTGACATTGGGGGAGTTGGAGGGGGAAACCGGAAATCTTGGAAAACGCTTAGAGTGGAGAGATCGATATGAAACTTGATGGGAAGAATAAGCACAAGCTATATATATGTGACTGACATATTTGGAACGGATCCATTCTCTTTGGGGGAGCCGCGGGTTTTTAATTTGGAAAAATTAGAAAAATTGAGGTATTTTTAACTTGAGAACGGGTGACCGGATCTTAATGAAATTTGATATTTAGAAGAAACTCATGTCTCAGAGCTCTTATCTCAAATACCGACCAGATCTGTTGAGATTGGGGGAAGATGGAGGGGGGTATCGGAAATATTGGAAAACGTTTATTTAATGTCGTAGATTCGTGATTGAAGGAACCGGATTGGATCCACTCTCTTTGGGGGAGTTAGGGGTATGGGAATCAGTGCTTTGGCGATTTTGGTGCTTCTGGACGTGCTAGGACGATGAAAATTGGTAGGTGTGTCAGGAAGCTGCACAAATGGACTTGATAAAGTCGTTTTCCCTGATTCGACCATCTGGGGGGCTGAAGGATTCTTAAAATTGTGCTAGAGCTCATGCCATATGAGCTCTTGGCTCTTCCGACCTCGTCACAAGTGCCATATGAACTCTTAGCTCTTGTTAGAGAATTAAAATTGTACACTAAAAGCTATCGACGTCATGACGATCGAATGATTATTAAGAGCCTTATACATAAGCCTTACTTTTGTAAACTAGTAAAGGACTTAATCTGCTCTTAATCCTATTTTTTACCGTTTGTTTTCGGTTTTGCGTCCTTGCCCTTAGAGTTACATCGGTAATCTCCCTCCTGGAACTAAAATCTTTGGACCTACAATTGAAACCCTTGATTAACTCTGATCTAAAGAACAGGCGAGAACACAATCTTTCTGCAAAAAAACTAGCGGGAGAGCGTAGTTTTGAATAGTACATGGGTTTAAATTGTAATTCTTCTCACACAAATTTAAATTGATTGAATGATTCTGGTTTTAAGAAGGTACAACATTCTCAACTTTTGTTCTAAAATTTTGGTTATTTTTTCCTTCGAGGCACATTTTCCTTTACCTTTCCACCATTTTGAGTGAAGTGGCTATCTCAGTATTTTGACTTGGGACCATGGAAAGAATCCTGGGAAAAAGGGCAGGGAACAAGGGAGGGTCATTCTGATTACTTTTGACCCTTAAAACGGTCTTATAGATTCAAATTCTTAATTGAATTAACCCCCTCTTAAGTTTCTATGACCATCCGTTCCTTACGAAGTTTCTGGGGAAAAAACAAAACAAGTGGAAACGCATTGCTCTATACCAGTGCAATGTTACTGTTTTGACCTTGATTGATTTTAGATAGACAAATTAACATTGTTTTTTTTCTTACAGAAAAAGGATTCTGGTATTACTTTTATAAGCCCCAGTGCTGCTGAATCATCTGATTTTGTTGAGCAAGACGCAGAAGAAAATTCATCTCCCCCTCCAGTATGTAACGTCGTTTTTGTTAATGACAATATTATCATTAATGGTCGATCAAACATTAGAAAGAAATCCAAAACAAAAAAAGTGAGTTATCATTCTTTTATTTCTTCAGTTCTTTAGTAGGCTATTCATTTGTATCTTCATATTTCAATTCTGCTTTATTTTTTTACTCCTCTTGCCTATATATTAAACAATTATCTCATTTGCCAAAGAAAAAAAAAATCTGGAGAAGATTTAGCCACGTGGATTTCGTTTTTCTTATTAAGAATTAGAAATAATTTGTATAGATGTTGCCGAGGCATCAAGACTTAAGATTACTTTTTTTTTTTTTTTTTTTTTTTTTTTTTTTTTTTTTTTTTTGCTTCATTTACTTGATAAGACATGTCTAATTCCACTGCGTCACAGTGACGTACTCAGTCTCTGTGGAACCTTATCGAACCAGAAAATTGGGTTGATCTTTAAGGGGAAAACCAACAGTTCCAGCTAGGATATACAAGTAAAGATTCTTTAAAAAAAATCCTTCATTGTAAATTAAATGGAGAAAATTTAGAGTCTGATTTCAGATTTTGTAAGGGCAGTTGTAAGGTATGTGCAAATCCCTTTGGTGATATTTTTCGTGTCTTCTTCCGCTTCAAGTTCAAATATTTTTGGTCAATACCTCCTCAAGTAGCACTCTTTTAAATAAACATCTTTTTATTTAGTTGCATTTATGCTTTCGGCAACCGGAAGTTATTCTGCATATGGACATAATTCAGTTAGATCCAACGTATCAAAATTCAATGGTTTAAACCGGCTAAGGATTTAATTATCTTACTGCTAGTACTGCTACTGCCAGGGAAGAAGCTAGGGTTGTCAGTCGGGGGGATGTGCCAACATATAAGGGATAAGGGATGTGCCAACATAATCGTCCAATTTGCTGACAAATGCGGACACATAAGCTATATTAAGACGCCCAAAGTTCCAAGGCGTCGACACTGCATGCCGACGCTTCGGAACTTTGAGGGGGAGTCCACCCTTCCTCCCTTAGCTGTGCCCCAGACTGCTGCTACTTCCGCTGTTATAACTATTATTGTTACTACTACCACTGAAGCTAAGGGTATAAATTTTGAAAATTTCAAGGAATGTTTAGGGGGGCGGTTAACTAAACAAAACACACTGTACAAGTAGGCTGTTAAAAGAGCATATCAGTAGTATCCCAGGAATGGTCAAGGGTAATAATTTGAAATTTTCAGGACATGTTAAGGGGGATGTTGAATTAGGTAAAATGTGCATACAAC
The DNA here is from genome assembly GCF_032884065.1 of Artemia franciscana. Taxonomy (NCBI): domain Eukaryota; kingdom Metazoa; phylum Arthropoda; class Branchiopoda; order Anostraca; family Artemiidae; genus Artemia; species Artemia franciscana. The sequence continues at coordinate 18,120,116 of NC_088883.1, read as the reverse complement.
TGCAACTAATAACGCTACAACTGCTAGTACTACTATTACTGCTACTGCCACAATTGCTACTATGACGACTAATACTAGTATTTACTAGTATAGTACTAGCAAGAAATTTTTGAGACACTTTTCATACATCCTGTTAGTAGTACTACTAGTATTATTAACAGGATGTTTCAGAAATGTTGAAGGAAGAGATGGAAGAGATATTGTACTAGAACTAACTTCCCTAAGGAAGAGATGTTGTACTAGACCAAAAAGGCATACATGTGAATACCATTACTGCTTGCCACTATTACTACTTCTGCTATCACTAATACTACTCCTATTGCTCCTACTATTACTTCTGCTAGGGTATAGGGTATACCCTGTATCTTAGAATAGGATATAAAGTAGAAACTTTTGCGGATAATTTATGCTGCTTAAAAACTAAATTAAAAGGCACTATTTGTATGCTAGTTGCCAATAAGACATCCGAGCAATATGTCAAGAACGACTGAAGGTATCAATTTGAAACTTTTAGGGCTACTGCTATAACTATTTCAGCTCTTACAGTTGAACTAAATCGAAAGAGTGTAAGTGGATCCAGGGTATCAAAATATCATAGATACAGTGTTTTGGGATTTATTTTATTTTTATTTTTCAGGAAAACTTGAGGAGTTGTAAAACTAAATTAAACAGTACTATGTGTGTCCTAAAGACCCATGCTATTCAAAAGACCTATGCTATTAAAAATGGTTCAAAATATTTTCCAACATATAAATAGTAAGTCAAACTATCGATTCTTGTAGAAAAAATGAAAAGATTTAAAATATTCTTTTCTTTTCCAGTGAAAACGAATATGTCAGTAAAAACAAACAAAAATTAATTTTAAAAAGTTTTCAATAAAACAAGTATATAAAAGAAAAGTAAAGAGCTACATTAAACTGAAAATGAGCAGATATAAAGTCAAATTATTTTGCAATCTTAAAACTACCAGAAATAGCCATCAATAAGTAATCCAAAACGAACAGAAATACAACAAATAATTGAGACAAACTCAAATCGAGCAGAAACTAAGATCAGTAGGGCTTATGCCCCCCATGCATTCTGAAGAACAGAATATAATTTGCCCTTTACTTTTTCGTTTTCTGGTTTCAGTCTTCAGCGATGTTTCGTATATTTCCTAAACCTTTTTCGTATTGCTTTTTGTAATTTTTGGACTTGTAATGTAAGTTCGGTAATGTTGCTTGTGATGATTATTATAAGGATGACATGTACGTTTGTGGTATTTGGTCCATAGATATTTTTTTTGCGAAGTTTCAGCTACTGCTCTTAATACTTCTTGGTGTTCCGACTCCCTCATTGTTTAAACCCTAACCTACGCATGGTGCTGGTGGAGAACTAGAGCTCAAGAAAAAGAAAAACTAGTATAAGAAATGATCATATTTAATATTTGGGTTTAATTACTAGAAATGTATTATATAGGCTCTTCTTTTATTTTGTGTAAATTCATGTACCCAAAAATACATATTTTTTTTTCTACTAAGTTGATGCAAAGTCGAATAACAAAGTTTATCTTATCTTGCTTTTGTGTTTGAACATGTCATTACGAAATTTTCGAGGACACAGGAAGTTAGAGAAGAATTCTTATTTTTCTAACCAGCGGTACATCAAAGGACGTTAATAAATAAAATGAAGGATCTTTATAAGATAAACTCGAAATTACCGCATACTGCATGCTTAGGAACTGTCCACAGCTATACCTACACGTAGGAAGGGTCTCCAGGTCCTTGAGATTACTCGGATTGACGCCTCCCTGGGAAAATAGAAAGTAGTGGGCTATAAATTCCCTATTTTTGCGACTTAACCCTCCCCCCACCACCCCCAACACACATACACACTATAATAAGCTTGCAGATGCCCCCACTCCAACTTCTCCCAAGATTTTCAATGCGGCGTTTAACTGTATATCGTCAAAGAACATAGAAATCGATCGGGAATTTAATCATGGTACTTCAGTACAACTTTTCTAAAAATCAAAAAACTACTGGGGTCACACGTGTTACAATAGTATTCAGAGGACAAAATTAAATAGAATTGACAGTTTTGGGGTTTTCTAAGTAATAGTAAAGGGTGTTGCGTTAGAACATACATAAAACTAGCCTAGCAGCCTCATCATTTTCATGTATATACCTGAGAAGATGAGAAACTCCAGCCTATACCTTACTGAAAACATCACTCACCACTATCTAAGACACTAAGTTTCACTAACTATAAATGCGCAGAAGTATGACAAGGGGGGAATGGGGCATAGAGGAATTTTTCCTCAGGGAGTGGGCGCAAAAATTCTGTTCTGAGCCACTTTTTTCATTTCTGCATGAGTTGGGGTCTTTCAAACCGATTTCAGGGGGAACCCTCATCCCTTAAATTCATGTTTGATTAAAATGTCAGTTCCTATGAATTATGTTAATTTTAAAAAAAACCTACGGAAGTAAAGAGCGAAATAAATACTAAAAACAAGTAAAAATTATTGCTTCGTGCGAATTCTAAAAACTAGCGCTTTACTGAAAACACGACTCCCAAAAAAAAGGATTTGCTTTTTGGTGCAGAAAATTTCGTTAAGGAAGTATCCAGGAGAAAATAAAATATACATTTATAAGGCTCTATACCAACCCTGATTTCAAAAATTTCTATTGAACAATTGTAATTTTCTAAAAAAAAAAAAAAAAAAAAAAAAAAAATCAATCAGGCTTTTTTTTTTACTTTTGTTAAGCAATTTGAGCTTTCTTGTGGATATATGCTGCGAAATGTGCGGAGCAGTAATTTTGGTTTTAAAGGGTATTAAAACATCGATTTTAGTGCTAGGTCCCACCCGAATCATAATCTTTCTTTTTTTTATAGTTGAATATATCCTTTAACGATGAAGCAACGCTGTTACACGAATACCCGTCTGAATTATCTTTACTTGAGAATCTGACGAGCGAGGATGCATCTTCCCTAGAAAGTGCCAATAACTTAGTGACATCTAGTGTTGATAATAGTGGTAAGTTCGAGACTACAATTATTTTTGTCTGATTCAGTTTGCGTAAAAACTAAAATCGGTTTTGTCTTCTGCAATTTAAATTTAAATCCTCCACAAGAACTGATAATCATCTAATAAGGCCCAGATATTTCGACTAATTGGTCTTCATCAGTGAAAAAAGTATGAAACAAGGAAAGTGTGACCATAAAAACTACTTTAAACTAAAACTGAAGTAGCCTAAAATTATTGTAGCCTATCCTGATCAAAATTTAAAAGAAGGAAGAATATTTCGTGCGAGAGCTATTTCCATTAAACTAGAAAAATGATTCTGAGAAAATGTTGGTCTTGTCCCCTGCAAGTCTCCATGGGAAGAAGAATTAGTCTTTGCTGAACTTTTATGGATTAACCTGATTTTGATATTGATTGCTCCTCCTCTTCCGTCTCTTCACTAATGACAGCTATTATTACCTACATCAACTTGATTTATAAAAAAAATTGCGAAGAAAAATATATATAAAAAAAACTTATAAAGTACGTACAAAACATTAGAAAGAAATCCAGATAACTATAAATCGAAAATCATGAATATGTAAAGAAGAAAAAGCCAACACTGTCTAATAAGTCAAAAAAAAAATCTAAATTTAAGACTAAAATTTGCCTAGGAAGCAGAGAAAATAAACTTTTTCAACCACTCATCGTATGAAATCTAACTGTTTGGGTGTGGGCAGTACTTCGAAATTTGATATTACTTCTTTTTTTTCTATTTTCCAAGATCGGTATCAACTTATTCTTGAGTACGGAAATTTCTGTGTCTTATGTCCCAAAACATGGGGGAATACTAGTTTTTTTTAAGTCCCTATCCCCTTCCCATGGGCGTCAATTCACGAAAAGGTATAGAGGGGAGGGGGCTATTTTGTTGTTTTTCCAATTTCTTTTCCAATGATAATACAAAAAAAAAACATTTTCAAAATGCTGAAGGAGGGGGCAAAAAATATAGGGACTGAATATTGCACCACTCCTAATTGACGTGCCAGTCCCTTCTCCCTCGGAAATTATCTGACGCACCTACTCCAACCCTAATGTTAAGGTTTTGTGTGTCTTTATTCTTGAACAGCTTCCATCATGGATTTTATGAATTTACACCCTCTGACTTGTACACAGTTCCTTTTATTTTGTGCAGGGAGGGGGTTTGAAGAGGATATTCTTATTCTCTTGAGAAGTTGACTAATATCGACTTCTCTCTCTCACACACACACACAAGGAAAATGTCCTGACCCTCCTCGCCCTAAGGTTGGACCTATCTGCGCCTATGGTTGCTTTTAGACTTATTTTTTGAGAGGTTGCAACTCGCCTATAAAAAAAAAAAAAAAAAAAAAAAAAAAAAAAAAAAAAAAAAAAAAAAAAAAAATACAACTAGCCTTAACTATATGTGTGTCAAACTGAATAGTAAAAACGAACTATGTAAATTAATGGATAGGTATTACTGCTAGAGAAACATACCTAAGTAGTAAAGAAGGTGAAACTGACTAGGGATGATAACCCTGCTTGCATATCGAAAGATGAACGGTGAAACAAACTTTTTGAACTATGTGAATCATCAGTTGGTTCAAATACCCTTCTTCTCTTCATAAAAAGTGGTAAAACTAGCCGATGATTTTTCTATTTTAGATGATGATTTTTATTTTCCATGCAAAATTTAGTTCATGTATTGTTAATGATCGTTTCTAAGGATCGTGCCACCAGTCACCATTGGGATGGGAAGACTTGATACATTAAACGAAAACTTACCAAGTTTGAAGTTTGATTGTAATTCTACTCCAAAGAAGGAGTGCCAGCGTAGCTGAGAGGTCAACTGAGATAGACGCATGGAATAGCCTCGATGGACCAAAAACAACACCCGTACTTTAAAGTCATTGCAGTCTGTGGTGACTAAGCTCATAATGAAACGCTGAGAGTTCAACGGGGAGGGCAGCTCAATCTTTGGAGTAGAATTACAATCAAACTTCAAACTTGGTAAGTTTCTACTCCAAAAGGAGCACCTTAGCTCCGCTTCGAGTTAAACTGAGATTTAAAGTACAGCATGAGCTAAACCAACACTAATGACCAATAATACCCCTATTCAGAAAAAAAGAGGCTGATGTACAAAAAATCATTTTAGTAAGATATTTCAAATATAACGCAATACAATGAGTAATTTCAAAAGACAGATAACTGCTGTCCACTTTCAATTGGTTTATTGCAGAATCTTGCAAACGTTTTAGCATTTGTCCAGCCTACATATCTTACTATTTGATCCAACAATTCATCTTGCTTTGAGGTGGGACGTCGAGGCAGACCGTGTGCTATGAGCACCATAAACACCGATATCTATACCTGCAAGAAATAATACTTCTTTTATCCATCTAGAAATGGATGACTTGGACGCAGCAGTATGAGGCTTACGATATGTAAGAAAAAGTGCGTCGTCTCTATTCGGATATGAGGTCATTTTAATATACCTAGCTAGGCGCCTAACCGGACACAGGAATGACTCTTGAAAAAACCGAAATTTAACTACTGATTTGTGGTTGCCCGGTTTCGTTGTTTTTAACGACACACTGATTTGAAAATCAAAACTTCTATCGTCATAATGTTTTATATTACTCAGTAACAAACTGGCCAAAAACTGAACTCTTTCACAAGCTGATGGAATCAATAAGATCGCTACTTTTTGTGTTAGTGTCTTTAATTGAAGATTTCTGATATCTCAAGCTGGCAATCTAAAGAGATCGATTACATTTTTTACATCCCAAGTACTAGAAATCTTGGGTAGACTAGGCCTTCTAGTAAAGACACGGCTCATGAACTTCTTGGTGATGTGGTTACTGCCTAACTGAAGTCTTAGTAAAATTGCCGATAAAGCACTCCTCGCAGTATTAATAGCGCTGTATCCAACAGCTGAGGGAAAAAGTTCTGTAAGAAAGGTTAAAGTCTCCGGTAGAGTTGCCTCCAAGGCCCGGATTGTGTTTCTTCCACCAAAGTCGATCCATTTCACAATATAAACCATATACTGGCGCTTAGTCGAATCCCGCCATCCATCCATGATAATATTGACTGTGGAAGGAGAATATCCTTGGTGGTGAAGCCCTTGCCGGAGACGATACAAGCCGCTAGGCGTAAAGTCTTGGACAATGGATGGTGCAAGGTCGGCTTCTGTGGGAGAGACAAAGTAAAAATATCACTTGGTAGAAGTATGGGAATTCCTATCAAAAGCTTTAATAGTAAGGGATGCCAGACTTATGTGGTCCAGTTTGAAAATATCAAAATAGCAGTTGCCTGATCTGTTCATACCTTCTGAAGGGTCCTCGGAAATAAACTACATGGGGAATGGATAAAAGGAATGAGGCTTCCAACTCATCGCAAATGCTTCTACGAAAAATCATTCTGGATCTGGTTCCCAAGAAACAAATGGTTTAGTCTAAGAATTTAATCAACTTACAAACAAATCAATATCTATCAACCGACATACCAAAGAATTCAAAATAATAAATATTCCAGAGTCCAATTTCCATTCTTTTTTGTTATCAAATTTTCGTGATGCTTTATCCGCGATATTAGCAACTCCCGGCGCATGTTCTGCAGGTATCCACCCTTTGTCCAGCAATACTAGCTGCCAGACCTTATTTGCGAAATAATTACAAAACTCAATTTTGACCCTCCCATTTTATTTATGTAAGCTACTTATGGTTTTTTGTTTTCAGAGCTTTTAATGGTGTTTTCTCAAATCCAATCTTATAGCCTGCAGCTACAATATTCAAAATATTTAAATCACTGATTTGGCTGCCATTTTGAGACGAACTTACCAATTTCCACGCTTTAAAGTTATCAGCCAATTTTGTGACTGCCTATTGAAATTCAAAACAAAAACCACAGAAATCAAGGGCGGGGTACATATTTGCTATTTACGATCCCTTTTCTGGAAATTCTGGGATTTGGGCCTCTCTTAACGATCCTGACCCTGCCTTCTGCTATAAATTGGACGGGGACCTTGTTTTGCAATCGGCGATAACGGTAGGCCCCCCTTGGTGAGGCCAAGCATGTGAATTGCATCTGTTAGGTTTTTGACAATTTTTTCTTTGATATGCTCATTTTCAAACTCTACAATCGTATTTGCTGAATCTAAAACACAAATGGTTGAGCGAACAACAGTACGCTGCACTTGAAATGCCTGTGAATCCCTCTGTTTAGCCCGTGATGAGAGAGTAGCCCAGATTTCACTATTCACCTTGGGAATGACAATTTTATCGGTATTCGCAGGCCTAGGGTGGCGCTCAAATAAATCTTTTAGCTTCCCTATTTCCAAAAGCTCAAAGAAAGCTCTGTTTGCAAGTTTAGCAAGTTCCTTATGGACCTTGGGACTCTCTTTGTTACTAGAGCGTTCCTCAAAAATCTTTTTGAATGAAGTGTCATTTGACGTGCTTTCTTTTAATCTTTTACCTTTGTGCTTTTCCGGAGAAGCCTTCCGCTATCTGTCATGGATTTCTATGGGGTTCGCAAAGCCGCGTCTGATGGTTCTAGAACCTATTTGTGGGCTCCGAGAGCTAGATTTTTCGTTCCTTGAACTAATTTCAGGGCTCCGAGATCTATATCGAGCACAAGTTTGAAACTCTGGGCTCTGAGAGCCATTATTTGTTTTTTATCATTAAGTATTTTGCGACGCGAGTGAGCTAAATATTGCCTTCCGTGCCTCTCACGATCATAATCTTCATCAACTAGATTGTCTAACAATCCAATCCCTATCTCACTATCACTCATTATTTAATTTGTTCTGAATCAAAGCGAATGCAGACATCAACTGGTGTTGTTTTTGGTCAATCGAGGTGATTACATCTCAGTTTAACTCGAGGTGGAGCGAAGGCGCTCCTTTTGGAGTAAAATTGCAATATAAGGGACACTTCCCTAAAAGACGAAACGTAAGCCATATGAGCATTGCAATGAAACTTGTCGGGGGGGGGGGGGGGGGTCAGGTGTTACAAGGAGCTTTGATTACTCAGTTTTTCGGATAACTCAGTTTTCTGCTTTTGTACATTTTTTTTATGTATTTTTGTTTCCCAGAGGTGCTACTGCCCTCCACCCTCTGGCAATTTCTGTGACGTAAGCAGAGGAGGGAGTATCGACCCTCTTATGAAATATTCTGGTTTTTCTTATATCATTTTCCTGTAATGTTCATATAATTCACTTAAAGTTTTTCCTCATCTAGCCAATTTGTCATTTGCAAGGTATATTCCCTCCACTTAATATTAATTGAAGCCGTATAGTGGCTGAAGGAAGTCCACCAATAATATACACTGAAAGGAATTATTTTCTGCCTACACTTAAAATTATAGCGTTTCTGATCTTTCATATCAGATCGTTTACTTAATAATTAATTGATTTCGGAGTTTTCTAAATAGTGAGAATGAGTCAAAAGGTTTTTTTTTTCACATAAGCACATAACGTTTTACGGATGTACAACAGAAAGGGAGGGAGTTAAGAAAGCTATTTGCATATAATAGTTTGTTTTTTTTCGATTGTTTTAGAAAAGAGTCTATATTCTGCATTTCTTAGAATTATCTAGTTCATGTATATATTACAGGGGGTCCCCCATCATATGTTTTTCTGGCGTTGATACTGCCTAGAACTTGTCTATTCTACCCTTTTAAATATGTTTAAATCCCAGTAAATAGAAAGTTTCAAATTGGAAGCAAGATACATCTTAATAGCCTAACGACCACAAAAAAAAAAAAAAAAAAAAAAAAAAAAAAATCGCCGCAAAGTTAAAAACTGAATCCCGGAAACGACTATCTATTACGCATCAATATTTTTTTTCCGTTCTAAGTGAGTATACAACTATTTTTCAATTTTAAAAAAATCAAATTTATAAACAATTGGACTTGCCTTTTAAATATTTTAATAGAAGATTGAAACGAAAGTATCAGATAATGGAACGTATTGATATATTTTTTTTCTAAGTTGGCGAACAATGGATTAAGTGGATGAAGATACAATTATAGTTAAATTGTTAAACTTAACTCTTACATCTAGTGGCTTTAGATAAGTAAAAGATCGTGTCAAAAGTGAGGATTCGAGATGGAGGGTGGGATTAACGTCTTCATCCTCAAAGTTAGCGTTTACTTACATGTGTAGCTAGATATCATTGTCTATTTACTTTTCTGGATAGAGACCCATGTCCAGGCATGACATCTCTTAGAAGTCCGCGTGGATTCTGCAGGGTTGCTATCGGGATGACTGAACCTTTATAAAAAAAAACAAAAAACTTTAAAATACACTTTAATTTTTTTATATATATGCACTTTTATTTCGCTTTTACGAGCTGGACAAACATTTCGGGGGTGGGATCAAATCCCTTACCCCCCCCCCTCCTGGATACGGGCTTGCATGGGTGTAACATGTGTTTTATGAAATAAAATTAAAACAAAGAGTGGGGAAAGGTTTCTTCTTGCAAAATAAAACTGTTAAGCATTTGTAATCCTACATTGACGAAATTCTAGAGAAAAATCTGTAAATCTCGTTGCGTGCAAGGTCTGAACTCTAACAAAAGTGTTTTTGAGCTCTTATGTGTGCTTGTGAGAGTGGGGAAATGTTTCCTTTGTGCAAAATAAAACCGTTAAGCCTTTGTAATCCTATGTGTACATTGACGAGATTCTTGAGAAAAATCTGTAGATTTCGTTGCGTGCAAGGTCTGAACTCTTAAGTGTTTTTGAGCTCTTATGCGTGCTTTTGCGCCCTTATATTTTGATTTTGTGCATTTGAACTTGTCCTTCTTTTTTTTTTGCTTTAGACAAATATATCCTTTTGTTTATTCTTATTCTGATGTTACTTAAATGGTAGACACATGATTAAATGATTGAAGTTTGATCAATAATAAGTATTCGTATTTTTAGTTCACATAAGATAAGACATGTCATATTTTGTCTACTAAATAAACGTTCATCAATCTAAATATTAAATATGAAATCATAAAATTCCATGGAAATCTCTTTTTTCTTTTTTTTTCCTTTACCCGCTTCTTTATTAATTGGACAGACCTTTGAGAAATACCTTCTTTTAGTTAAAGAAAAAAAGTCTTTTTTAGTTTGTAACATCCCTGCATGAAGCTCTTTATCTTCCTTCTTGTATTTATCTTCCCATCTTGTATCCCACGGATCAAAGTTCTGGAAGCGTTTGGATTAGAAATACTCTGTGTTTTCAACCGTATTTCTACCCTTGATACATCTCGTGTTTAAACATTACCTGTTATAAATATTACTCTGTATGGCTCAATTAAGTCTTGTTTATTTATACCTTTACTCCGCAGGTAGTCTGTCCTCTTACACCCCAAGTAAAGTGCAAATTGTTGAAACCTTTGAATTAGGTATATCCCGCGCTTCCAGCCTCACACCTACCCCTGAGACACCCGTTGTTTTAGTTGAAGAAGAGATCGTAGAAGAGTTTTTGCGCCCTTTAGAAGATGGTGCTTCCTTCAGCACTGGGTCGTCTTCTGACCTTTTGTTCTAATGGTATTTGTGCCTAGTTTGAGATACCCGTAAAGTTAGTTATTTACTTTATTTCTTTTTATATTTGGCACCTTTGTGAGTTAAACGTCGCTGTGGAGATTTTTCTGAACCTGAAAAGGCCTAAAAAAATTGTAAATATTTTCATAGTTACTCGGAATTGTAATTCTTGCTACAAGAGTTTGGGGCATCTCAAATATAGTTAGGATTCCTTACTAAACAAGTATGCCTTTGAGATCCGGCATGAAAATGAAAATACGAGATCTGTAAATTTTCACGTTTATGTATAGGAAATTGTTGTCTTAGTTACGTGACCTTTCTTAAACTATAGATACCTTTCAAAACCTTTACAAATCCATTCAAATACAAGCTCATAATAAACCGTCAACTTAAAAAAGTTTAAAACTTTCAGCTTCAGCAATAGTAGACTAACTTTTTTTTTTAAATTCAACATTGTCTGTCCGAATGATGCCTCTTTTACCCTCCTTCCCTACCCAAGTTTTGCGACCTTATCATTAAGCCGATTTCGACTTCACAGTTGCGTACGCTACTCCCCATCCCAATTTATTTGAAGCTTTTCTCTTTACCCTTCCCAAGAAGTTCCAATTGCCTTTAAATCATTCCTACTGCCCCTTCCCACCCCATTAGGGGACGAATTGCTTTTCGTTTGGCCCTAGATGAATGGCTGACAAGGACGATCTTTGGCAATATGTGTTTTCATCTGCAAAATGTGTCCTCGCCATTTCAGCCACTCTGTCATTATTACCCTAGAAAATGGGATAGAACCACATTTTTCGTATAAATTGTTGTTTGGCATATGGTGCTTGTCCAATTACGGGTGCACTCTGTCATTCAGAATATCAAATTTTGGATATGTTCAAAAGTAATTGCCATTCAGTATTGAGCATTAGCTACCGTTTTCACGACAAGATATGATACATCTGTAGCGAAAAAGCTGTATTCGAATAAGGAATAAGATACAAGTGGAATAAACAGGGTAGTATGACAGTAATAATTCAGCAATCATGTCATGATTATTCGTGTGAATAACTATAAATCTTCATTTTGGTAAATAGTAAAATTCTTTGCACGAATTAGATACTATAGAAATACTATAAAATTGGCTAGTAAGCTAGCAAGGTTATTAAGATTGACATACAACTAAACATGACTCAGCGTACCGTTATGGTATTTCTATGGACTTGCTGTAAAGAAAATTTTGAATTCATAAAAGAGGAAAGAATGTGCCTTTTCTGAATACCGAACACTTTCGTAACCTATACAAAGCAGTTCTGTTTAGACGATTTGTGAAGTAGGGAAACGTTGTAATGGTGGTTTCACAATGCCATTCTGTTACAAAGGCTACTTAAAATAAGAATTTAAAACAGTCTAATATTGGTCAGTTTAGAATAATCTATTAATCGGAAACAAGTTGACATCCTTGCGGATCATAAGTAAACCAGCGTGATTGGCTTAATTAGCCAATATGAAACAACTGCAATAAGTGAAAAGGCAAGGTCTTCCCTCTGAGATCCTTTGTCTCGATATAACGTGCCTTAATTTCCTGTTTTCATAGTGATTTTCAAGGCTTGTATTTACCAACAGTGCCATCAGAGTCTTCTACAGGCCAATCGGACCAAGTCCATTTTACATCATTTTTTTCAAGTATCAAATTACTTAATTCTCTATTAAATGTGTATGTTTGCAAGATTCTTCCCTAGAATTAAGACGAAAATCCAAGAAATGCAAAAGACTTTCATCCATGTTAAATAATATTTTAAGAAAGCTCTTTGACCAAGTAAATTCTGTAACACGAAAAAGAAAATTATCCTTACTCCGTGAAATAAGAAAGCGCTTACATTTTTCCACTACTGGATGTTTGAACGGTTCCATTTTTAGCCCATAACTTCATAAGCTGAATTAATCTACCAGCAGGAGTATTTTTGTGTTATTTTTATTCTATCATAAAAATGGTTCCTTAAATCCTTGTGAAACTCTGAAAATCCAAAACCTGAAACAATCAACCACATAAGTTTCAGATAAAATTATTTTACACATTTACTGTAATTTTATCTGTGCCTATGGGTGGGAGGGGGGTTGTCATTCAATGTACTCAGCAAGATAACCATCATGATTTGGGTATTCCAAAGTGTTTAGTCAAATTGGGTAGCTTGAGATTTTGGGCTGGTACTGTAAAGCGGGAATTTTGTTCAGAGGGTTGTACTATCCCTGGTGCTACTACTTTTGGATTCCTACTTCACTCAGGTTTAGGCGCCAGTGATTCGATTCTATTCACTCACATTTTCCTTATGTTTGTCCGCAACTACTTACGAATGCTATTACCAATTATTTGATGCTTCAATTTTGCCTGAGGATTAAATAACTAGTTTTATCAAAGGTTTTGAGTTTTTTTATTTGCTATTATCATAAGAATCCTGATAGACGAAAAAAACGAATTAAATTTATGTGTGTACCTCTATTTTTCTCTAATCTAAGTTTAATAACTGGTGGTGTGAAAGGTAGTTAATTGCTAGAACTATTTATGAAGAAACTGAAGGACCAAATTTATTACTTTGTATCAAATTGTACATATTTGCCTGATTTTATTTCTGCTGTTATCTATGTTATAAGAATATCTTTTTCTCATTATTATTATTATCAAAATGTATTGTATAGTGCTATATGTGATTCTAGTTTTAATTCTTATCTTTGCTGTTTACACATAATTTTATTTTTTTCAAATATTAATGAACATGCAGACTTTCATAAAACGTTTGCGCTTAATAGCTGTTTGCTAAAAGGCTACACTGTGTATTAATTGGCTTGCAAACGCTTACCCCAAATGGATTCGGTAATAGAAAACCTGGTCCACCCATTACATACTAGCCTGTTTTCATTTTGATTAGAATATGTTCATTTGTTGTTTGCGCATGAAACTGGCTAAGAAGATACATTTGTTTAACGCCTACATGAATCATGTTGAGTGCTTAAGTATACTTTGGTTTGTTTATAAATTTATATTAATTCGGTCTGTTACCTTTAACGCTTGATTATGCATTTAAAATAATATTGTGTCATTTTGAGTGTTTGTCTTCATTGTTTCTGTATATTTTGCTAATTCTATGTTTGCGATTCAGCACTTACGCTTTATGCTCCTTCTTTGTTTCTATTCTCTCTCTCTCTCTCTCTCTCTCTTCTCTCTCTCTCTCTCTCTCTTTCTCTCTCTCTCTCTCTCTCTCTCTCTCTCTCTCTCTCTCTCTCTCTCTCTCTCTCTCTCTCTCTCTCTCTCTCTCTCTCTCCTCTCTCTCTCTCTCTCTCTCTCTCTCTCTCTCTCTCTCTCTCTCTCTCTCTCTCTCTATCTTTTTTTTTCAACTTTTTTGTCTTTGTTTTCACTTCTCACCATTTTTGTGGGTTTATAATAATATTCAAAAGCAACTTTGAGCTCTTTGAGAGTTTAGAATGCTGACTTGAAATAATATAGCCTCAAATATTTTTTTCTTTTCTAAACCTCTCTTTGTAATTGCTGGATTAAACCACATTGATTCCATAGAATTTAATCATGGTCTTGTTACCAAGCACTGTATATTGCATTTTTTGAAACTTTTATGTGTATTGTTTTAAACAAGATAGCCAAAACTTTGTTTTCTAGAACTGTATCCAATTACCAGATAAAGCCAAATTATTTATACAGATAAATAAGTTATGTCGCCTATCGTATGCAATGTTTTTGTTATAAAATGTGTATGATACATTTTTTATGTGAGGATGCTTTTTTATTTGTTTATTTATTATTTGTTGTATAATTAAACATTCCTGTGGGTGATGTGGATCTATTTATTTGCTTATGTAAAGTGGACAAATTTATTCAAGAGATGTGCAATAATATTATGCTTTTTTCTTTTCTTCTTGTTTTTCTTTCTTTTTTTGTCATGGATTAAACCATTGAAACTTTATTCATTCTTTCCTTCAATCAAACAGTCAATAATAGAGTAATCAAATGCGAGCTGTTCAATAGATTTACGTATGATGAGTAATTTGGTTTATCTATCTATATAAAAATAAGTTGTATGTATGTCCGTTACACTATCTTCTATAAAAAAAAGGAAAAAAAAATGAACAAAATAAAAAAAATAAAAGAAAACTAAAAAAAGGAAATAAACTAAAAAGAAAAAAAAAATAAAAAAAAAACATATTTTAGGTTTTTACCGTAAAGAATGACAGTATAATATATTGCACAAGGAATCGATATAGATCATGATAAATAGGGATTATGTAATTTTCATCGGTATCGTAGCTGTAGAGATAGCTGACACCTAGCAAAGAACAAACCACGAGACACAGGAATTTATCCAGATTTTATTGTATTAAAAATAAATAAATAAATATATATATTCGCAAATTTGATGGCAGGCCGTTAAGCCTCTACAAAACAAAAAATCTTAATTTGCATTTCTTCTAAATTTGCACAAGGAGAAAATGTCACTTGAATAATATTCATCGACTTCCTTCTTGAATGTCAGTAGGTTTGTGGAGCAGATTACTCTTTCTGATAAGTTGTTCCAATGCTGAACCACTCGGTTGCCGAAAGTCCATCGGCCCATGTCCTTGTAAAAGCGTTCCGTATTCACTTTATACTGATGTCCTCGGAGAAGATTTTTATTGAACTGCACGATTCTCTGGGCTGGTACGTTATCATAGGCTCTATTGCAGAGCTTGTACAGTTCAATAAGATCACCACGATGGAATCTATAGGCGAGGGTTGGGATTTCAAGCTTTCTAAGCCGCTCTTCGTAGGGAAGGAGCGTAACCTGAGAGAGAATTTAGTTATCCTCCTCTGAACATTTTCGAGAGCATCTATGTCCTTGTTCTAGTATGGTCTTGTAGAACAATGTCCATACTCAAGAATCGGGTGGACAAGGGACTTATAGAGCGTAGCAAGCATTTTGTCGTCCTCGCACAAGAAGTTTCTTCTGATCATACCAGCAACTTTGGAAGCCTTCTTGACGACAGCTTCATAGTGGGTACTGAAGTTCAGTTCAGAATCCACTAAGATGCCTAGGTCTCTTTCTTCTTTACTAAGAGTGAGTGCAGCAGAACCAAGAGAGTATGAGGACGAAAAGTTTTGTGGACCCAGAGTGAGGATATGACTTTTCTGGGTATTGATTTCCATGATCCACTTCTTCATCCAGTCATCGATTCGTTGGAGATCCGCCTGCAGCTGGTGAATGTCTTCACATGACGAGATGACACGATAGAGCTTTGTGTCGTCTGCGTAGAGAAGGATGTCAGATTCAATGCCCTCAACTAGGTCGTTGATGTATATTAAACAGAAGAGGGCTGAGGATTGACCCCTGGGGTACTCCGCTAAGAACTTCCTCTTCGGTATTGCTGAGACAACCTGCTACGCACAAAACTTGCTTTCTGCCAGTTAAGAAGTCCGTAATCCATTGAAGAAGACTGGATGAGGACCCGGATGAGGAGAGACCGTATTTCCTGAGCTTCTGGACGAGACACTTATGGGGAACTTTGTCAAAGGCTTTCTTGAGATCCAAGTATATGAGATCAATCTGGAACCCCTTGTCGATGTTTCTCTTCCAATCATCTGTGGCACAAAGCAGCTGGATTTCTGCAGATCGTTCCTTAAGAAAACCAAACTGCTTTTCGGTAAGTATTTTTTCCCGTTTTAAGTGTTCTAGGGTGTGGTCTGCAATAAAAGACTCAAGTACTTTACACGTGATACAATTGAGGCTTATCGCTCTGTAGTTTGATGGGTCTTCTCGTTTCCCACCTTTGGATATTGGGACGACAATAGCTTTTTTTTCCAAATAGCGGGAAGCTCACCGAGTTCAAGAGACTTTCTGTAAATGTAGACTAGTGGCTCTGTTATTACCGTTGCAAGTTCTTTGAGCAGTTTTGGATGTAGATTGTCTGGGCATGAACTGGCTGTTGAGAGTATTTGCCTTGTCCGTTGGGTCGTGTACCAGATTTTGTTTCACGGGATCGTAAAGAGATGAGACTCCACTTTTGTTTTTCCTGTTGCTGTTCACGTGTTTCCAGAAACTTTTTGGGTTTTCTTTCAAGGAGAAAGCTAATTTACGTTCTCTAAGCTTTCCTTCTCTTCTTGTTGCTTTCCGAACCCTGTTGCGGAGCCTCTTGAATGTTTTCTCTCGGTCGTTACTTTGTCGATTGCTTTTGTAGTCTCTCCATGCTTTTTGTTTTGCTTTAATCAGTTCAATATTGGCTTTAGGTAATGCAACACGGGTGTATTTCTTGTGCATAGGGATAAATTGTTCTTCCATTGAGGCTACAATCGTAGTGAACCTGTTGTAAATGGTGTCTAACGACTTCAACCCACTGAATTCTTCAATCCAGTTGACACCCGAAAGCTCTCTTCTCATAGCAACGTAATCTCCCTTGTAGTAGTTACGTTTCGCTGCCAACGTGTCCTCAAAACCTCCGTTTCCAAGCTAAACACAATTACCGAGTGATCCGATTTACCGATTGGTGACAACTGCTTAATATCTGATACCAGGTCTCCATCGCTTACCAGTAGCAAATCGAGGATACTTGGTGTATCAGATCCCCGCATCCTTGTTGACTCAGATATTAGCTGCTCTAGAAAGTGTTCGTTAATAACGTCCAGGAATTTACTCGTCAAGCTTGCAGTAGATTCCGTGGTGTATCGCCTATTCCAGTCTATCTTAGGGAGATCGAAATCTGCTACAATAGCAAGCTTTTGATTGGTATTCTTAGCGAATGCTGCTATTTGCGAGAACAGAGCTTCGTCGGATGTGTTAGTGTTGTTGGGGCTACGATAACAGATTCCAAGAACAGTGTCACTGGTCGTTTTAGACTTAATGCAGATCCACAGACTTTCTTTGGGCTCAATCGTGTCGGTTGACATCGATATTAGATACACGTTGATGCCTTTTCGACAATAGCAGGCTAGCCCTCTACCTGTATTCTCTTCCAGATTTTGTTCATACAGATAATAATCTTTGATACTGAGCTCTGTGACGGTAGGTAAGTATCTGTAGTTTTTTGGTTTAACTTCTACTATTGCCACAATATCCGGATTTTCCAGTTTGATAACCTGCCTTGCTTCCTCCATTTTGTTTAAGAGAGAGTCAGCGTTGAAATAGAGGCATTTTATTTTATTTTTTGGATTCATTTGTATGGCTTGGGCCTTTTCCTCGTCAATTTTGGGGCTGTCGTTGGCTGGGACCATTTGATGGTCTCGCTTGTTGTCTCATTCTCTGGTTCCCGTTGGACCTGGGATTGGTGCTTCCAGTAACGTTAGAGTTTTGCTGTGCTTCCTGACCTTGGCTCGACTTTACTCGACGCTGTTGTGCCAATTGTGCCCTTTGCATTGGTGTTCGATCAGGGTTTATGTAGACCTGATTTTTTACTAGTTCGTTGGTCGATTTTCTTAGATTTGGGGCTGCGTTGAGAATTTTCTGTCGCTTCTTGATTGGGTCCTTCAGTTTGACTACTAAGACGCGTGGCTTACTGCCATTTATTTGACTTCCCACGCGTACGACCTCACGAATGTCGTGGTGCTGCAGGTGAGCTCCCAAATCATTCTCTGTAGTCAGGTTGATCACCAAGTCTGTGTCAGAGGTGTCTTTTGACTCCGGGAGACCAAAGATCGCAACATTTGTCCGTTTTCCTTCTCTAAGTTGTTTTTCCTTATCTGCCTTCAGTATCGCATCAACAGTAGTATCATAGCTTTGGATGGTGCTTTCCGTTGGAGACAGGAGCTGGGAGCGAAGGACCGGGTGCATTCAACTGGAGCGCTTCCCTGAGTTTTAGCTGCAGGAACGATACGTTTCCATTGTTGCAGCTCTCGCATTCGTATTTGAAATGACGTGACTTGAACTTTTTATGTTTCTTTGATTATACTTTAAAGGCCCAGAAGGTACTTTATTTTTTGGTATGTTTATGGAAGTTAATGTTTCTTTCCATCCTTTTTGGTCACATCTTTGTGTGTCTTTATCAGAATGGGGCATCAGTATTTGGAAATAATTCACAGCAAAGGAGCTTACAAAATTCTGCAAGTGCCTAGAAAGGTTTTTCTTTTCTACTATCAGGTTTTTTTAGTAAACAAGTTAAAACCAAAAAAAAATATTGGAATATTTTCAAAAATCAGGTTATCCACCAGGCTATTTTCTTGGTTTTGCGCAATCACTATCAGAAAAATAAAAAAAAGGATATAGGTGTTTTGACAATTTTTTTATTTTAACAAAGTTTTTTTTATTGTATTTCTACTGTCTGTTAAAAGAAATAGGGTATTTTAGATATATTTTCATTTCAATTACTGTTGAAAGTAATTTGCATCTGTAATTGTGGTGGATAAGGACAACTAGACGTACCAACTGATTCCTGGAAAGTAATAATCTTATTAACAAATGATTCCTTCTCTGTCCTGGGGTGTAATGCGCTATGGTACACGGGGGGGGGCAATTTCTCCTCCCAGACCTCGGTTTTCCCCCCACCCAGACCCGTCCGCCCCCCTTCCTAGTTGAAATTTAGTTTCTTCAAAAATTTTTCAAAACTAAGATAAGCCTGCATAATTCAAACATCAGCAGAAACGGACCAGTTTTCTTTAGTATATATTTACCTTTATATTACTGTAAAATATCTTTATGGTACCAAATTGCTCATTTTTCAGTTTTTACTGCCATTTTTACTTGATCTGCGAAAATTGGCTCCAACTTTGCCCCCTCCCATAGGATTTTGACGAAATTACGCCAATGTCTCTGTCTAACCAAGTTCAGGAACGATAAAACTTGCTTTAGTAGGAAGTCCCTATTACTCCCCAACTTGGTTTGACAGGAAAGGAATCATTCCTTGATAAAAAAAAATGGTGGCAACAACTATTACGAATACTTATTTATTTGCTTGTTTTGTTCTTTGCCTAGGTCACGCTTATCCAATAAAACGAACAGCTGTAGTTTATCGCATACTTACACATTTTCAATTAGGGTGTTAACGAATTGATTTTCTTATAGGAGAAGAATACCTAAGTCACAGAAGAGTTTCAAGTCCATCTAACACTTATGAAATTAAAATCTGAAATCATTTCATTAACTTTGATTTAAAGCATCTGTTCTGACTGGGCAGTAGCCCTCCTTTTATAGAGGGTACCCCTGGGTATGGTACTAAAACGAACAGAAATTAAATTTTGAAAAAAGGAATTTTTCTTTCAAATTAAAATAAAAACAGAAAACGAACTTCACGTAAATAACCCTCATCTTGAGCGGATGCCAAGTAATACATTATACCACATTTACTTAGATACTGAAGTTCAGGATCTCCAAGCATTATTTGGTGATGTTAAGTTTGTTTGCGTGGGTGGTACGCCAGCTCGCATAGAAGAGTTTGCGCATTTCATTATGAAGGAGATAGGGTATAGTCTGCCGACCGGTACTACTCTGTTAGATGCTTCAAAGTCAGCGCAAAGATACTCAATGTTTAAAGTTGGACCTATTCTTTCAGTGAACCATGGAATGGGTGTCCCATCTATCGGTATCCTGCTTCATGAAATTATTAAACTTATGTATCATGAATAAGTAAAGGATCCAGTTTCCTTCAGGATAGGAACCTGTGGAGGAATGAGCGTTGAAGGTGGAAATATTGTGATAACCAGTAAATCTCTGAATGGATTCAGTGAGGCTAATTTTGACCTTGCTGTGCTCCGCCAGAAAATGAGTCGCCCAGTAGAACTTGACTCCAACTTAGCGACGAATTTAAAGAATCTTACAAGACCAGAAGATCCGTGGAACACAACCATAGGGAAGGCAATGTGTCCTGATGACTTTCACGAAGGCCAAGGAAGACTGGATGGAGCTTTCTCTGACTATAGAAAAGCTGACAAGATTGCATATTTGAACAAGCTTCATCAGAACGGAGTTCGAAATATTGAAATGGAGGCAGTTATTTTTGGAGCACTAACCCATCATGCTGGAATTCGAGTGGTCATCCAACCTTGCTTAATAAATTAAATGATGATGAAATAAATTCTATAAAAGCAGAACGAGGCGAATGGCAAACCAAACCTCAAAAATTAGCATCAAGGTATATAAAAAATCATCTTGATTCATCCTTGTAAATAAAGAAAATTTTATTGTCAGTAAATGCGAATATATAACCTGTCAAACTAAATGTCAGTGCCAAAGCCGTCATCAAATACAGGGGCCTGTATATGTTTCTTTCCCCACTTGCTTCAGTCGGTAGGTTGTGCCTCAGTGTCACAGCCAACGAGCCAGCTTCATTAGCAATAAGTCTGCCTCGGGTTAGGCTTATAGTCAGTAACTCGAAGCCTTGATTTTCGCGTGACGTCATCCTTCTGGCTTTTTTTTCTTTTCAGGAATAATTTTTGAGAACTTTTTCATATTAAAATATTATGTTCAAGTTTTATGTAGCTTACAGTAATACATGATTCTAGGATTGTCGTATAAATCCTAGCTTTAGTGAAAAAAAAAAATCGCATGCTGACAAATACTCTGAGTAGCGCAGCTAAAATCTTTATTTAAGAGAATGAGATACACAGATCAGATTTCTTTCTAACAAAGGCAAAAGAAAAAAGTTCCTTTTTTTGTAACTTGCCACTCCTTACAGTCAGAAACTTGACGCTCGGCCTTTCCTCGCTTTTGTAAGTCACGGGCCTATGATCCTCGCATGACATCATTCCATGTCGTGGTTTCTAAGTTTTTCAGTGAATCAGCTAAAGATTTTTAAAGTTTATAACCATTTTCATCGTTCCAATATTGTATACTGCAAAAACTTCATGCTTGATTAGTCTAGCTTGGCAAACACACGAAGAAACACTTATCAAGAGCGCCAAAGACATCACACTTTTTTAAGCTCAATATTCTTTGACAAAATTTAAATTGTTGCAGCTACTACTGCAAAGAGTAGAATATACACACTGCAGACTAAAGAGATCAAAAATAGAACGTACGCATACAGAACAAAAGGGTTCAAAGATGGATCTAAGAGAGGTGATGCCTTCAGCCGACCATAGGGGTCAGAAACAGGGCATATGCATAGTTGAGCAAGGGGGTTAGAAGGCATAGCATGCGCAGTACTAACTAAACAGAATTGAAGTGGAGACAGGAGTTACAAAGAAGGGGGTAGGAGATATACCCTAAAAAATAGACCCACCTTGTATTTTTCTCTATCGTTTTAAGAGCGTAGGCTACAAGTGAAAATGATAAGCTGGCTTTTTCCAAGAAAAGAGTGTATTGTTTTTTGTTTTTTTTTTATAAGATAAGAACACTTAACGAAGATAGTTTGCATAGAAAACCCACCAGTAGCATGTTAAGTAAGTTAGTAAAAATCCTTAAAAATTGGTACCAGAATTTATAATATCCGATTGAACGAGTCCCATCCTAAGTTTCCGAAATCACTCCTTCCATACGAAGTGACTGGAATGAAGAAAACATAAGGAAAACACACAGAATACGCATAGCTCTGTACTTTACATGGGAGCCTTTTGGTACCCTTATAGTTTACTCCGCATAGTAAGGTACGAGATGCAACTCATCTATGTTCAATTCAAGACCCAATATAATTTCCCACGGTCAAGTGCTTCAGGTCAGAAGCATTGAATAAGGAACGACGGGGCCTCTATGCTGTTCTTTTACCTGGTCACGACAGACGTCTTTTTTCGAGGGTTTCCTTTCTCTTTTTAATGATCATGATGAAATCGTTCCCGTTTTTATACATTAACACCAAAAACTAGGAAATTTTTCAAGCTTTAATCACTGTCGTTTTCTTTTCAATTTGGTGCCGATTTGGCAAGTTGGTACCGAGCCCTGCTTTTAACGATGTAAAAATACCTTTCAGACATAGTAACGAGCATAAGAACAAAAAGGTGGGGCGAATCAATGAATGCTCACGAGATTTGAAATCCCCGTTGTTATTATGTGCAGACCCCTACCAAAGTGAAGCCGTACTTTTCATCAATGCATTTTAATTTGTATAAATTTTATTCTTTATTAAGCACTAAAATAAACAATTTCCATAAACTTATTTTTGCTCTCCCCATAAAGTACTCGAATGCGAAATACACGTTTTTGCTTAGGTGCCGATGATGTGCTATTCTTTGTTCCTTATAGTGCTTATGCCGTGAAAGGTAGGGCTAGTAAATAGATGAGCGAACACCGTTTGCTCAACTCTTCTATAAGGAAGCTCAATAGTGCATTATATGTTCTTTCAAAGCTTGATCCTAAATCTCATGTTGGTCCTCTCTTTAAATATAGCTCAGAAAACAATTTTTGGCAACTACATTACAAGGCAAAAATGATGAGAGGAGGTGAACCGCAGAGGCTAGAACAAAACAAAAATCCCAAGGAGATTAAGACAGAAGAAATCTCCTATTTTACTTATTTAAGACAATTAATAACAACGGAAATAATGTTCTTGAGCATTTACTGAAATATATTGACTGATATAACTGCTTACAGTTGTAAGCAGTAGAAGCACTGGGATCTTAAAACTTGTAAGTCGGTTTCTTGGGATACCCATTAAAAGGAGCTATTTTTATAGGCTGTGTAAGTTTTTAAAATGCTATTTCTATTGGTGTGCAATATGAAGTTAAATTATTTCTACTTATCGTGTTTAGTCTAGCTGCAATCCAGTAAAGAACGAACCACTGCCTATATCGACCAAAAATTTAAAAGCTCTCTTACAAAAAAAGTGGTGATTGAGAAAAATATCCGTTTTTAACTGATTCGGGAATGTAACCCTTATCTAATTAATCTTCATAGTAAAATTTCATTTTGAAAAAAAATTTACGGGGATTACGAAAAATAGCCCAAAACCCCTATAATAGGTGTTGGAAATGAACAAAAGTAAATCATCAAAATTGTCATAGCAGAACGCCTTTTTCAGGAAACTTACAATCCCCTGGCTTGAAGAGCAAAAAAAAATCAATGATAATGTGCTTCAAAGGGTGTCTTGGGTAACAGCGATGACAAAGTAGTTCGTTCTTTACAAGGTTCTGCTAGAAAAAAGCCGACAGGTTTTTCGCTTGTGTAACATTCGGTCTTAAAATAAACCAGGGCTAAACAAAAATAGGAAGGCTAAACAAAAATAAGAAGAGTATAGGAAAACTACAGCTAGAAATAGTGTTACATGAAGGAATTGCATGTTATCAATATTTATAGTACAGAATGGAATCAAGCCCAAAGTAATGGAAATATTAGAATCAACTATAATTTTTGACAAAACACATGATAAGAGAGGATATTCCTAGTTCTGTGCTACATAGACGCAGATTGTCTGCATTAAAATGGGAAACACTGTGAACGTCATATAAGAGTTATTTTTGTGAATTTTTAATTGACGTATTAGTCCATCTCTTTGAATTTGTTTTTAAAAAAAATAACAAAGATATTTCAAATAACAATAGCAAATGAATTTCTTAAAATTCTCGTTACACACAAAGTACAGCAATTGCCACAGCTATGAAGCAATTTCATGTTTCAATTGATGATGCTTTGACAATTAACACCATAAGTATGTAGTTTGGGATGCTGACTAGACAGGAGGCTAAACGGAAGGAAAACCAAGAAAAGTATCGGAGCTGAGCAGCTGAACTATTTATTACAAGAAAACAGCACTACAGAAATAACACTAGCCTCCTCGAGCATAAGAGAAGCATATTTAAAAGAGAAAGGCTGCTGAAAGGAATAGAGCTTGAGCATGCATAAGAATAGTTTGTAAGTTGTCTCGTGATCCAGATTATAAAAAAGTAAAATATAACAGAGGACAACATAGATATTTGACAGACCAGGGCTATCAAGAAGCAAAAACTGAAAGAGTCAAACGAAAGATCAAGGAGCGTTATCATGTCGATGACGATTACCGAAACAAATATAGGCAAATAATTGCTAGCAGAAAAATGAGTAAATACTGGAGTGATCTGTGAGACGGTATCAAAGAACCCATTGAGATAAATTCAAAAAGTATGCAAGTTAAAGAAGATCGTTTTCTTTAAGTATTTGCTCAATTTGGTTATGCTAAAGTCACATTCATATTGAGATTTAACTGAGACTCAAACTTATGCAAACACCAGACTCATTTGAAATAGCAAAAATATTCACACAGAAACGGTTTCCTGTATCCGTTCAAGCACAAAAAATAATATGAAATATTTGAAAAGCAGATGCATAGGAAAAGGCTAAATAAAGTTCTAGAAGTCAGGAAAAATATTCGAGGAGTAAAGCGCGTAGAATAATCATATCAAATGAAAAATGCAATTCTTATCTTCTATGCTCATTTCTCTTGAAATATTTCCCAAGTCTCACGCATTAAAATCTTGTGTTAAAAAGACACGGCCCTCATATTGTTCGTCAAATATTAAGGAAAACTTCTGGTAAATATATATAGTTTCTCAATTAATTGCAATTTATGGTTCTACAAAGGTTTCAATTCAGAATAACGGGTGTGATTTTCAACGGCCCAGTAGAAATATTTCAACGCAGCCGTTGGACTGTCGTGACGCATAACCTTGCAGCAAAAAAAAGAAGAAATTTGACGGATCATGCGAATACTCGCCGTTTTTGCTGGCAATTTCATCAGTGGGAACTCTCGTTAACTAATGTTAACCCGCCGTAATGGTCTGCCAAAATTCAAATGTAGGCCAGAATTATAAATTTTTTTCTAGATAGAAATATATCATATCTCGGAGATAAACGGGAATATTAGACTTAAAATACCTTCAAGAATGTTACAAAGGTAGAAGTAAAACTGAAAAAATGGTTGCCCTGTTTGAAGTTTAGTCTTATGTTTGTGGTTTTGCAAATGTCTGCTTAATTAGGCTAGCCCTTTAAAAGAAAGTAGGCTAATAGGGTAAAATTCTAGTTTATTGGCTTTTGGATATCTTGGAAAGGGGTTAGGTTAGGGAATTGAAACTTTCAGGGATGGGTCTAAAGGCTAATGTGTATCCTGGGAAGGTATTTTGAAGTACATACCTCCACTCCTTCTCCATCTAGAGGGTCCTGACCTTTAAAAATATGTGTGTTATAAAAGTGAAACCTTGCAAAATAGATCTTCTGCTTGAATGAAGTACAGCGAAATTGTTTTCAGCTTCACAACTTTGCTCAATCCCAATTTGTAAGATTGTAAAGATATGAAAATACATTTACTGAATTTTGAATAAAAATTGATATGGCTCAGAATTCTTCTTAAATAACAGGAATTGCATTTTCAGAACTAAAGGCAGAGAAAAAGCAACTGGTAACTGAAAATTAAGGTAAAATGCTGTTTTGTCATAATTTCTATATGTGTAGACCTGTCATGTAGGTGAATTTCAGGGAAAAGGGGTGGAGGTGGGTACTTCAAAATATCTTCCCAGGATATAGGCTACTTTAGCCTGTAGACCCATCCCTGAAAGTTTCTGAAAAAATGTAACCTAACATTTTCCCTAACCTAACCCCTTTCCAAGATAGTCAAAGTCAATAAACTAGAACTTTACTGGCTAATAGCCAATGCTATTGTAGCATGTAAATTAGTAACAGTTTCAGGTATGAGCTGGGAATCTTCCAAACCATACCCTTTATAGGGTAATATTCTAGTACTTGGAGAGCTAATTATTGCTTCAATAGTCAAATTGCTGTATGATATCCATTAGGCCTGGGCAGTAAAGGTCAAGAATAGCTTCTCTTCAGAAGAAGCTATTCTAAAACAAAACAATACACATTTTGATTTTTGCTTAGTGTAAGCCTGTTCTTGGCAATTCATCCTCAGCCCCCTCTAATGGTTTAAATAGTTAGACTAAACACAGAAAACTATGCTTGTGTAAGGTACCTACTACCAAATATTCTTTGTCTAAGTAGAACCTGTTTCTCTGATGCTCAATTCTAATGCAATAGGTAAAATTATAGCAGTTCATATAAACGGCTTACTAATAAAGTGAATATACCACTCAATGCCTTTTTTTATGTTCTTTGCAAATATAATAATCCCTTCTACTGTGAATTCAAATTTAAGCACTTTTTGAGCTGTTAAAGATGACAAATTTAAAAAAAAATATGACAATTCATATAGCTGACTTACCAATACAGTGAACATACCACTTGATGTCCTTTTTATGTTCTTAAGGAATATAATAATTGCTTCTACCACAAAGTCAAATTTAAGCACTTTTTGAGCTCTTAAAAATGACAAATTTTCAGTTAAAGTATGAGTTATTGCTGGTTTTCCAAAAAATAATACTATGTTTTCTCAGTGCCATCTTTTTCTGTTGTTTTTGAAAACATTTGAATTTACAGTAGAAGCAATTATTATATTCATAAAGAACATAAAAAAAGGCATCAGGTTGTTTATTCACTTTATTGGTAAGCCAGTTATATGAACTGCTATAATTTTACCATGAAATATACCTAAGTAGGCTATGATAAAAATATAATACTTTAGAAGTGAATTTGGCCTGATGGGTACAATCATTCTGCATATTATATCATAAGATTTGTTTTCTAATTTCACACTGTCCAAATACTTTACACCCTCCCCTCCCCCAATGTACAAATATATAGCCCCTATTATGCCTATATATTTTTCATCTATTCTGTTACTTCTCTTTGTCTTGCCTCATGCTAACCCAAAAATAAACTGGTTCTACAGTGGATCAATGATTGAATTCTTACTTTATAATATGCAGTAAACACACATGAATCATATTTCCCTTTTTTATATCTTTTTGAACCAATGCTATCAATTATCATGTTAGTTCTGTTTTACATAGTCTAGGGTTAGTCTATTTGAGACCATAGGAGGGGATTGGGGCTTAGGGGTGAATTGTCAAATCATGAACACAAACTATAAAAATTAGCAATCTAACAATGTGTCTCTTTTTGTTCTAGCATGTCTCCTTCTGGAGAGCTGCACATTAAAGTGAAGCAATGGACCTATAGGAATAAGATAGACCAATTAAGCATTTATGATTATTTTAAGGTAGTTTTCAAAATTTCTGGTAGCCATTTTCTAATAAAAACAAGATTCTGCTTTGAGGGTTAAATATAAAATTGGTAAATTTATATATATTCAAATAATTTTGCCAGTAAAAAGTGAATACATCCCTTGATACATTTTCTATTCTCTATCCAAACTCAATAATTTCTTCTGGGAGAAATTCCATTTTGAGCTCTTAAAGGGGCTAAGAACAATCCACAGTAACCAAAGGTTGAAAAATATGTTTGTAAAAAAAACTGTCAAAATGAGAAAAAGCTGCCATCTGTTGCTGATTCAGGAATGGTAATCATTATTTTCATTAGTCTTATTAGTAAACTGTTATTTTAAAAACAAATTTACATAAATTTTTATAAAAGAGCCTGAAACCCATAAAAGAAGGGTCATAGCAAAAAAAAGTATACCATTAGAATCACCATTGGTGAAAAGCTAGATATGAAACTTGCAGACTTCACCTTAAACAATAAGGAAAACTGCATTTTTGTATAGGTAGCCTGATGTATCCTGTTTTTTTTCTTTGTTTCTAACAACACTGAAACATACAGAGTTGTTTAAGATCTTGTTTTTTGTATACAGAGATATGTTTATATCTCTATCACTTTTAGCTAACTTTTTAAGGTGATTCTCTTAACTTTTTCCTGTGTCTTTAATTGCCTATGCTTACAATGACATAAGTGTTATGTTCCAGTTTAAGTCAAAGGTACTCGGAGGCCTTTGAAATTGATAGGGTTTCAAATAGTAATCAGGTTAGTGAGTAGGAAGAACCCAGAGAAAATACAGGTTGTTATATGTTATTATATATATATATATATATATATATATATATATATATATATATATATATATATATATATATATATATATATATATATATATATATATATATATATATATATAATACTTTAAAAACTTTATATACAAAAACTTTATTTTATGCAATGCAAACTTTAATTAGTTAATAATTGAACATAAATGATAAATTTATCAAGTAAATGACAGTAAATCCTCATTTTTTTACAGTGCTGGCATATACAAAGGTTTAGGTCTAGACATGTACCTTCCTCCTTGAAAAATACTCTTTGTGGTTGACTGGTCTCCAATCACTTTTGACTTACAAAAAAGTATAGACCAGAAATTTTCCAATAAATCAAATGACATTAAAGATCAATTTCAAATTTATGATGGATGTTTTAAAGTCTTTCTTTTTTACCCTTTCACAAAAAGCAAAAGTTCTGTTTACAGACCCTAGATTATGCATCATTTTCTACATTGGCCCTCCCCTTTTCTCTCCCTTAGAACTCATTTTATATTTATCTGAAGGATCAATGAGAAAATGTTCCTTACTTTCAGCTGAAAAAACTTATTTTTTAAAATTTAATTTATCTGAAGGCTCAATGAGAACTGGGATGTTTTGGCATTAAAATACAAACTTTGAAACTCCCTCCATGACTACAAAACTGTAAGAGGACCCCATTGTAGAAGTTGAAGTACCTTTTTATGGCACTTGGTATTTACCAAGTGACATATAGTGATCACAATTTCTGTCTGTTGGTCTGTCTGTCTGTTGGTCCCAGTTTTGCTAGTTTGGGCACTTCCATATAAGCTACAACAGTGAAAGTTGGCAGGCATATCAGGGACCAGACCAGATTAAATTAGAAATAGTTGCTTCCCCAATTCAACCATCTGGGGGTGGGGCAGTGTTAAAGGATGGTGAATTTGGAAAAAATAGAAAAAATGAGGTATTTTCAACTTACAAATAGGTGGTCAGATCTTAATGAAATTTGATATTAGAAGGATCTAGTGTCTCAAAGCTCTTATTTTAAATCCCAACCAGATCTGGTGACATTGGGGGGAGTTGGAGGGGGAAACTGGAAATCTTGGGAAATGCTTAGAGTGGAGAGATTGGGATGAAACCTGGTGAGAAGAATAATTACAACTCCTAGATACGTGATTGACATAATCGGACCGGATTTGCTCTCTTTGGGGGGGGGGGTCTAGTGCTTTAGTGAGTTTGGTGCTTCTGGACATGCTAGGACAATGAAAATTGGTAGGCATGTCAGGGACCTGCACAAATCGACTTTATAACAGTCATTTCCACGATTCAACCGTCTAGGAGGGGGGTCTGGAGGAAGGGGAAATTGTGAAGATTGAGATATGTTTGTCTCATGAATGGGCAATCAGATCTTAATGAAACTTGGTATATAGAAAGATATCATGTCTTGGATAATCCATTTTCAATTTGGATCAGATCTGGGGACTTTGGGCGGTGGAGGGGGGGGGAAGAAGCAAATCCTGGAAACCGGAAATCTTGGAAAATGCTTATAGTAGAGAGATCAGGATGAAAAATTGATGGGAAGAATAAGCACAAGTTCTAGATACATGATTGACATAACCAGACCAGATCTGATCTCCCGTCAATGGGAGAGACAAGGGGAGGGTGGAGGTAGAGATTGATGTATAATTCCTAGGGCTATAGCCAGGATTTTTGGAATATTTCTATCCTACACTGTAATTAGGAAAATGAAGAGAAATATTTAACCCCAAAATAAGCGTTCTGTATTAGAGGGGGATTGCCTCCTCCTCAAGGTCATGGAAACTTTAGAGGATGCTTTTAGATCAGAAATTGAGAGTTCTAGTCCTTATTTTTATGTTGAAAGGGATTGGAGGCCAACCAGCCGTGAGGGAGGGGGCAAACATTGGCTCCCTTCTATTAGATCTATTGTATCTCTATAAAGATTAGCATCTTTATATTTCTCTATAGCCGTCAACAAAGCTATCAAGTCAAGTCGTAATAAAACTAACCCATTAGGAATAGGCTTTAGTATGGCAAATTGGACGAATCTGTTTGTCAAAGTCATAATAGATAAGGGTTTTGACAAAGTTGGACAGAGCCATTTAAAAAAAAAAAAAAAAACTAAAGGAGACAGAGAACACTTTCTTATATAGTAAAAATATCATATCAATATCTTATTTAAAATTACATATAAAAACCCTGAGCACTATTGGCTTTATAAGCCATAATCTGACCAAAAATAAAGGTTGTCATGTCAAGAGAGGCCATTTTCAAAAAAAAAAAACTAAAACCTAAGCTTTTGAAGACTTCAGATGAAACAAATAAAACCAGTTTATTTTTTACTTAATTACCAGTGTTTTTTTTGGAAAAATACTTTGCACATGTTTTTGGCCATGTATTGGAGGGGGACTGCCTCCTCATCAAAGTCATAGAAACTTTAGAGGATACTTTTTACATCAGAAATTGACAGTTCTAGTCCTTATTTATAAGTCAAAAGGGATTGGAGACCAACCAGCCATCATGGAGGGGGTAAACATTGGTTCCCTTTTATTAGATCCATCGTATCTCCATAAAGATTAGTTCTTTATATTCCTCTATAGTCATCAACAAAGCTGTCAAGTCGTAATAAAACTAACCCATTCAAATTGGACCAATCATTTTGTCAAAGTCATGATAGATAAGGGTTTTGACCAAATTGGACAGAGCCATTAAAAAAATAATAATAAAATAAAAACAAAGAAGACAGAGAATACTATCTTATGTAGTAAAAATATCTTGTCAATATCTTATTTAAAAATACAAATAAAAACCCTGAGCATTATTGGCTTTATAAGCCATAATCTGACCAAAAATAAAGGTTGTCATTTCAAGAGAGGCCATTTCAAGTTTTCGAAGACTTCAGATGAAACAAATAAAATCAGTTTATTTTTTACTTAATTACCAGTGGTATTTTTTGGAAAAATACTTTGTACATATTTTTGGCTATCTTTAAGAGTATAAACATGGAATTTCTGACTAAAAAATACCGATTCCTGAAAATGATATTAAACATTGTTTAAGATAGGAAAATAACATTAGATCAAAACGAAGGTGATCTGCCTTAACTTGAAATCATAGTGTAAGAACTATAGATAAGGTAGCAAGTTACCTTTTGGACCCCCATTAAGGGCTCAAAAAGGAATTTTCCCTAGAAGTAATAATTGAATTTGGAAAGAGCATAAAAAAGGCATCAAATGCTGTATTTACTTTCTTCCTAGTTAAATTATGTGAATATCTATAAATTTACTATAATTTATTTCCAAGGGAATCGATTAGCATACTTAGAAAGCGGTGGGTTCACATTCAACCTTGATAAGTAATGATTGGTAATTGAAAAAACTCCTAATATATTTTCCCTTCAACTCTGTTTCCAATATTATGATTAATACTATTGTAATTACATCTGAGCACTCTCCCTCATAATAGGGCCAGATATATCCTTAGGCTATGTAAAAAACATGGGGTAAAATTCTAGAGGATGGGTTTTGGGAATTTGGTTGTCACAGGGGCTTGTTTCACGCTTGTCACCTTTCTTGTAGTTGGGTTCAATTAAAGTTTTCTTTATATCACTAGGTACATTCCCTTTTTCTTAAAATTATACCTTATGCCCCCCAGTAATTTAATTCAAACTTTCCAACCATCATATTTCGAAAACTTATTTACTCTGCTATCAGCAGCTGCTGCCTCATTATTTTTCAATCTTTTCAGTACTGTCTCTGACTCTTCTGTGCAAAATAACTGTCCTTTCACTTCCAAATTGTTGGAATTTTTTCAGTAATTTAAAAAAAAAATTTCTTTTATATTCTTCTTTAAGACTAAATTGCTTAAATTAGGAATGAATGAGGATGAAAAGAGAAGATGAGATTGAACACAAAGATCAACCAAATGTATAGCATTGTCTATCTTGGTAGCTTTAATAGTCAAAATGGTGGATTCTATAGAGATGTAAAAAATAAAATAGTCAAGGCACAGGGCGTTGTTTTGGGACTTGAAGATGTTCAGAAGAATAAGTGACTATGAATATTTCTGGGGCATATTACAAGTCATAGAAATATGAGGGGGATTGCCCATCCCATTCAATTACTGACCGATGCCAACCTCATCATGAGAGTGTCTTGCTGGGAGTCCGATGCTGCCTGTCATAACCAACCATCTTTCATACTCTATTTAAAGTTAGGTCCATGAAAAGTATGGTGTGATCTCACTTCTTAGGACTGTAAATAATTAGGTAAATCAGGATTTTTTTTATTGTCATTTATGGTGCATTGTCCTTTTTGGAAATCCTTGTTGGTCATAATGGAAAGCATACAACTTCAAATGGTGTGGTGATGTTTTGACTTAATTTAGTTTAGTTTGTTGTTTTTTTTGTGTGTGTGGTGTGGTAATTATATAGACATTAGCTTGATTTCTATAGGAAGCAAAATTTTTCAATATGTTTTAGGCTTGGAGATCCTGTAGATAAGGTTTTGAGGGAAAAAGTGTGATTTTAGGAAGGGTAGAGGATGCATTGACCACATTTTTAATCTTAGATTAGTAATTGTGCTATAAGATTATGAACAGGCATTTGATATACCCAGTAGAAGAGCCTTAGTGAAGATCCTACCCTTGTAGGGTTTACATGATAAATACATTAAAGTGATTAGTGCTAACTGTTATATACAGGAACAATATTGCTGCTGTTAAGGTGGGAAATGAGGTTAATAGCTGATTTTGTATTGAATCAGGAGTTAAGGTCTATCCCCATTTAAATGTATCATTTTGACGGACTTTGTTATTAAGGAAGCCAGCAAAAGTTGTGAGCCTTTGGAATGGAGGGCCTCATGGAAAGTATGGAATCAAATAGAAACATAATTCTCTCATAGGCTGTGATTATGCTCATGATTTGAATGTCCTAGATGAAGATGCTAGCAAAACGAATAATTTTTTGGGAGTTTAGGGTGCAAAACATTGAAAGTTAATGTTAAGAAGACTAAGTCACTTAGAATAGGAATAAATGAATGTGTAGAGATGATGTTAGTTAACAAGAAGATTCAATCAAGTGGATTGTTTTGGTTAGCTGGGTATTATTGTTAGTAAAGATGGTGGATACAATGAAGATAATAAAAGTGGAATAGCAGAGGCCTAGGGTTTTATCTTCACAATTGAAAAAAGTTTGGAAGAGTAGGAAGATAATTCTACAAATCAACATTAGATTATTGGAAGTTACAGTGATGACAATGGTCATGTACAATTCTGAAATATTGGCTTCAGAAGACAAAGGAGGGTTTGTTTAGTGTTTTTCATAGTAATTGTCTATCAATGGTCTACCAATCGATTATATTTCAAACAGAAAGCTGTACAGAAAATATGGTTCAATCCCACTTTCTAGGGCTATAATGAGAGAAAAATTGGGATGGCTACAACACTTTTTGTTGTAAATTGTCCTTTTCAACCATCCAACAATAGCTAAACAAACAGGAATGGGATGAAGAGGTCCCTGTGAATGGAGTGGGAAGATGTTGTAAGAAAGAATTTAAAGGAAATTGGAACTTGTTAGGAGGGTGTAAAGAGGAAAGCTTTGAATAGATAAGGATGGAGGAAGAGCTTGTGCACCTCTGTTGGCCTCAGCTTGTTTTCTGCTGCCCTAAGTTTTTAGTAGTAGGAGCTATATATATATATATATATATATATATATATATATATATATATATATATATATATATATATACATATTGTATGTGTGCTTTTATATGTCCCTAAACAGCTACTCTCTTTAAACAAGCAATAATTATTTATTGTGTAAATTTGGTTTTACTCGAAGATTGCTCTTTTTTTTTTTTTTTTTTTTTTTTTTTTTTTTCTTTTTTTTTTTTTTTTTTTTTTTTAATTAACATCCTTGCATTTTCTGGCCTGAAAAAATAATCTAGAAAAATCATGAGTTTGAGAAAATTCGTTTTGAGCGTTTACTTTGAAAAAACCCATAAGACTGATGCCATTTTACAAGCACATTTCAAGAGCATAAAGTACATTAGTTCCATCCCATGGGCTCTTATATTGTATATATGTAGTATCTATGATGCATGGAAAATTATACAAGATGACAAACTGCTTTGAAGAAAATTACAGTTGAATAAAGAACTTTTATTTTTGTGTCCATGAAGGATAGAAGGAGGAATAATATTTACTATGCATGACATAAGCAAAATTACACAAAATGACAAATGACTGAACAGCTAAAGAAAAAGACATGGACCAAGAAACAGCAACAAATCATATTGAATTGCAAACAAAAATATGACTTAAAACTAAAGAATAACACTATAATTATGTTATTGCAGAACTGAAATATTTCAGAAAAATACAATTGAAAAAGGATAATGCTAAGCAGAAAGGAGGAATTGAATTTCTTAATTCAGCTGAAATTGATGATTTGCCTCTTTGATATTAAAGAATAAACAAATTATTGTGCCAATTTTAGATATTTCAGAGGGCATAGGCATTGGAACATGTGATTTTGAATGAGTCCAAATAGCTAAAGTAAAAGGCATGGAAGAAAGTCAAGGTAATGATGCATGAGAATGAAGCCTAGGCGAGATTTGCGGCTAGAAGACATTTGGCAACCAGTATCACAACGACTGTATCAAATCGTTAATGGAGTCTGTGGATAGAAGAGAAGCAACAGTGAGAGTCACAAAGAGTTCCATAAGAAAACAAATCCTATAAAATGAATAATTCTTTGATGCTTAAACAGGAACGATGAATTGAATTCACGCCAGACTTCCTTAATTCAATTGTTATTGCCTATTTGACACCCCATGACTCAAAACAAAAGAAAAGCGTATACAAATACTCCCTTTAAACAAACAATGTGCATTTATTTAATAAAATCTGTTTGTTATAATTATATGCCCTTTCAGTATTTTTCTCAGGGTGGCTGTATCTAATCTAACCTGAAGCCCTGACATCAAAAAGAAGTTCACATTATCTGCAGTTAGAAGACAAGCGGCAACGAGAAACAATATATACAAGCCTACCATATGCTTAGTGCCAGGGTCTGGCCTCCAAATTGGCTGCATGTTTTTTTTTTTGTTCTTTTTAACTAGCATATTGACATTTCTGGCCACAAAAACGATCTAAGTAGGTCACAACTTTAAGGAATGATTCGTATTTTTCTCAGGATGGTATTATCTTTAATCTGACTAGAGAAGACTTAAGATTGAAGTTCTCAATATTGATGGGAAGAAAAATGGTATTTCCAAAATAATTATTTGGCTGTGTTCATAAAGGTTTTATCCATTTTCATTAGAATAAACTTATGAAAACAAAAACAATTTCTGCTTATTTGAAGAAGTTTCGGTTATTTGAATTTAGAAACTAATTACAGCTTTTCCCTAGTAGCTTATTGCAGCTTTAGCTGCCCTGATTCTTGCTACCCTGATTAGCTGCTTGTAAAACATTATCCACCATCTGTAAGGATAATTAGGGAGAACAGAGAATTTCCATCCAAAAGTACGCAAGAACCTACCCTCTCCTCAGAAGCTCTGGGATATGCTTATGATGACCTAAAGTTGATTATTTTAACTAACCAAAAGTTTTGCAAATAGTACTGAACTCTTACTGCCTTAGCATATGGTATAATGAATTGAACAACTTTGATTTGATCCGATGAAAATGATTGTTGGTATATGTACGGAAAAATTATGGCTACTGAAGGTTCTCAGAAACATTCCCATAATGCTTACTGACATGATAATTATTAAGTAGGTTTATATTTCAACATTACACTTTTTTTTAGACTTAATATGGTGTTGATGTCATCAGTTTGTTCAAGAAGGCTACTAAGTAGAAGTTTGTCAAAGAAAGTGAAGATAGTTGAGGTTGGACCACGTGATGGGCTTCAAAACGAAAAGGGTCTTGTTCCAACAGAGGCAAAGATCAACTTCATAAACATGTCAGTGCCAAAGCCGCGATCAAATACAGGGGCCTGTATATGTTTCTTTCCCCACTTGCTTCAGTCGGTAGGTTGTGCCTCAGTGTCACAGCCAACGAGCCAGCTTCATTAGCAATAAGTCTGCCTCGGGTTAGGCTTATAGTCAGTAACTCGAAGCCTTGATTTTCGCGTGACGTCATCCTTCTGGCTTTTTTTTCTTTTCAGGAATAATTTTTGAGAACTTTTTCATATTAAAATATTATTTTCAAGTTTTATGTAGCTTACAGTAATACATGATTCTAGGATTGTCGTATAAATCCTAGCTTTAGTGAAAAAAAAAAATCGCATGCTGACAAATACTCTGACAGCTAAAATCTTTATTTAAGAGAATGAGATACACAGATCAGATTTCTTTCTAACAAAGGCAAAAGAAAAAAGTTCCTTTTTTTGTAACTTACCACTCCTTACAGTCAGAAACTTGACGCTCGGCCTTTCCTCGCTTTTGTAAGTCACGGGCCTATGATCCTCGCATGACATCATTCCATGTCGTGGTTTCTAAGTTTTTCAGTGAATCAGCTAAAGATTTTTAAAGTTTATAACCATTTTCATCGTTCCAATATTGTATACTGCAAAAACTTCATGCTTGATTAGTCTAGCTTGGCAAACACACGAAGAAACACTTATCAAGAGCGCCAAAGACATCACACTTTTTTAAGCTCAATATTCTTTGACAAAATTTAAATTGTTGCAGCTACTGCTGCAAAGAGTAGAATATACACACTGCAGACTAAAGAGATCAAAAATAGAACGTACGCATACAGAACAAAAGGGTTCAAAGATGGATCTAAGAGAGGTGATGCCTTCAGCCGACCATAGGGGTCAGAAACAGGGCATATGCATAGTTGAGCAAGGGGGTTAGAAGGCATAGCATGCGCAGTACTAACTAAACAGAATTGAAGTGGAGACAGGAGTTACAAAGAAGGGGGTAGGAGATATACCCTAAAAAATAGACCCACCTTGTATTTTTCTCTATCGTTTTAAGAGCGTAGGCTACAAGTGAAAATGATAAGCTGGCTTTTTCCAAGAAAAGAGCGTATTGTTTTTTTGTTTTTTTTTTTTATAAGATAAGAACATTTAACGAAGATAGTTTGCATAGAAAACCCACCAGTAGCATGTTAAGTAAGTTAGTAAAAATCCTTAAAAATTGGTACCAGAATTTCTAGTATCCGATTGAACGAGTCCCATCCTAAGTTTCCGAAATCACTCCTTCCATACGAAGTGACTGGAATGAAGAAAACATAAGGAAAACACACAGAATACGCATAGCTCTGTACTTTACATGGGAGCCTTTTGGTACCCTTATAGTTTACTCCGCATAGTAAGGTACGAGATGCAACTCATCTATGTTCAATTCAAGACCCAATATAATTTCCCACGGTCAAGTGCTTCAGGTCAGAAGCATTGAATAAGGAACGACGGGGCCTCTATGCTGTTCTTTTACCTGGTCACGACAGACGTCTTTTTTCGAGGGTTTCCTTTCTCTTTTTAATGATCATGATGAAATCGTTCCCGTTTTTATACATTAACACCAAAAACTAGGAAATTTTTCAAGCTTTAATCACTGTCGTTTTCTTTTCAATTTGGTGCCGATTTGGCAAGTTGGTACCGAGCCCTGCTTTTAACGATGTAAAAATACCTTTCAGACATAGTAACGAGCATAAGAACAAAAAGGTGGGGCGAATCAATGAATGCTCACGAGATTTGAAATCCCCGTTGTTATTATGTGCAGACCCCTACCAAAGTGAAGCCGTACTTTTCATCAATGCATTTTAATTTGTATAAATTTTATTCTTTATTAAGCACTAAAATAAACAATTTCCATAAACTTATTTTTGCTCTCCCCATAAAGTACTCGAATGCGAAATACACGTTTTTGCTTAGGTGCCGATGATGTGCTATTCTTTGTTCCTTATAGTGCTTATGCCGTGAAAGGTAGGGCTAGTAAATAGATGAGCGAACACCGTTTGCTCAACTCTTCTATAAGGAAGCTCAATAGTGCATTATATGTTCTTTCAAAGCTTGATCCTAAATCTCATGTTGGTCCTCTCTTTAAATATAGCTCAGAAAACAATTTTTGGCAACTACATTACAAGGCAAAAATGATGAGAGGAGGTGAACCGCAGAGGCTAGAACAAAACAAAAATCCCAAGGAGATTAAGACAGAAGAAATCTCCTATTTTACTTATTTAAGACAATTAATAACAACGGAAATAATGTTCTTGAGCATTTACTGAAATATATTGACTGATATAACTGCTTACAGTTGTAAGCAGTAGAAGCACTGGGATCTTAAAACTTGTAAGTCGGTTTCTTGGGATACCCATTAAAAGGAGCTATTTTTATAGGCTGTGTAAGTTTTTAAAATGCTATTTCTATTGGTGTGCAATATGAAGTTAAATTATTTCTACTTATCGTGTTTAGTCTAGCTGCAATCCAGTAAAGAACGAACCACTGCCTATATCGACCAAAAATTTAAAAGCTCTCTTACAAAAAAAGTGGTGATTGAGAAAAATATCCGTTTTTAACTGATTCGGGAATGTAACCCTTATCTAATTAATCTTCATAGTAAAATTTCATTTTGAAAAAAAATTTACGGGGATTACGAAAAATAGCCCAAAACCCCTATAATAGGTGTTGGAAATGAACAAAAGTAAATCATCAAAATTGTCATAGCAGAACGCCTTTTTCAGGAAACTTACAATCCCCTGGCTTGAAGAGCAAAAAAAAATCAATGATAATGTGCTTCAAAGGGTGTCTTGGGTAACAGCGATGACAAAGTAGTTCGTTCTTTACAAGGTTCTGCTAGAAAAAAGCCGACAGGTTTTTCGCTTGTGTAACATTCGGTCTTAAAATAAACCAGGGCTAAACAAAAATAGGAAGGCTAAACAAAAATAAGAAGAGTATAGGAAAACTACAGCTAGAAATAGTGTTACATGAAGGAATTGCATGTTATCAATATTTATAGTACAGAATGGAATCAAGCCCAAAGTAATGGAAATATTAGAATCAACTATAATTTTTGACAAAACACATGATAAGAGAGGATATTCCTAGTTCTGTGCTACATAGACGCAGATTGTCTGCATTAAAATGGGAAACACTGTGAACGTCATATAAGAGTTATTTTTGTGAATTTTTAATTGACGTATTAGTCCATCTCTTTGAATTTGTTTTTAAAAAAAATAACAAAGATATTTCAAATAACAATAGCAAATGAATTTCTTAAAATTCTCGTTACACACAAAGTACAGCAATTGCCACAGCTATGAAGCAATTTCATGTTTCAATTGATGATGCTTTGACAATTAACACCATAAGTATGTAGTTTGGGATGCTGACTAGACAGGAGGCTAAACGGAAGGAAAACCAAGAAAAGTATCGGAGCTGAGCAGCTGAACTATTTATTACAAGAAAACAGCACTACAGAAATAACACTAGCCTCCTCGAACATAAGAGAAGCATATTTAAAAGAGAAAGGCTGCTGAAAGGAATAGAGCTTGAGCATGCATAAGAATAGTTTGTAAGTTGTCTCGTGATCCAGATTATAAAAAAGTAAAATATAACAGAGGACAACATAGATATTTGACAGACCAGGGCTATCAAGAAGCAAAAACTGAAAGAGTCAAACGAAAGATCAAGGAGCGTTATTATGTCGATGACGATTACCGAAACAAATATAGGCAAATAATTGCTAGCAGAAAAATGAGTAAATACTGGAGTGATCTGTGAGACGGTATCAAAGAACCCATTGAGATAAATTCAAAAAGTATGCAAGTTAAAGAAGATCGTTTTCTTTAAGTATTTGCTCAATTTGGTTATGCTAAAGTCACATTCATATTGAGATTTAACTGAGACTCAAACTTATGCAAACACCAGACTCATTTGAAATGGCAAAAATATTCACACAGAAACGGTTTCCTGTATCCGTTCAAGCACAAAAAATAATATGAAATATTTGAAAAGCAGATGCATAGGAAAAGGCTAAATAAAGTTCTAGAAGTCAGGAAAAATATTCGAGGAGTAAAGCGCGTAGAATAATCATATCAAATGAAAAATGCAATTCTTATCTTCTATGCTCATTTCTCTTGAAATATTTCCCAAGTCTCACGCATTAAAATCTTGTGTTAAAAAGACACGGCCCTCATATTGTTCGTCAAATATTAAGGAAAACTTCTGGTAAATATATATAGTTTCTCAATTAATTGCAATTTATGGTTCTACAAAGGTTTCAATTCAGAATAACGGGTATGATTTTCAACGGCCCAGTAGAAATATTTCAACGCAGCCGTTGGACTGTCGTGACGCATAACCTTGCAGCAAAAAAAGAAGAAATTTGACGGATCATGCGAATACTCGCTGTTTTTGCTGGCAATTTCATCAGTGGGAACTCTCGTTAACTAATGTTAACCCGCCGTAATGGTCTGCCAAAATTCAAATGTAGGCCAGAATTATAAATTTTTTTCTAGATAAAAATATATCATATCTCGGAGATAAACGGGAATATTAGACTTAAAATACCTTCAAGAATGTTACAAAGGTAGAAGTAAAACTGAAAAAATGGTTGCCCTGTTTGAAGTTTAGTCTTATGTTTGTGGTTTTGCAAATGTCTGCTTAATTAGGCTAGCCCTTTAAAAGAAAGTAGGCTAATAGGGTAAAATTCTAGTTTATTGACTTTTGGATATCTTGGAAAGGGGTTAGGTTAGGGAATTGAAACTTTCAGGGATGGGTCTAAAGGCCAATGTGTATCCTGGGAAGGTATTTTGAAGTACATACCTCCACTCCTCCATCTAGAGGGTCCTGACCTTTAAAAATATGTGTGTTATAAAAGTGAAACCTTGCAAAATAGATCTTCTGCTTGAATGAAGTACAGTGAAATTGTTTTCAGCTTCACAACTTTGCTCAATCCCAATTTGTAAGATTGTAAAGATATGAAAATACATTTACTGAATTTTGAATAAAAATTGATATGGCTCAGAATTCTTCTTAAATAACAGGAATTGCATTTTCAGAACTAAAGGCAGAGAAAAAGCAACTGATAACTGAAAATTAAGGTAAAATGCTGTTTTGTCATAATTTCTATATGTGTAGACCTGTCATGTAGGTGAATTTCAGGGAAAAGGGGTGGAGGTGGGTACTTCAAAATATCTTCCCAGGATATAGGCTACTTTAGCCTGTAGACCCATCCCTGAAAGTTTCTGAAAAAATGTAACCTAACATTTTCCCTAACCTAACCCCTTTCCAAGATAGTCAAAGTCAATAAACTAGAACTTTACTGGCTAATAGCCTATGCTATTGTAGCATGTAAATTAGTAACAGTTTCAGGTATGAGCTGGGAATCTTCCAAACCATACACTTTATAGGGTAATATTCTAGTACTTAGAGAGCTAATTATTGCTTCAATAGTCAAATTGCTGTATGATATCCATTAGGCCTGGGCAGTAAAGGTCAAGAATAGCTTCTCTTCAGAAGAAGCTATTCTAAAACAAAACAATACACATTTTGATTTTTGCTTAGTGTAAGCCTGTTCTTGGCAATTCATCCTCAGCCCCCTCTAATGGTTTAAATAGTTAGACTAAACACAGAAAACTATGCTTGTGTAAGGTACCTACTACCAAATATTCTTTGTCTAAGTAGAACCTGTTTCTCTGATGCTCAATTCTAATGCAATAGGTAAAATTATAGCAGTTCATATAAACGGCTTACTAATAAAGTGAATATACCACTCAATGCCTTTTTTTATGTTCTTTGCAAATATAATAATCCCTTCTACTGTGAATTCAAATTTAAGCACTTTTTGAGCTGTTAAAGATGACAAATTTAAAAAAAAATATGACAATTCATATAGCTGACTTACCAATACAGTGAACATACCACTTGATGTCCTTTTTATGTTCTTAAGGAATATAATAATTGCTTCTACCACAAAGTCAAATTTAAGCACTTTTTGAGCTCTTAAAAATGACAAATTTTCAGTTAAAGTATGAGTTATTGCTGGTTTTCCAAAAAATAATACTATGTTTTCTCAGTGCCATCTTTTTCTGTTGTTTTTGAAAACATTTGAATTTACAGTAGAAGCAATTATTATATTCATAAAGAACATAAAAAAAGGCATCAGGTTGTTTATTCACTTTATTGGTAAGCCAGTTATATGAACTGCTATAATTTTACCATGAAATATACCTAAGTAGGCTATGATAAAAATATAATACTTTAGAAGTGAATTTGGCCTGATGGGTTAGGTACAATCATTCTGCATATTATATCATAAGATTTGTTTTCTAATTTCACACTGTCCAAATACTTTACACCCTCCCCTCCCCCAATGTACAAATATATAGCCCCTATTATGCCTATATATTTTTCATCTATTCTGTTACTTCTCTTTGTCTTGCCTCATGCTAACCCAAAAATAAACTGGTTCTACAGTGGATCAATGATTGAATTCTTACTTTATAATATGCAGTAAACACACATGAATCATATTTCCCTTTTTTATATCTTTTTGAACCAATGCTATCAATTATCATGTTAGTTCTGTTTTACATAGTCTAGGGTTAGTCTATTTGAGACCATAGGAGGGGATTGGGGCTTAGGGGTGAATTGTCAAATCATGAACACAAACTATAAAAATTAGCAATCTAACAATGTGTCTCTTTTTGTTCTAGCATGTCTCCTTCTGGAGAGCTGCACATTAAAGTGAAGCAATGGACCTATAGGAATAAGATAGACCAATTAAGCATTTATGATTATTTTAAGGTAGTTTTCAAAATTTCTGGTAGCCATTTTCTAATAAAAACAAGATTCTGCTTTGAGGGTTAAATATAAAATTGGTAAATTTATATATATTCAAATAATTTTGCCAGTAAAAAGTGAATACATCCCTTGATACATTTTCTATTCTCTATCCAAACTCAATAATTTCTTCTGGGAGAAATTCCATTTTGAGCTCTTAAAGGGGCTAAGAACAATCCACAGTAACCAAAGGTTGAAAAATATGTTTGTAAAAAAAACTGTCAAAATGAGAAAAAGCTGCCATCTGTTGCTGATTCAGGAATGGTAATCATTATTTTCATTAGTCTTATTAGTAAACTGTTATTTTAGAAACAAATTTACAGAAATTTTTATAAAAGAGCCTGAAACCCATAAAAGAAGGGTCATAGCAAAAAAAAAGTATACCATTAGAATCACCATTGGTGAAAAGCTAGATATGAAACTTGCAGACTTCACCTTAAACAATAAGGAAAACTGCATTTTTGTATAGGTAGCCTGATGTATCCTGTTTTTTTTCTTTGTTTCTAACAACACTGAAAAATACAGAGTTGTTTAAGATCTTGTTTTTTGTATACAGAGATATGTTTATATCTCTATCACTTTTAGCTAACTTTTTAAGGTGATTCTCTTAACTTTTTCCTGTGTCTTTAATTGCCTATGCTTACAACGACATAAGTGTTATGTTCCAGTTTAAGTCAAAGGTACTCGGAGGCCTTTGAAATTGATAGGGTTTCAAATAGTAATCAGGTTAGTGAGTAGGAAGAACCCAGAGAAAATACAGGTTGTTATATGTTATTATATATATATATATATATATATATATATATATATATATATATATATATATATATATATATATATATATATATATATATATATATTATATATATATAATACTTTAAAAACTTTATATACAAAAACTTTATTTTATGCAATGCAAACTTTAATTAGTTAATAATTGAACATAAATGATAAATTTATCAAGTAAATGACAGTAAATCCTCATTTTTTTACAGTGCTGGCATATACAAAGGTTTAGGTCTAGACATGTACCTTCCTCCTTGAAAAATACTCTTTGTGGTTGACTGGTCTCCAATCACTTTTGACTTACAAAAAAGTATAGACCAGAAATTTTCCAATAAATCAAATGACATTAAAGATCAATTTCAAATTTATGATGGATGTTTTAAAGTCTTTCTTTTTTACCCTTTCACAAAAAGCAAAAGTTCTGTTTACAGACCCTAGATTATGCATCATTTTCTACATTGGCCCTCCCCTTTTCTCTCCCTTAGAACT
Source organism: Artemia franciscana (assembly GCF_032884065.1). NCBI lineage: Eukaryota > Metazoa > Arthropoda > Branchiopoda > Anostraca > Artemiidae > Artemia > Artemia franciscana. Next base: position 18,075,744 of record NC_088883.1, on the reverse strand, counting down.
CATTTTATATTTATCTGAAGGATCAATGAGAAAATGTTCCTTACTTTCAGCTGAAAAAACTTATTTTTTAAAATTTAATTTATCTGAAGGCTCAATGAGAACTGGGATGTTTTGGCATTAAAATACAAACTTTGAAACTCCCTCCATGACTACAAAACTGTAAGAGGACCCCATTGTAGAAGTTGAAGTGCCTTTTTATGGCACTTGGTATTTACCAAGTGACATATAGTGATCACAATTTCTGTCTGTTGGTCTGTCTGTCTGTTGGTCCCAGTTTTGCTAGTTTGGGCACTTCCATATAAGCTACAACAGTGAAAGTTGGCAGGCATATCAGGGACCAGACCAGATTAAATTAGAAATAGTTGCTTCCCCAATTCAACCATCTGGGGGTGGGGCAGTGTTAAAGGATGGTGAATTTGGAAAAAATAGAAAAAATGAGGTATTTTCAACTTACAAATAGGTGGTCAGATCTTAATGAAATTTGATATTAGAAGGATCTAGTGTCTCAAAGCTCTTATTTTAAATCCCAACCAGATCTGGTGACATTGGGGGGAGTTGGAGGGGGAAACTGGAAATCTTAGGAAATGCTTAGAGTGGAGAGATTGGGATGAAACCTGGTGAGAAGAACAATTACAACTCCTAGATACGTGATTGACATAATCGGACCGGATTTGCTCTCTTTGGGGGGGGGGGTCTAGTGCTTAAGTGAGTTTGGTGCTTCTGGACATGCTAGGACAATGAAAATTGGTAGGCATGTCAGGGACCTGCACAAATCGACTTTATAACAGTCATTTCCACGATTCAACCGTCTAGGAGGGGGGTCTGGAGGAAGGGGAAATTGTGAAGATTGAGATATGTTTGTCTCATGAATGGGCAATCAGATCTTAATGAAACTTGGTATATAGAAAGATATCATGTCTTGGATACTCCATTTTCAATTTGGATCAGATCTGGGGACTTTGGGCGGTGGAGGGGGGGGGGAAGAAGCAAATCCTGGAAACCGGAAATCTTGGAAAATGCTTATAGTAGAGAGATCAGGATGAAAAATTGATGGGAAGAATAAGCACAAGTTCTAGATACATGATTGACATAACCAGACCATGTCTGATCTCCCGTCAATGGGAGAGACAAGGGGAGGGTGGAGGTAGAGATTGATGTATAATTCCTAGGGCTATAGCCAGGATTTTTGGAATATTTCTATCCTACACTGTAATTAGGAAAATGAAGAGAAATATTTAACCCCAAAATAAGCGTTCTGTATTAGAGGGGGATTGCCTCCTCCTCAAGGTCATGGAAACTTTAGAGGATGCTTTTAGATCAGAAATTGAGAGTTCTAGTCCTTATTTTTATGTTGAAAGGGATTGGAGGCCAACCAGCCGTGAGGGAGGGGGCAAACATTGGCTCCCTTCTATTAGATCTATTGTATCTCTATAAAGATTAGCATCTTTATATTTCTCTATAGCCGTCAACAAAGCTATCAAGTCAAGTCGTAATAAAACTAACCCATTAGGAATAGGCTTTAGTATGGCAAATTGGACGAATCTGTTTGTCAAAGTCATAATAGATAAGGGTTTTGACAAAGTTGGACAGAGCCATTTAAAAAAAAAAAAAAAAACTAAAGGAGACAGAGAACACTTTCTTATATAGTAAAAATATCATATCAATATCTTATTTAAAATTACATATAAAAACCCTGAGCACTATTGGCTTTATAAGCCATAATCTGACCAAAAATAAAGGTTGTCATGTCAAGAGAGGCCATTTTCAAAAAAAAAACTAAAACCTAAGCTTTTGAAGACTTCAGATGAAACAAATAAAACCAGTTTATTTTTTACTTAATTACCAGTGTTTTTTTTGGAAAAATACTTTGCACATGTTTTTGGCCATGTATTGGAGGGGGACTGCCTCCTCATCAAAGTCATAGAAACTTTAGAGGATACTTTTTACATCAGAAATTGACAGTTCTAGTCCTTATTTATAAGTCAAAAGGGATTGGAGACCAACCAGCCATCATGGAGGGGGTAAACATTGGTTCCCTTTTATTAGATCCATCGTATCTCCATAAAGATTAGTTCTTTATATTCCTCTATAGTCATCAACAAAGCTGTCAAGTCGTAATAAAACTAACCCATTCAAATTGGACCAATCATTTTGTCAAAGTCATGATAGATAAGGGTTTTGACCAAATTGGACAGAGCCATTAAAAAAATAATAATAAAATAAAAACAAAGAAGACAGAGAATACTATCTTATGTAGTAAAAATATCTTGTCAATATCTTATTTAAAAATACAAATAAAAACCCTGAGCATTATTGGCTTTATAAGCCATAATCTGACCAAAAATAAAGGTTGTCATTTCAAGAGAGGCCATTTCAAGTTTTCGAAGACTTCAGATGAAACAAATAAAATCAGTTTATTTTTTACTTAATTACCAGTGGTATTTTTTGGAAAAATACTTTGTACATATTTTTGGCTATCTTTAAGAGTATAAACATGGAATTTCTGACTAAAAAATACCGATTCCTGAAAATGATATTAAACATTGTTTAAGATAGGAAAATAACATTAGATCAAAACGAAGGTGATCTGCCCTAACTTGAAATCATAGTGTAAGAACTATAGATAAGGTAGCAAGTTACCTTTTGGACCCCCATTAAGGGCTCAAAAAGGAATTTTCCCTAGAAGTAATAATTGAATTTGGAAAGAGCATAAAAAAGGCATCAAATGCTGTATTTACTTTCTTCCTAGTTAAATTATGTGAATATCTATAAATTTACTATAATTTATTTCCAAGGGAATCGATTAGCATACTTAGAAAGCGGTGGGTTCACATTCAACCTTGATAAGTAATGATTGGTAATTGAAAAAACTCCTAATATATTTTCCCTTCAACTCTGTTTCCAATATTATGATTAATACTATTGTAATTACATCTGAGCACTCTCCCTCATAATAGGGCCAGATATATCCTTAGGCTATGTAAAAAACATGGGGTAAAATTCTAGAGGATGGGTTTTGGGAATTTGGTTGTCACAGGGGCTTGTTTCACGCTTGTCACCTTTCTTGTAGTTGGGTTCAATTAAAGTTTTCTTTATATCACTAGGTGCATTCCCTTTTTCTTAAAATTATACCTTATGCCCCCCAGTAATTTAATTCAAACTTTCCAACCATCATATTTCGAAAACTTATTTACTCTGCTATCAGCAGCTGCTGCCTCATTATTTTTCAATCTTTTCAGTACTGTCTCTGACTCTTCTGTGCAAAATAACTGTCCTTTCACTTCCAAATTGTTGGAATTTTTTCAGTAATTTAAAAAAAAAATTTCTTTTATATTCTTCTTTAAGACTAAATTGCTTAAATTAGGAATGAATGAGGATGAAAAGAGAAGATGAGATTGAACACAAAGATCAACCAAATGTATAGCATTGTCTATCTTGGTAGCTTTAATAGTCAAAATGGTGGATTCTATAGAGATGTAAAAAATAAAATAGTCAAGGCACAGGGCGTTGTTTTGGGACTTGAAGATGTTCAGAAGAATAAGTGACTATGAAAATTTCTGGGGCATATTACAAGTCATAGAAATATGAGGGGGATTGCCCATCCCATTCAATTACTGACCGATGCCAACCTCATCATGAGAGTGTCTTGCTGGGAGTCTGATGCTGCCTGTCATAACCAACCATCTTTCATACTCTATTTAAAGTTAGGTCCATGAAAAGTATGGTGTGATCTCACTTCTTAGGACTGTAAATAATTAGGTAAATCAGGATTTTTTTTATTGTCATTTATGGTGCATTGTCCTTTTTGGAAATCCTTGTTGGTCATAATGGAAAGCATACAACTTCAAATGGTGTGGTGATGTTTTGACTTAATTTAGTTTAGTTTGTTGTTTTTTTTGTGTGTGTGGTGTGGTAATTATAGAGACATTAGCTTGATTTCTATAGGAAGCAAAATTTTTCAATATGTTTTAGGCTTAGAGATCCTGTAGATAAGGTTTTGAGGGAAAAAGTGTGATTTTAGGAAGGGTAGAGGATGCATTGACCACATTTTTAATCTTAGATTAGTAATTGTGCTATAAGATTATGAACAGGCATTTGATATACCCAGTAGAAGAGCCTTAGTGAAGATCCTACCCTTGTAGGGTTTACATGATAAATACATTAAAGTGATTAGTGCTAACTGTTATATACAGGAACAATATTGCTGCTGTTAAGGTGGGAAATGAGGTTAATAGCTGATTTTGTATTGAATCAGGAGTTAAGGTCTATCCCCATTTAAATGTATCATTTTGACGGACTTTGTTATTAAGGAAGCCAGCAAAAGTTGTGAGCCTTTGGAATGGAGGGCCTCATGGAAAGTATGGAATCAAATAGAAACATAATTCTCTCATAGGCTGTGATTATGCTCATGATTTGAATGTCCTAGATGAAGATGCTAGCAAAACGAATAATTTTTTGGGAGTTTGGGGTGCAAAACATTGAAAGTTAATGTTAAGAAGACTAAGTCACTTAGAATAGGAATAAATGAATGTGTAGAGATGATGTTAGTTAACAAGAAGATTCAATCAAGTGGATTGTTTTGGTTAGCTGGGTATTATTGTTAGTAAAGATGGTGGATACAATGAAGATAATAAAAGTGGAATAGCAGAGGCCTAGGGTTTTATCTTCACAATTGAAAAAAGTTTGGAAGAGTAGGAAGATAATTCTACAAATCAACATTAGATTATTGGAAGTTACAGTGATGACAATGGTCATGTACAATTCTGAAATATTGGCTTCAGAAGACAAAGGAGGGTTTGTTTAGTGTTTTTCATAGTAATTGTCTATCAATGGTCTACCAATCGATTATATTTCAAACAGAAAGCTGTACAGAAAATATGGTTCAATCCCACTTTCTAGGGCTATAATGAGAGAAAAATTGGGATGGCTACAACACTTTTTGTTGTAAATTGTCCTTTTCAACCATCCAACAATAGCTAAACAAACAGGAATGGGATGAAGAGGTCCCTGTGAATGGAGTGGGAAGATGTTGTAAGAAAGAATTTAAAGGAAATTGGAACTTGTTAGGAGGGTGTAAAGAGGAAAGCTTTGAATAGATAAGGATGGAGGAAGAGCTTGTGCACCTCTGTTGGCCTCAGCTTGTTTTCTGCTGCCCTAAGTTTTTAGTAGTAGGAGCTATATATATATATATATATATATATATATATATATATATATATATATATATATATATATATATATATACATATTGTATGTGTGCTTTTATATGTCCCTAAACAGCTACTCTCTTTAAACAAGCAATAATTATTTATTGTGTAAATTTGGTTTTACTCGAAGATTGCTCTTTTTTTTTTTTTTTTTTTTTTTTTTTTTTCTTTTTTTTTTTTTTTTTTTTTTTTAATTAACATCCTTGCATTTTCTGGCCTGAAAAAATAATCTAGAAAAATCATGAGTTTGAGAAAATTCGTTTTGAGCGTTTACTTTGAAAAAAACCCATAAGACTGATGCCATTTTACAAGCACATTTCAAGAGCATAAAGTACATTAGTTCCATCCCATGGGCTCTTATATTGTATATATGTAGTATCTATGATGCATGGAAAATTATACAAGATGACAAACTGCTTTGAAGAAAATTACAGTTGAATAAAGAACTTTTATTTTTGTGTCCATGAAGGATAGAAGGAGGAATAATATTTACTATGCATGACATAAGCAAAATTACACAAAATGACAAATGACTGAACAGCTAAAGAAAAAGACATGGACCAAGAAACAGCAACAAATCATATTGAATTGCAAACAAAAATATGACTTAAAACTAAAGAATAACACTATAATTATGTTATTGCAGAACTGAAATATTTCAGAAAAATACAATTGAAAAAGGATAATGCTAAGCAGGAAGGAGGAATTGAATTTCTTAATTCAGCTGAAATTGCTGATTTGCCTCTTTGATATTAAAGAATAAACAAATTATTGTGCCAATTTTAGATATTTCAGAGGGCATAGGCATTGGAACATGTGATTTTGAATGAGTCCAAATAGCTAAAGTAAAAGGCATGGAAGAAAGTCAAGGTAATGATGCATGAGAATGAAGCCTAGGCGAGATTTGCGGCTAGAAGACATTTGGCAACCAGTATCACAACGACTGTATCAAATCGTTAATGGAGTCTGTGGATAGAAGAGAAGCAACAGTGAGAGTCACAAAGAGTTCCATAAGAAAACAAATCCTATAAAATGAATAATTCTTTGATGCTTAAACAGGAACGATGAATTGAATTCACGCCAGACTTCCTTAATTCAATTGTTATTGCCTATTTGACACCCCATGACTCAAAACAAAAGAAAAGCGTATACAAATACTCCCTTTAAACAAACAATGTGCATTTATTTAATAAAATCTGTTTGTTATAATTATATGCCCTTTCAGTATTTTTCTCAGGGTGGCTGCATCTAATCTAACCTGAAGCCCTGACATCAAAAAGAAGTTCACATTATCTGCAGTTAGAAGACAAGCGGCAACGAGAAACAATATATACAAGCCTACCATATGCTTAGTGCCAGGGTCTGGCCTCCAAATTGGCTGCATGTTTTTTTTTTTGTTCTTTTTAACTAGCATATTGACATTTCTGGCCACAAAAACGATCTAAGTAGGTCACAACTTTAAGGAATGATTCGTATTTTTCTCAGGGTGGTATTATCTTTAATCTGACTAGAGAAGACTTAAGATTGAAGTTCTCAATATTGATGGGAAGAAAAATGGTATTTCCAAAATAATTATTTGGCTGTGTTCATAAAGGTTTTATCCATTTTCATTAGAATAAACTTATGAAAACAAAAACAATTTCTGCTTATTTGAAGAAGTTTCGGTTATTTGAATTTAGAAACTAATTACAGCTTTTCCCTAGTAGCTTATTGCAGCTTTAGCTGCCCTGATTCTTGCTACCCTGATTAGCTGCTTGTAAAACATTATCCACCATCTGTAAGGATAATTAGGGAGAACAGAGAATTTCCATCCAAAAGTACGCAAGAACCTACCCTCTCCTCGGAAGCTCTGGGATATGCTTATGATGACCTAAAGTTGATTATTTTAACTAACCAAAAATTTTGCAAATAGTACTGTACTCTTACTGCCTTAGCATATGGTATAATGAATTGAACAACTTTGATTTGATCCGATGAAAATGATTGTTGGTATATGTACGGAAAAATTATGGCTACTAAAGGTTCTCAGAAACATTCCCATAATGCTTACTGACATGATAATTATTAAGTAGGTTTATATTTCAACATTACACTTTTTTTTAGACTTAATATGGTGTTGATGTCATCAGTTTGTTCAAGAAGGCTACTAAGTAGAAGTTTGTCAAAGAAAGTGAAGATAGTTGAGGTTGGACCACGTGATGGGCTTCAAAACGAAAAGGGTCTTGTTCCAACAGAGGCAAAGATCAACTTCATAAACTTACTATCAGAAACAGGATTGCCAGTTGTTGAGGTGACAAGCTTTGTTTCACCGAAATGGGTTCCCCAAATGGGAGACAATGCATCAGTTTTCAAAGGAATTACAAAATATCCTAATATTTCTTATCCAGTGTTAGTACCAAATATGAAAGGTTTGCACTCAGCAATTGAAGCAGGTGTAAATGAAATTGCTATTTTTGGCGCAGCCTCTGAAACATTTTCGTTGAAAAATATAAATGCGTCTATAGAAGAGAGTCTAAAACGTTTTATTGAAGTAACTCAAGTAGCAAAAGAGAATAATATCAAAATCCGGGGCTATGTCAGCTGTGTTGTTGGCTGTCCGTATGAAGGCGATGTAAAACCAGAGACTGTACTAACTGTTACTGAGAAACTTTTAGCTATGGGATGCTATGAAGTATCTCTAGGTGATACTATTGGAGTTGGAACACCGGGAAGTATAAGGAAAATGCTATCAACAGTACTTGAAAAAGTTAGACCTGAGCAGCTTGCCATTCATTGCCATGACACATATGGACAGGCTCTAGCAAATATTTTGGCTGCCATTGAGATGGGAATTACTACTGTAGATTCGTCTGTTGGTGGTCTGGGAGGATGTCCATATGCCAAAGGAGCTTCAGGTAGGGCTTGGTGTTTTTCCTATATCTAAGCTTTAGTGCATTGATATGAGTATAGTAAGATCCATGAACAAGTATTCAGACGGGAAAGATGTATCAGTTTTTTTTTTTTTTTTTTTTTTTTTTTTTTTTTTTTTTTTTTTTTTTTTTTTTTTTTTTTTTAACTAGAAGCTCTAGTGCTTCTACCATCCCGAATTTTTCAAATTTCTCCTCATATACCAAAATGGGAATTGGGTTTTCCTGAATATCCTCCAAAATTGACGATCAGAAACAATGAATGTGTATTTACTAGCGTGAATTTGTATATCGTATAAAGATGAAGCACAAATCGTTAACTATTGTTAATGTAAATTTTGTGGAGATTTTGGAAAACCCAATTCTCTTTCAGGAAACCTCTGGGAAAGAAGAAGCATTGACTTGAACTGCATGAAAATCAAAATAGATTAACTTATGGAAAAAAAAAATGCATCCTAGCTTTAAAATTATTACTTAAGAGAAAATTCACCACGCATTCTGGTAAGTTCCTTTTTCAATAAAAATTTTACTGGATACGCTGGTAAGCTGGATACACATGATACATTTAAAAAAAATATCAGTCATGAGCCTTGGCTTCCAAATTGGGATTTCTTTTGTTTTGTCTTAGTGTCAAACTTTTTCTCTGAATAGACCATTTTAATCTTATGAAATACATTTTTTGACTGTTTATTTATAAGATTAGTTAGTATATTTAAAGAGGTAGTGATATTACAATTCTTTGTGTTGATTTCATTTAGTTTTTAGTTAGACTTGTTGTTCATTTATATTCCTGTTCGTTTCTAGCTTCCTATATTCATACACATTAATTTATGTTCTTTTTAAGATTGACTTATTATTATTCATGTTTGACTTAATCTATGAATTTATTTCTGCTTGTTTTACGTTTTGATATCGCTCTTTATTTTCTTGGGGGAGTGCTTTTTAAATTAATTTGGTTGAGGAGTGATTTTTGATTGTTTATATCATCTCAATTTGGTTACACTTTACAGTATAGTTGTGATAGCAAATCAGTATGGGCATCGAAATTGAATTAGAAAGCTTACTAACCTGGTAATGCTCAGCGAAAGATGCTACGTCCGTTTAAGATTCTTTTAGCAGAAGTATATAAAAAAAAACGTGCCTTGGAAAAGTATTGTCAGAGAGCCAATAGAGAGGATGTTTTAATGTAGGTGTTGTCTTAAATTACCTTAGATCACAACTTAGACTGAGTTAAGGATTTCTGTCCTTGTAATGCTCGGTGAAGACTTCTGCCGCATGTTATTTACCTAATTTCCAATCGAAACTGCGTCTTAAATTACCTTAGATCACAACTTAGACTGAGTGAAGGATTTCTGTCCTTGTAATGCTCGGTGAAGACTTCTGCCGCATGTTATTTACCTAATTTCCAATCGAAACTGCTGCTGATTTTACTCATTGCAACATTTTTTTCTGTGCTGGTGACTGGTACTGTTTTTTGTTTTTATTTTTCAAACAGTTCGTGGTAACGAATTGTAAGTAAGAAGCGACCTGGCTCAATAGTAACCGAAACTCTAAAAAACGGATACCAATAGATATGTAAAAAGAATTGAATTTTTATGCTGATTTTAATTATATAAGTTTCATTAAGTTTAGTCTTACCCATCAAAAGTTACGAGCCTAAGAAAATGTGCCTTATTTTTAAAGAAAGGGGGAAACATCCCCTAAAAGTCGCAAATCTGAATGAAAATCACACCATCAGACTCAGCGTATCAGAGAACCCTATTGTAGAGGTCTCGAGCTTCAACCTGCAAAAATGTGTAATTGTGTTTTTTACCAGAAGAAAGATCACGGATGCGTGTTTATTTGTTTTTCCCCCAGGGGGGATCGTATCGACCCAGTGGTCCTAGAATATCGTGAAAGGGCTCATTTGAACAGAAATTAAAAGTTCCAGTGCCCTTTTTCAGTGACCAAAAATATTGGAGGGCAACTAGACCCCCCCCCCACCCGTTTCCCCCCAAAATCGTCCGATTCAAATTTTGAGATTGCCATTTTGTTCATTATAGTTGAAAGGCCCAGTAACTATGCCTTTAGATTTAAAATGACCCCCCCCCTCCAAAGCCCAGGGGAAGGGTCTTTAAGTAATAAAATTTGCCCATTGTTTACGCATTGTATTTGTTATTGGGAAGCATGCATGCATTCTAGGGTGGGGAGACGAATTTTCTGCTGGGTTGTTTTTTAACGGTGAAACTTTCCATGGGGAGGGAAGTTTCCAGGGTTTGAATTTGTCAGAGGATATTATACACTGGGATATTTTGCCAGAATTCCTATGAAAAATCATTTTTATATTTCTTGCTTTCTCTTTTCCGTCTCCATTTTACGCCTGGAGTCGTTAAGGGTAATTGTCCTGGGTAAATTTTCACCGGGGTTGAATTGTCTAAGAAGTGGTTCCCAAACTTATTTAGACACTGTACCCCTTTTTACCACAAAACATTTTAAGTACCCCTTCTCAGATACCGGTACTAAGTAAACTATAACTAAAATATAAATAAAATTACAAGCCCTAGAGTTAAAGGGTTGTTTTATTTTTGTTTGCTGGCCAGCCGCGTACCCCCTAAAGAATTTTTTGTACCCCCAAGGGGTACGCGTATCACAGTTTGAGAACCACTGGTCCAGAGGGGGAGGGTATTTCTCCGTGGAGGTGGGGCCAGATTTCCTGGGATTATTTAAATAACGATCAGAAATTAGCAAAGGAGCAATGTTAAAACTTAAAACGAACAGAAATTATTACATATATGAAGGGGGGTTGCCTCCTCCTCAACACCTTGCTCTTTACGCTAAAGTTTGATTTTTGTCCCAATTCTTTAAGAACGACTCATGAAACAAAAGGGTTGTTTAATTGGAACAATGAAAAGCTTTTCTCACAAGTACTAAAAAACTTTAGTGCAAAGAGCGAGATGTTGAGGAGGAGGAAATTCCTTCATATACATAATAATTTCTGTTCGTTTTAAGTTTTAATATTGCTCCTTACTTTTAGCTGAAAAAATTTGTTTTTTTATTGAATTAATCAAATTAGGGCTGTTATGGCTACGGATTACATTTGTAGCCGCAACAGTAGTCATTTAAGTATAAAAAAAAAACTTCTGAAGAATTTGAACCAACTTTTTTAAGCAAAAAACTAATTTGAATGTGGTTTGTCGTTAAGATTGCTCTGAAGAACACCAAGGAACAATTAACAATTTTATCCTAAAAAATATTTTGTTCTTTATTTGAACCTTCCTCTCTCTAAAAAAAATAATCTCTTCTCCCATATTAAACGTAAAACTGTTTCTTCTTATGTTTATTTGTTTGTTTGTAACAGCTTTACAAAAATTTGCATTTACCCCTGAATCATATTTTTTAGGAAATGTGGCCACTGAGGATGTTGTCTATATGCTAAACGGACTGGGGATTGAAACTGGTGTTGACTTGAGAAAACTAATTAAAGCAGGTGATTTCATATCTGGAGTGTTGAACAGACCCTCGAATTCAAAAGTCAGTCGTGCCTTAGCTGCTAGATTATAAAAGTAAAACAGTTCAAAATAGGGATGAAACCTTTTAATTGACAGTGAACAGATATAAAATTATTTAACTGGATATTTCGAACACATATACAGTGTTCATCATCAGCAGTAAAACTGTAAAGTTTTACTTTACATAAAGTTTCATAAAGCAGTAAAAAAGCAGTTTTACTGCTGATGATGAACACTGTATAATCTCGAAATATCCAGTTCATCCCTATTTTGAACTGTTTTACTTTCGTCATGGAAAGGCAGTGTGGTCTTCGAAGTTATCTACTGCTAGATTATAAGCAAATTTTGATTGTTGCTAGGCATAATATGTGAAAAGAGTTCTTAACAGTAGTACTGTAGTGCTTAATCTAACTGCCTATGTAAAATTCCAATTGATCCCTGAGTTTTATAAATTTACTAAATGCGTTTTTTCCTTGATATTAGCAGAAAGAGGTAGATCATGAATTGGCATTTGTGTAATTCGTTATTTTTTACTGTACTTACTGTATTAGCTACTTCCAATGTACCATTTGATGCTTTTAAGAATAGTCAATTTGGACCAGTGACTTCTTGTTCAAAAATAGACTTGAGTTTTTTTTTTCTCTCTCTTTATGAACAACTTAAGAGTAGCACAAGTAAACTATTTTTTCTGAAAGCCATTATGTATTTATTTAATATATTAACTTATTTTGCTCTTTTTATCTTTATTTTGATATGTTTTATTTGTTTAAAATTCGGTGTATAGTAGCAATTTGTCAAGTTGAGAACTCTTTAGCTAATGTATTTATTTCTGTTATTATTTCGTTTTCTTGTTGAACGTAGAACTTTTTGCTTTGGAAACTGTACGAATAAATTCGTATTATCTGATTATTTATATCTTAAATAAGTCTCCACGTTTATTTCCTGTGAACTAGTTGAACAGACTCACCCGATAAGTACCCAAGACTTTGCTTCTGAAGAGAGAGGAACGTTGAAAAAACTGTTTTAAGTGTTCTTTAATTGCCATTAAATAAACTGAAAAACACTTATTTTTCGGTAATTGTTTCGTATTTAAATGGGCCTTTTGCATTTCAAGAGAGAAAGGGGCTTAAACAGAGTAATTTTTTGTATAGTCGGTTTTTCCTTTCAAAATTTAAGTCATGGACAGTTTTGACACCCACAATCAAACCACACTCTCCTGCAAAAATAAGTTTTGAGCTCCTGCAGTTTGGTATTTGTATTTGAAATGCACGTCTGCGGTTTAGAGGCCTTGGGTACGTTCTCCTTTCACCCGAATTATCAAGGATCATGCGACTTTCCTAATAATTTCTTATTATTCCACATAATTTTCTATTTTTGTTCATACCCGCTAGGTTACATTGAAACTATGCATATTTTTAATGTTTTGCACTGGAACAAAGCACAACTGAGATATCTTGGGGCTCTCTAGACTTCACCTATGTATAAAACAGAGTTGATAGCCATATGCGAGAATCTAAATCCAAATCATAGAACACACGGTATATGCCATGGTTTTGGATGTCCAAGTTTCTTTCCTTGTGTATATAAGACTAATTTAGAATAATAGTTACCTTTCCTGAATAAGCTAGAAATGACTTTTTCTCTCACTTGCCATTTCTTAAACGCATTATTAGGTTGCAGTTACCGCTGTAACCATGATTCTCATCTAATCAGGGCTGTGGTCTGGAAGTTACTCCTGTTAAAATGAGCTTCCCATAGACTTCAAATATCTGTTTTAGACTTGTTTTATTTTAGACTTTTTTTTTTCGGATTTCAAGCTTGGCGGAGTTTTGAACCGAGTGGGATGGTTGTTGATAGAAGAGCACCGCCTAGTGTGGAAAACTGTGTTGTAACCAAGAAGGGCCCAGGATTGCACAAAGCCTCCATTCAACTGTAGGTCCCAGGAACTTCTTACTGTCCGATTCTAAGCCGACTAAAGCGCTTCGTGTAGACTTGAGAAGATATGTTACTCCCCTTCCTGCACTGAATGAAACCATTGCTTTTCTTAAGCCCAAAATAACTTCAATTTATTTAAAGGATTTGAAATTTGAAAACCGTCTGAATCACATTCTCTTTTACAGATGATTTTTTTTTTATATTCTTATGCAGAGGGTAATTTTCTTTTCCAGAAAATTTGGACCAGAAACTTGTTTTTGTTGTTGTTTTTTTATTTTCTCCTTTGGTGATAGGACCCATTCAACTTTCAATTTACTTGGCGAGATTGTTATAGTTTTCTATTTTAAGAGTCACACTAAGTTTTTCAATTTTAATGTCTATATCGAACGAATAATTTGAAGGAAGTTAGACTAGCCAAAGAAGGCAAGTTACGTCCCAAACTTTCCTAAAATTTACGCCCCAAATTTCTAACTACTTCCCCCCCCCCCTCTTACTACGTACTTTTTCGTGTGACAAAATCATCATCTTCCTATGGAACTTCACAAGTTCAAATTTTTAAGTTGAATTCACGGTGGGTTGCAAAGCTTTTATGTAACGAAGTTTTCACAAAAGAAAGTAATCTTGTGAAAAAGAAACAATCCATTTAGTTTTTGCTTAGTTTCACTTAGACATTTGATTCAGTGTTCTTTTCTAATGTTATTATCTTCTTCTCAAATACTTTATCTGAAATGGGGATGGATGAATAGGCTATTCCCGCAATTATGTACCAATGTTTCATGTTGCAACGTTCATATTATACGAATTATTGAGAGTTTAAGTTCCTTAAGAAAACGAAAGGGTGTCACTGAAACAGGCTGGAGACAAAAGCGTAGACAAATCTTTTAAGCTGGCTTGCGACCAGACAGCGAAACGTCTCTGGCACCTTCAGTCGTATGGGGGCCTTATGCAATACTAACGATATCTTGGTCACTGTATATTTTCAACAATTGGCGATGCACTCTCATCAACAGGAGGTGAAATCCTGTATAAGCTATCCCAAACTGATTATGGAGAGTTAAACTTATGGCAGAGTTGAGAACCACAATGCCTCCAGATTACTTCATCCAACCTATCTTCGGATCAGAAAAAAATTCCTTGCAAGCCTGCCCCCCCCCACCTTTAGATTAAAAAAATATCTCTTCGTAGTTATTTTTATTGAAAAGTTCATTTTTGATATTTTCATAGAAAAAGCGAAAAATGACAAATTTGAGAACCTCTGAAAACTAAATTTTGCCCCCATTCCCCTCTAAATTGTTGTGAATTGACGCCACTGGTAAGGGATGGACAGTGTAACAAGATATGTCATAACCTAGCCACTTTCGATCCTAAATTGTTTGAACTTCTTTGGAACAGGTGGTACAAGCTGAAGGTCTAGGTAGCCCAAGAGGAATGCATACTCATTTTGGGGGAAAGGGCTCTAGGAATTTTATAATAGCTAGCAGGAACTTCCATATAATTACCTAGTAATGCATTTTTATAAATTAGTGTTTCACCAAAAATCCTTGAGGCTATTTAGATGGGATGTGGGATCTTGTTTCCAAGCAGTTCGTGGTAACGAATTGTGAGTAAGGAGCGACTCAGCCCAATAGTAACCGAAACTAAAGAAAATATAATTTTGAGAATAATAGATGCATCAGAAGAGTTGGGTTTTTATGCTGATTCAAATTATACACGATTCACTAAGTTTAACGTTGCCCGCCAGAAGCTATAAGCCTGAGAAATATGCCTGATTTTCGAAAAAAGGGGATACACACCCAAAAAGTCAAGGAATCTTATCGAAAATTGTACCGTCAGATTCAGCGTATAAGAGAACCCTACAGTATCAAGCTCCCATCTGCAAAAGTGTGGAATTTTGTATTCCTTGCCAAAAGAAAGATCACGGAAGCGCGTTTGTTTTTCTTTGTTCTTCCCAGGGGTGATCGTGTCGAACCAATGGTCTTAGAACATCGGAAGAGGACTCATTTGAACGTAAATTAAAAGTTCTTGTGCCCCTTTTAAATGATCAAAAAGACAGGAGGGTAATCCGAAATACTCCCACGCTCTTTTTCCGCCGTAACCCGACCAAACTGTGAGATAGCCATTTTGTTCAGCATAATTGAATGGTCTAATAACTACACCTTTACTACTACTGCTAACAAGTCACCGGAGCATCAATCCGCCTGAAGCCAACACAGTTACGCACACTCCTCCACCCAAATCTGTTCAAAACTTCCCTCTTTACACCCTCCCAGGAAGTTCCCATTTCCTTTAAATCTTTCTTTATGACATCCTCCCACCGCAGACTATGACGACCTGCTGTCCCTTTAGCCTTAGACGGTTGGCCGAGAAGGACAATCTGTCATACTTCATCCGCAGAACGTGCCCTTGCCATCTCGACCCTTCTTTCATTATAACTTTAAAGAGCGAGATTGAATCACATTTTTCGTACAGTCTACTGTTTGAAATACGGTCAGTCAGCCGGGTACCCAGAACAATCCGTAGGTAATTTCTCTGGAAAACATCTTCATCCGCTTTTCGGAGCGCCCATGCTTTAGAGCCACATTTGACCACTGTCATCACTGTATCTTCCAGTATTATAATCTTGGTTTGCAGACTTATCTTCCTATTCTTCCAAACTTTTTTTAACTGTGAAAAAAATGCCCTAAGTCTTGGCTATTCCACTTTTAGTATCTTCACTGCTTCCATCGTTGTTTGCTAATAAAGCTATCAAGGTAAATGAAGCTGCCCACCTGATCGATCCTTTCGCTATCCAACATCACCTTTTCATCTTCACTTATTCCTAGCCTTGGTGACTTAGTCTTCTTAACATTAATTTTTTCAAACCTATTCTAGCACCCTGGACTCGCAAAACCTCTAAAAGCTCATTCATTTTGGTCACACTTTCATCTGGGATCCTTAAATTATCAGCATAATCTAAGTCCAGGAGAGTTTTTCCTCCCCATTTGATTCTGTGGTCCCCGATTGCCTTTCCTGTGCTCCTTAAGACAAAACCCATCAAGATGGCTCATATAAAGCGGGATAGAACACAACCCTGCTTAACTCCTGATTTAATACAAAACAAGCTGCTAACCTCATTTCCTACCTTAACCGAGCAGTGTTATTCTCGTACATAGCCCTAATTACTTAAATGTACTTGTCTGGTATACCATACAAGGATAAGACCTTTGCTAAAGCTATTCTATCATCACAATCAAACGGTTGCTCATAATCTGTAAAACAGATGACCAAAGGTGTTTGGCAACTCAGGCACTTCTCAACTATCAACCTAAGAGTAAAAATTTGGTCGACACGTCGTTTACCTTTTCTAAAACCGCACTTTTCTTCTCTATAAACTTTGTCTACGGCATGTCTCAGTCTAAAAAGTAACATATACCAAGTAATTTGCTACCTACAGAGACCAGAATAATGCCTCGATAATTACCACACTCACTCTTATCACCTTTCTTATACAGTGGTATAATTAACGTTCTCCTAAAATCGTTAGGTACTTCCCTTTTCTAAAATCATGTTCATAATCTTCAGTACCTTATTTCTATCCTCAGCACCACCCTTTTTTAGAAACTCATTTACCACACTATTAGTACCTGGAGTCTTATTACTTTTTAATCCTTTTAGTACTGTCGCTAATCCTTCCTTACAAAACAAGTCTTCCTTCACCTCCAAGGTATCACAAACTTCTTCATTTTCCTCTATATCTTTCTCTCCAACTCTATCTCGGTTTAGCACATTCTAAAAATTTTCTGCTCATCTCTCTTTAACTCTTTCCTTATCATTAATTGTGGCCCTGTTCCTATCTTTAACCTGGACAAGTCCGGATTGACTGCTCCTTCTTCTCAATTTAGTAACATACCAGTAGAATATTTTAATATTAAACATTTGACTATAAATATAGTCATGCCGTCTAGCTGCATCTTTCAAATCCTCGGCAGTTTTATCTATGGCCGCCGCCACTTCACACCTCGTTAGTTCATATTTTAATGCTTTCTCAACTTTCTTTACATTCCTTTTGTTTTCATATGATCTAACATTCAGATAATTCCAGTACAAACCCCTTCTCACTATTGAACATAAAGCTTTTTAACTAATATTCCTAGCTGCAGTCCTAAATTTCTTCCCTAAGACACTATCAGCAACTTCACAAATGATTTTTCTTAAATTTTTCCAAGCGTCTTCCACATTGTCGAATTTTAAACTCTCAAGTTTAGTATAACTTCCTAACGTCATAACTTTCCGGGAGGTAGTTACCCTTCCGAAATTTCAGCTTTAAATTAACCCTAGACATAACTAGATGGTGATCTTTACTTTTAACATCAATAACAGCACTACTATATACCCCAGTATCTTGTATTGATACTGCCAGTCTTCGGTTTACTACAACATAATCAATAAGGTTTGCTGTCTTACCATCACGTGAACACAACTAGATGGTGATCTTTACTTTTAACATCAATAGCAGCACTCCTATATACCCTAGTATCTTGTATTGATCCTGCCAGTCTTCGGTTTACTATAGCATAATCAATAAAGTTTGCTATCTTACCATGACGTGAATACCGTTTTAACTTATGGGCCATTTTGTGACCAAACACCGTAATGGTTATAACTAGATGCTTTTACCGACAAAATTGCAAAATTCTGAAGTCGTTACTGTTTTCTTTTCCTGCACCAAATTTACCAAGGCTAAGATACGATCTACTCCTGTTTCTACCGACCTGGGCGTTAAAATCTCCATGTAAAACACCCCATTTCTACCTGGGACCCTGTCTATTTACTCCTGTAACTGTAAGTAAAATTCATCTGAGTCACGAGTATCTCCGTCAGTCGGTTCTACAGGGGCATATACTGCTATAACTGATACCTAGAACTCTTTAGTCATAAAATGAGCAATTAGTATTTTATTATTAATACCTTCCCAGCATAAACAAGACTTAGCAGCTTCCTTATTCATCATGAGCCCTACTCCCAGTCTATGTACCCCACCCTTCCTGTCCTAGCAAACAAATTTTGTATCACCTAATTTCATGCTTCCTATCCCTGGGATAGGAGTTTCTGAAACACTTAACAAGTCTAGTTCGAATCGTTTGAATTCGTCAGGCAAAATGTCGGTTCGAAAGTCATTTTTTAACGTCGTAACATTCCAATTTCCAATTTTCATGTTCTTTAAATCATTGAAATTATTTTGGCCTCAGGAAAAGGAATGATTCTGGATACCAGTGCAGGGCGGGGCGGGGATCAACATATCTTCTCAAGTCTGCACCGAAGCACTTAAACCGGCTTAGAACCGGAGAGCGAGAAGTCCCGAGGCTTTGTGCAATACTGGACCCATCTTGGTTACAACATGGTTTTCAGCACTTGGCGATGCTCTTCTATCAACAAGAGTCGAAATCCTGCACAGACAGTCTCAAGCCTATTACCTACGACTAATTATATATTCATGCCTACAAGTTACACCCTCCCAAGAAGTTCCGATCTCCCTAGAATCTTTCTTTAAGACGCCCCCCCCACCTAATTCAGGGATGATTTGTTTTTCATTCGACCCTATACGGTTGGCCGACTAGGAATTGTAGCTTACTGATTGAGATACAGTCAGTCAGTCAGGTAACCAAAATAATCCGTAGGCATAAAGAGGATATAAATAGCGACGAAGGCAAATTCAAATACCATGCGACTGTGGCAAATTCTATGTAGGAAGGACTCACCAGAATTTGGAGAAACGCCTACAACAGCATAAGGATGACATCACCGAAGCTCTGAATTCTAATATTACTTCTGTTTCTTTTGATTTTGCTTTAAGCAGCCATGTTTTTGAAAATCCTAGCTACAAAATACTTTTTGAACAATCCGCCATTATTAGCAATGGCCTAGGCATAAAGTAAGTAGTTCGAGAAGCAATTGAAATCAGATTTAAGATTAATAACAATATTTCCTTAAATAGGGAGTTGGGAGAATATTCACTAACTGCTCTATACATATATTTACTTAAAAATGGCCTTACGAAATAATATAGAAAAAAAAAAACAATAGATATTAACACGGAACCTGTCACAAAAAGACCTATGAGATCAGCAGCCTAAAAAGCAAGGCTGGCATTAAAAACGTGTTTTTAAATCATTCTTGAATTGCCTCGTTTCATCACATTTTATTTATTAGTCCTGGTTGAACTTCGCTGAGGTAAGGATGCTGGGACTGTTTTGAAAAATTTTTCATTTTAGTTTTATTGATTTTATCCTGTTGTAAGTTTTTACTTCTTATATATGTTTGTATTGCTGAGGACGGCCCTTGGACATAGTCATTCTAATTTGTTTCTCACTGTCTTGAGAAATTCCCTTTTGTGCTTCTTGTTTTCGGTGTTCATAAAGAGGATATTTTAAAAATAGGATAAAATTAAGTTAAAACTGAATTGTGTCATTGTGTTGTTGTTGTATTGAAATCATTAAAAGAATTTTACCCTTATAGGTAATTTCAGTGTGAATGTACACTAGTCTTAAAAAAAAACTTCAAAATTTCGCGTATACATTGTAAGAAAAGCTAAATCTAAAAATTGATTTTACAAAGGCACCTTTTATTGCTAAAAATTTACCACATAAAATGATTACAAAAATGTAAGCAGCTTTTAAAAAACACTTTATAAAGCTATATAAAAAATACAAAATAGTTAAAAGATCACATTCATCCTATGCTTATAATATAATTATTAGAAACACCCTTAATTAGCAATTATAAAAGAAGAAGAAAACACTATGATGGAATGATAAGGAATGGAAAAATAGGCACTTTCACTTGAAATTAAAGCTATCGTAACTTTCACCGGGAGTTACTGATATACATGAAATATGATAATTTTGGCAGCTTAAGTAAATTATATAGCTGAAAATTCTAACGGTACTTATCTGTTATATCAGCAACACTCAAGAAGTAAAGTTAGGTTAATCCGAATGAAAATTCCAAAACATGACGAAAATATAATACTTTGAAGACAAATGTGCTATATATTTGCACATTAGGGGGGGGGGAGCACAGCGGGACTGCATGCAAAATGTGTTAGTTACCATTATTCTGCAGATTATGAAGTAAGAATTAGTTTCTAGCTTCACACTGTCCAAATACTTCACCCAACCCACCAAATGTGCAAATACATAGCCCAAATTATATAAATCCAATATATTCTGTCGCCCGCCACTTATTTTACACAGAGCGTAAGCTAATTGTCTCTTAAAACCACGGTATAGGAATTTACATCTCTCAGTAGTGCTTAACACAGACAGATGAAGCCGGTTTGTCCTCGAGTTTTACACAGCGTAATTCTTGAGTGTTGCCGCTATAACGATGTGCTTATGCTCAATAGATGACGAAGAAGAAAGATGTATTTCTTTTTCTGTTTTATAATGTACATATCATCAAATTTGGATTATGTTTTTGGAACATAAAACCTTATTTTCAAAGATTTTCTTTATGAATGTTCATAGTTAAGGCGTTCTAGTTCTGAAAGTTTTTACCCCTGGGTCGAACGACGTGGCTTTTTACTGTCATAATTAGGGCTGCGACACTAAAAACATAGAAAAAAGAAGAACAAAAATATGTGCAAAATAGCAACCATTATCACATCGTTAACAGCCAAATTACATATAGTTGACATTAGAAATAAAAAAAAAAACTTAAAAAAAATTGCAAGCTCTGGTGTAAATATAGGAGATTACAAGCAGTGTTTTAACAGCAAAAATTATCACTCACGAATACCCAATGGAAAGCAAAGTTGGAATTTTTTTTTTTTTTAGTAGCAAATATGCGCAATATGAAACAACTTCCTTATCAAATAAATTCCAAAGAAATTAAATAAATTTACTAGTTAATGTTTAAGATGATTCCAAAAGTGAGTGATACATAACAGTGTATTGTTGAAGTGTGTGCTTCTTGAATTTCCTAGCTAGTGAAAAAGATTATTAACAAAACAAAGAAAACAGTCAAAACAAAGAAAACATGAGCAAAATAATTTGAATTTAGTGCAAAAAAACTGCTACTCAGAAACAGTTTACTCAAGTGGCCATGAGTTGCTTTCCAAGTCTAGCCCATTCTTGTCTTTTTTTGCAAATAACAGTTTTGTCAGCTTCAATAGCCATCTTGCGACTAATACCCTTATATTTCTCTAGTGAGGGCAGTGACATTGTAAAAACAGAATAAAAATAAAACTTTTACTTATAGTTGAGATATATTCAACTAGCTAGCATATACATCGCTGTAACTTAAGATACCCAATTTTTAAAATAAGATGTGACATATACTATTACATATTACATAAGCATTACTACGTCCCGTTGTAGACACCCTTGATATTCCCTGTTATATTCAGGTAAAAAATACTATTTTCCTTGGTTTCAACTATATAATTGGCAGTGTCTGTTTCAGAAGGAAAAAGTGTTAAAGGTTGATTTTCATCACTCTCACCATTTACTCCTGTTTTCACTATTATACAGTATTATGTTCACATTCTTTCTTGGTTGCAATATTACATTACATGCGTTAATATAAACACTTTTTTTCAAATACGGTATTACGTAGGGTATTTGAGCATGCGGACATTTTAACCTAGATACGGTGTTTTTTTACGTGTTCATTATATAAGCGGCACCGTATCTTATGGTTCGAAGCCCCCCCCCCCCCCAAAAAAAAAAAAAAAATAATGATCAGCTTTGTCAAGTAGACACCTTTAGTACCTTTATCAACTTTTTGGACTTTGAGAAGCCCAAGATGGTTCGGGTATACAAGAATAGTTTCGGATTAATTTCTGCGGCTGCACAAATGACAACCCTGTATTAATACAATCCACTTGAAAAACTAAATAAAGAATAGGTACGAATTTGTTATTTATTATTATTTAAGAATTAACGACGCTTCTTGACTACTAAGGTCCCTGCGTCGGCCCTGCAGTCCAGTCCTGCAGCGTGATTCGATCTCTGGGTCCCGTATTACCAAGCTAAGGTCAAAGCCACTGCCCCACTACAGGACAGGTACGAATTTGTAAAAGTAATTTCAAGAGAATTCAAACTGAATCAGAAATATAAAAGTGAGCTTCTCTGCCACAAGACAGCAATTAAAAAGTCTTTCATCAAGAATAACTGTTGTCAAAATATAAAAACAAGGCTCCGATACGTTAGAGAGGGCTTCAAGACTGGCTTTCAGATAAGTCTTTACGATTGCACGACTCTACAATTAGGGCAGAATTTAGCCAATGCTTGCTATGAGGCTACAAATAAATCGCAGCACTAGTTTCCTAGAAGGATGAGCCAGCCAAAGGATAAGAGGCTCAAACCTGTGTGGAGGCTAAACAAGTTCTATGAATTATGTAACAATGACGGATAGTTTCCTCTTTATAAGAGAGAATGACCCCTACAAAAATGACCAGACCTCTCAAGGAACTTCTACACTTAAGTAACGGCATCCCACTCCAATTTCGTCATCTGAATATACATATTCAGGTGACGTCAACGTAATTTCGTCAACGTAACAATATACATATAAACAAATTCTTGATTCGTTTTTCAAGTTTGTAACCCCCCACCACCGAACGAAAATACTGGATACACACTTGCCTGCAATAATGCTATTCACCCCAAGGTTGGTAATGAGATTGAAATGAAAATGAGTTAATTGAGATGTAATAAAATTAATTCTACCAATTGGAATTTTTCTTTTTATTTCAAGTTTTTAATCTTGCACCATGTTTGTTATTCTGAAGACAAAGAGGCTCGCTGCAGGATTATTCACCAAGAATCTCGTGTGGATCAACACAACGCTAAACTTGCACACCGCAGATCTGCAGTGACTAAAACTTCAAATACAAAACTTCAAATACAGAAAGTAAAAGAAATACACCAACTCGCTTGTGCATAAATACAAAGATATTAATAACGGAGAAACAATCATCTGAGTTTCAGGTATGATTTTTAATTTTCTAGTTTGTTTACTTTATTGTGGATGAATGATCAAAGATAGGTATGAAGAGTCAGCTCTTAGCTGTAGAAGAGGTTAGACGGGTTCGTCTTTACTATGGAATGACTTGATGCTTTCAGACTTCGTAATCAGAAAGGGTGTGCTTGACTCAGAGTCATTAGCAACCGATTTTCCTTCTAATTCTTCTGTACTCTCATCTTCTACTATTGTCTCCAGTTCAACCTCCCTAATAGCATCATCGTCATCACGAGTCGGCTTATAAGCGGGTTTCATGCCTAACTTGGAAGGACGAGGTGACACTGGCGGTGAAGTAGAAGGTGAACCCTGGACAGTGTCTATTAGCAATGAAAGTGGCGACATTAAACGCCGACTCTGTGGTGTTAAGGGTGCGTCAATAATGGTTGGGGATGGTGTGTCTTTCAATGGTTTTATTGATTCATTTTCGATTTTCAGCTTAAGCATTGCAGGGGTTACTGTTGATGTTGGAGTGTTCAATGCAATGAGAGGCGTGGTATCTTCATTAGGTTGGACATCAATAGTATCTTTCCTGAAAAATAAAGAGAAAATACAGGCTATTTACAATAACGACAACAAACTTGGCAATTATTATGAATTAAATATTACATAAAATTAATGAAAGAAGGAAAGATGAAAAAGAAAATTAAACAGAATTAGAAAAGTTTAAAGCAACACATTGGTAGCTGACAAAGTAAAGATATCCATTTTTCTTTAGTAACAAATTTGGATTTACATATTTCATAAGGGGAAATTATTTTTCCAATCATCCGATAAGTCTCCTCAAAAAATTGGGTTCTAGAGCTATAAGAATAATGCGATATAAGATTCTTGATCAGCTTTCTAAACGATTCATGTAAAAACGGTAGTGTGGAGAAACTGTAACTATAGAACATTTGAAATGAAAATGCCTCACCCGCAGTTGCAATTAGTTGCAGTCATAGTCACATATAGTTCCAGTCACAACTATTCACAGTCGTGGTCACAAGTAGTCACCGTCAGTTTTAAGTCGTTGAAAGTGGTTGCAGTCGCAAGCATTTACAGTTGTAGTTGCAAGCAGTCGAAGTTACAAGTTGTCACAGTCGCAGTAGCAAGTGTCAAAGTTGCAGTTAGAAGTAATTGCAGTTGCAGCTAGTCAAAGTAACGGGTAGTCGCAATCAAAAGTAGTTGCAACCGCAATCACGAGTAGCCACAGTCATAGTTACAAGTAGTCGTAGTCACAGTCACACGAAGTTGCAGTCACAGTCGCGCTCAAAGTAGCAATTGATTGCTACCAGAGGCACAAATAGTCACAGTGGTAATTCCAAGTAGTCGCAGTAGTAAGTAGCGGCAGTCGCAGTCGCTGTCGCAAGGAGTCGTGGCCATAGTCACAGCAGTTGTCGTAATTGTATTAGCAGTAATAGTAGTAGTTGTAGTTGTTTGCACATTCGTTAGATCAACATTCTTCTCCATGACCTGGAAGTTTCAATTTATTACCCTAAGTCGTACCTGAGGTATTACTGATACGCTCCTTTGACAACCTGTGTGCACATAGCGTGTTTTAATTTAGTTCAACTTCCCCACCCCCAATATTTCCCAGAAGCTCCATTCTTTTAACCTTAGCCTTGGCGGTGTTAGTAGTAGTAATAGTGAGCACATAGTGTCTTTTAGATAGTTCAGTATCCCCCTCAAACTACCCTGAAAGTTTAAACTTAATAGTCTGAGTCATTCTTGGGATCTTGCTGGTACATCCTTTTGAAATCCTGCATGCACATAGTGTGTTTTGATTAGGTTCAACATTCCCTGAAAGTTTCACCATAATATCCTTAGTCTTAGTTATAGTAGCAGCAGCACCATTAGTAGTACTAGCGTTAATAGTAATAGCAATAGTAGTATGCATTTAGTGCCTTTTGGTTAGCTCAAAATCCCACTCAATATACTCCAAGCCATTTATGAGGTATTGCTGGCACGCCCTTTTGACAACACGCAGGCACATATCATGTTTTGATTCAGTTCAGCATTCCCTGAAAGTTTCACCGTAATACCCTTAAGTCTTAGCTGCAGTAGTAGTAGTAGGAATAGTAGTATGCATATAGTGGCTTTTGGTTAGTTCAATATCCCCCTCAACATGCCCTAAAAGATTCAACTTAATACCTAAGCCATTCCTGAGAAAATGCAAATATGCCCTTTTGACAACCTGAATGCACATAGTGTTTAATTTAGTTCAACATCTTGCTCAATATTCGTTGGAAGTTTCTTCTTAATACCATTATACTTTTTGGAAACCTCAGATTAAACATGCCCTCGCCCTTCCCTATAAAAAATCCTATACATAAACAATGGGCAAATTGTATAGCTTAAAGCCCTTGTTCCGAGGGCTGTGGGAGATCATGTCATCCCCAGAGGCATAGTTATTCGACCTTTCAACTGCGCTGCACGAAATAGCTATCTCAAAATTTTGATCGGATGTTTTTGGAGGAGCGCAGCGAAATAGGGCGCTGTAAGGGGTTGGTTGTCCTTCAATTATTTAGGACTCTTTAAAAGGACATTAGAAATTTCCAACTTCCATTCGAATGAGCCCCCCTCCGAAGTTTCAACGACAACCCCATATGAAGTGGCTTGGGGAAAAACTAAAAACAAAATAAATAATACATAGAGTTTACTTGGCTCTTTACTTACGCAGTGCTGTTGCGCTGCCTATGATCAATCCAATATTGGTGGATTTGAGTTTTAAACTACTGAAAATTTCATAAAAAAAACAGTGCATGTTGATTTCCCCTTCTTAATTACATCACCACAAAAAGTCAACACAATATATCTAAAAGCTAGAGCCCATAGGAAACTCTAGAAAACACCCCCACTAATATCAGGGATGAAAACCCATTCAAGTTGACCACTTTTGGTTGGAATGGCGGCTATTAAATCATATACCACCTGATAAAGCCGATAATCATATTTTTTTTTCCCCAGATAACAAGCCTTTTCATGGTAAGAAATGAATCAAGCTATTTTACACTGAATGCGAATTAAGCTGGAAATTGATGACAATAAGCCTCTTGTATTGAAAATTATTTCAATATTACTTTTTCCAAAAATTAAAGTTAGTAACAACTTAGGGTACACATTACATAATTATAAAATGACTCAACACAAATAAACAACTTGAAAAAAGCCAACAAATTTCTTGGACAGTACAACATTTCGTCATCAAAACAGATACTACTTATCCTTTATATTACGCATAAGTAATGTTATTCTGTCTCTTAACGGCAACACTGCAGAATATATTGTCTTTTTAAAGCTTCTATTCATTTATCTTTTTTATAATTTCAAGCAGAGAATACGAACCCGATTGATTTTTGACTATATTTGAAGCTTTTCATATCTCCCAAGAGACATTTTTTTACAGTGATTTCTAATAATTTTCCGTCATAAACACAATTGTCATCATGATTACGACATAGATTCCTAATTCGGCACTACAGCCTACCTGACCCGTATTTGATAGCTGAAAAACTTTTTATCGGGCGAAAAATGAACCCTGTAATTCTAACAAACGAATGGACAAGCCGGTATTATGCTTGTTTCTTTTTAATTTTGTTGGTTTCCTTTTTTTTAGAAGTTACTGTAATGTAATTGCCACCGTTTTGTTTAGGAAGTTCGTTTTCTTTTTTTTATTCAATTTCCTTGTTTTTTGCCTTTCGTTTTCTTTTTGAACTCTGTCATTCTATACTTACTGCAATCGACGGGTTTTCAAATACATTATTATGTTATTATTGCTTAAAATGGTTTTTGACATCTAGTCTGACGTTTTGTTGGCTAGTTTGATTTTGAAATATGAGCAAAGAAGTAGAAGGGGGTCTGTTAAACCATTTTTTTTAAGTCTGGAAATTTTTCGAATGTCAAGTTACTGTGTCGACTCCGGCAAAAATTTATGAGAACATTTAAAGCAAAACAAAACGAAAGCTCTAAGCACTGACTACCCGGAATCATTCCGACAGATAATCAGTCGATCAGTAAAACACAAGGTGTTAGGCAAAACTATGTATATACATATATGTACAAAACTTGTTTCCACTTACGTCGGCGTTAACTTGTATTCAAACCATATCTGAGATATGCTAAAAATTTAGAATAATTCAAAATCATACAAGTGGAAATCACAGAGCTTGAAAACTCATAAGACAGGCTAGTTAAATGGGTTTCTCAGAAAAAAAAAACCTAAGTCATGAGCTCTTTACATTTTAGTACTTGTGGCACCCATGTTATCAATTTCTTTTTCATCTTTTAGCCTAAATAAGTAACAGTGTATTATTTGTGACACCAACAGTTTTAATTCTTGTAAGAGCTACATTAAAAATTGAAATCATGGTAAATAATAAAATTAATTATTAGCATTAGACACCCTCTTTGATAGTGGCGGAGAGCCAGGTATTTTTCTGGAGAAGGGGGGGGGGGAATAACTGGAAAAAAAAGCTCAATTGTTACTCCATCTTTGGGAAACTTTCCTATTTCAGTATACATTTTGTGAATTTTGGATCTTAGGTGAGTAAATAGCAAATTGATGATGCGCAAAGTCGAAATATTTACCCAAAACAAATTCAAATTATATATAGAATAAATATAAAAAGGAAGAGTATTTTTAAAAGAAAGAGAGAGAAAGGGGGAGGGGGGAAAGAAAGCGAAAGAAAGAGAGAAAATATTTCAAGTAATATAAAAATATTATTTTAATTCTGTATCTTCGTATCGATGCATTAACGGCATCGATACCGAGACCCAAAAACTGTGAAAAATAAGGTTTAATTTTTTTTTTTCAGAAAATGGGTTTCTTTCGGGTTGCCACTTACGAATGTTAGTATCCGATTAAAACAAAGATTAAATCAGAGTACAGAAAGTAACTACAGTGTACAAAATAAAAACTTCTTAAATTTCCGTCAAGTGATTTAGAATCAAATAAAGGAACTAATTGCAAAACAGGACAGATTATTCTTTCTTGGAGTTAACAACACAACCCCCTCTGTTTGGTGTAATTATCATGACGGAATTTTTTCTTAGGAAACTATTTTATTTATACTATTCTTCTGAAAACTCTCTACTCTACAATTCTTATATCATTTCATCAGAAACAAGCCCTGTCAGCAGATTCGTAATTGGTGAAATAAGCTGCAGTCTAGCGAAGACGTTTTTGACGGCGTTTTAAATTTAAATTGGGCCCTGCTGTACGTCAGCCAGTGTGGCACATCATGCATTTTTATAAATAAATCTATATATATATATATATATATATATATATAAATCATACATAATATGTTTCGATGTATTCAATATCGATGATTGACTAATGATTGATCTTAGGTTTTCTGCTTGAGTAGATTATCAGATTGATTAGGTGCCTAGCCTTACTCATCGTAGCCAATAAAAAAAAGATTTGACCTATGCTTTGCTCCTTGGACCTCTCCAAGACTTTTGTTCAAAGACCTCTCCTTCTGTTTGGGAAGGCTATTAGGTTGGAGGGGTGACTAAGTTTACTTATTGAAGCTAATAGGAAAATATTTGACCCACGCTTTGCGCCTCGCACCTCTCAAAGACTTTCATTCAAAGACTTCTCCTTCTGTTCTGGTAGGCTGTCAGGTTGGGTGGTTGGCTAACCTGACTTATTGAAGTCAACACAAAAAAAAAATTACCAGTGCTTTGCACCTCGGACCTCTCAAAGACTTTCGTTCAAAGACTTCTCCTTCTGTTTTGGTAGGCTGTCAGGTTGGGTGGTTGGCTAACCTGACTTATTGAAGTCGACACAAAAAAAAAATTTACCAGTGCTTTGCACCTCGGACCTCTCAAAGACTTTCGTTCAAAAGACTTCTCCTTCTGTTTTGGTAGTCTGTCAGGTTGGGTGGTTGGCTAACCTTACTTATTGAAGCCAACACAAACACAGCTTTGCACCTCGGACCTCTCCAAGACCTTTATCCAAAGACCTCTCCTTCTTTTTTTGGTAGGCTGTCAGGTTGGGTGGGTGGCTAACCTTATTTATTGAAGCCAACACAAAAAAATTGACCAACGCTTTGCACCTCGAACCTCTCCATGACCTTTGTTCGAAGACCTTTCCTTCTATTTTGGTAGGCTGTCAGGTTGGGTAGGTGACTATCCATACTTATTGAAGCAATATGAAAAGATTTGCACAACGCTTTGTGCCTAGGACCCTTCCAAAACCTTTGGATATTCTCGGTCAAATTTTTCCCTTAAAGATTTTCATTTAAGGAAAATTTTGTACAACGTTGATATTCAGCTAGTTTTTTTGGGGTAGGGGGGGGGGGGGGGTAGAATAAATACATAGGTCTTAAAGAGTAACATTGCACTGTCATTTTATGACTGGCGCCCGACAAGGCGAAGTCTTTTCCTGCTATATTTCCAAACTTTGTACTTCATCGCTTTTTTCTCATCTTTTCTTGATTTTTAATTCAGTAAATATTTCTTATCATACTTACGCGTATGATATACTTTTGATTAGCAGGACTATAAAGGATTCTCTCAGTTGTTTTGAATGATGATTCAAACTTCGAACGAGAGGATACTCTCTCAACCTCCCATAGTGCACCTTTTTCCTAATCCCTCTGCGCTGTGCATCTTTCTCTAAACCCGCTTTCTTCATTTTGATGGTATGGGATATAAATGAGTAAATATTTTTAATATTTCTGGTCTCTCACCGTTGCTACCTTCAAAGTGGAGATTATGTCTAGTAATTCCAAAACTACAGCGAACTGATAAAAATTGCTGTCTAAATTGCATTCACCCTTTACCGGCTTTTCAATACGATCTTTCATTCGGGGATTCATACTGTTTTACCGATTTTCACTCAAAGATGTTCATTCAACCTGATCATGCTATTTCCATATCTCCTTTTTTTCTTACAACTGCTTCCATAGTTTAGAAATTTGAAAATAATATTTTTTTTTATGGTCTCTGATATGGATAAAAAACTTAGGGGAATTTTCGAAAAAAAAGAGCTCACTTTCAATAATTTGCCCAGGTCCTACCTCCTGATGACTTTACTCGTTTGTTTTAGTTCTCAATTATCCTTTTTATTTATGTCATTATTTGATTTGCTTTTCTTGTTTCTCTTCTTTCGTTTTTCATAGCGGGTTGAAACTAAACTATTATTAGTATGTACCTTTCATTGGAGCCTTCCTCTAGCAGAGAATCTAATCTACCTTCCCGTCGCTTGCTAGGAGAGCCATCTGTAAATAAAAACATAAATTTAGTTGAAGACTAGGCTCCCTAAAAACACAATAACTGGAAATTATGAAAACTACTTCTATTTAAATTATGACACGTCTTAAAAATACAAAAACAAGCGTTTGGCTTTTTAATCTAGATTTTCATATTTATTTAAGATTAATTAGGAATAGAACAAAAAAGGGTAAATTTTTCGCAAAATATGCTTGTATAAAGTCAATAAGCCTAGAATGAAACGATGCAATTTTCAAAAGCTATTATAATTTCTGACGAGTCACTTATCGTTATAACTTTTTGCTAAAATATTTAAGCCCAAAAAAACTAAAACATAAGCCTAAAACCTAAATGTCTAGATATTAAAATTCTGTTTGACTTGTTGTCTTCTAAATAATAAAGAATTTAAAAAATACACAACCTACAGATTTTGACAATCTACGACCCAAATGCAAAATAAAACGCAAATAATTTAAATCGCCAAAATCTGAACTTCATCCATTGCGTTATCACATGGTACATACCGTTGTCAAATTGCCATCGGTTCAAGAACTTGCACCTATTTTATTTGAGAGTTCCTTTTGGCAACATTGAATAGCGTGCACGGAAAGAAAATTTGGCAAGTTGAATAATTTGCGAATGTAAAGAACACGCTATCTTTTGGGAACAAATTAAAACCTTTAAGCAATTTCTTTTCTTCAAGTAATTTATCGGTATTTAAATTAGAAAAAGTCGTTCTGGCATTCCAAAATTGCGCGATCAACCGATATTATCATTTTTGTTTCATATACACGAATAGAACTTTTCTTTCTCGATACAGATAATTATACGTCAGATGCGAAGGGGAAGGTGGTCAAAAATGGTCAAGGATCAAATTTTTTAGCAATTTATATATATATATATATATATATATATATATATATATATATATATATATATATATATATATATATATATATATATATATATATATATATATATGTATATATATGTATATATATATATATATATATATATATATATATATATATATATATATATATATATATATATATATATCTATATATATAAAAATAAGTTGTCTGTCTGTGGATGTGTGGATGGATGTGTGGATGGATGTGTCAGGTGACGTCACCTGAAAAAACTGGATTAGGTGACGTCAAAACTGAAAAAACTAAAAAAAGGCAAAAACTACAAAAAAAAACTAAAAACTAATAAAAAAAATAAAAAAGCTAAAAAACTAAAAAAACTATAAAGGTAAAAACCAATAAAAAACTAAAAAAAAAACTGAAAAAAACTAAAAAAAGGCAAAAACTACAAAAAAAAAACTAAAAACTAATAAAAAAGTAAAAAAGCTAAAAAACTAAAAAAACTAAAAAAACTAAAAAAAGGTAGAAAACTAAAAAAAATAAAAAAAAAAAAAAAACAAAAAAAAAGGAAAAAACTGAAAAATAAGCTAAAATAAAGGTAAAAACCAATAAAAAACTAAAAAAAAAAAGGAAAAAACTAATAAATGACGACACTCAAAGAGAAAGCGACCAGGACAAAAAACTAAAAAAAAAGGCAAAAACTACAAAAAAAACTAAAAACTAATAAAAAAAATAAAAAAGCTAAAAAACTAAAAAAACTAAAAAAGGTAAAAAACTAAAAAAACTAAAAACTAAAAAAAAACTAAAAAAGGTAAAAACTAAAAGAACTAAAAAAGAAAAAAATAAATGACGACACTCAAAGAGAAAGCGACCAGGACAAAAGGAATGTTCGATTAGCAATCAACAAAGCACCGGGACACAGGGAGTATAAATGACGACCAGGACACAAGTAAAAAAAAAAATTAACAAAACTAAAAAGAAGGTAAAAACTACAAAAAAACTAAAAAGAAAAAAAAAACTAAAAACTAATAAAAAAACTAAAAAATCTAAAAATCTAAATAAACTAAAAAAGAAAAAAAAGGAAAAAAATAAAGGAGAAAAACAAAACTAAAAAACGAATGTATATACAGACCGGTACACCGGGATACAAATGACGACCGGGACACAGGGAATATAAATAACGACCGGGACACAGGGACACAACTACAACGGGGACACCGGGGGAAACAGGGGGATATAAATGACGACCGGGACAAAAAAACTAAAAAGAAATAAAAACTAAAAAATCTAAAAATCTAAATAAGCTAAAAAAGGAAAAAAAAGGAAAAAAATAAAGGAGAAAAACAAAACTAAAAAACGAATGTATATACAGACCGGGACACCGGGATACAAATGATGACCGGGACCCGGGACACAGGGAATATAAATGACGACCGGGACACAGGGACACAACTACAACGGGGACACCGGGGGAAACAGGGGGATAACCTGACAATCTATTTATATGCAAAGACAATGGGACAGCAAAGAATGTTGTATATTCGCAAGTTTTACGTAGTTAAAACCATATATATATATATATATCTATATTCACAGGTGGGACATAGGGACACAACTACAATGGCGCGTAACTATTATGGCGCGTAACGACTTACGCGCGCGGGGGGGGCTTGGGGGGGGGCGCGAAGCGCCCCCACCAACTAGGTGTTGGGGTGGCGCGAAGCGCCACCCCAACAGCTAGTATATATATATATATATATATATATATATATATATATAAATATAAAAGCTGATATAAGACATTAAAAGAGAGAACGCACTTCCCTCTTCTCATTAGCTTCTCATCAGCCGATATGACAATGAGGAGGGACCATGCCTTCCTTTACTTTCAAACCAAAGGCCATTCCAAATCTTTGACCAGGAATTAATTCAATACTAAGGTGAACGAGAACAATGTTCTACCTTATCGTTGTTACCACTATTTAGCTTTATTTACCGTTTCATTTAAATTTTTTTCTGAGGTGTATATAGAATTAGTTTGTACTGCATTATTTTAGAACAATTTTATTATTATTAGAAATAAACATTTCTTAATCAATAGCACAACATAAGCGAAGCTTGCGAGGCTGTGCTAAATTCAAGAAAAAAAAAGAATATGGAGAATGAGAGAAAATGAAGAATGTGGAGAATGAGACCGTATACCGAAACCAAACAACCATAAAAAAACAAAAACAATACATTACCTCGCGTGAGCCCATGACAACAAAAAATAACAAACGAAAAATTACATAAATCCCAAAAAATTTACACTGCTAATTAATTACACTACCATCTTTTGAAACCAAATTTCAAAAACATTTTAATATCAACTTTTTTCAGGTAAATAATTGGCGTTGGAATTAGAAAGAGCCATTCCGACATTCAAAATTGCACGATCAGCTGATATTTTCTTTTTTTGATTCGTATATACGAATATAACTTTTTTTTTATACAAATAACAATACGTCATAGGCGAAAGGGTAGGGTGGTACTACTTTTTTATGTTACTTTTTTTATTAAATTCACATGAACAGAAGTTGAACTAATTTAACTGTCCGTTGAACATTGTATTACTTATAAAGCAAAAAGTGGGGAAAAGTCCAAGTCAACTAGATTTATACTTACCAGCATCAACAATATCCAAATCTTCTCCTGAGTAAATCATCTTCTTTGCAGATGTATCAGACCCAATATGAAAACTTGCTGTATTATCTGAGGTCTAAAATGAAACCAAACTTTACAAAGACGTGCCACAAATGATCAGACAAAAAAAAGCCACCGTGGTACAAGCAATTTAAGATTTATTGATACAATATAATTGTTTTCAAACACTTGGTGGTAACTGGCTGAAAATTATCTTTATTTATGCTGTCACGTCATGAACGACTTTTTCTTGTGTTGTCCTAGCTTTTTTGTGTTTTTTACAGGGGGTGAACTTTGCCAAAATTAATATGCGAATTTCGTTTCAATTATTCATGTATGATGAGCTAAATTCGAACGAATAAAATTAAAGTTTTTTTTTAACTCAAAGTAAGGGACGACATTAAAACTTAAAACGAACGGAAATTATTCCGTATATGAAAGAGCCTGTCTCCTCCTGAACGCCCGCTCTTTACGCTAAGGTTTGACTTTTTCTCACAACTCAACTTTTTAAAGTAATAAAAAACTTTAGCGTAAAGAGCGGGGAGTTGAGGAGGAGACAGTGCCCTTTATATGCGGAACAAATTCTGTTCGTTTTAAGTTTTAATTTTGCTCCTTAATTCCATTTTAAAAAAAACTTGTTTTGTTTTTTTAATAAATATTCTAAAACTATATTTGGCTGTGAATTTGGCTAGACTTTTACGTTTGATTGTAATTACAGAATAGTTACCTGTAATGCTCACCAATGTATATCCTCAAAACGATATTGTTTCCCGTATACTATAGGATATAATTCCGTATCATTATGAGGTCGTAATGGTGAGACGAAAGAAGTGGGTAATACATATTTTACTCCGTTTGGTTAAAAATAAGAAATAAAGTATCAACTACATTAAGCTCAGTTCAAAACCATTCTAGTGTATTCTACATAATCTTGTGACAGTGGCGTAAATTGAAGGGGGAGGCTTTGGTACCTAGAATTCCCTCCCCCCTTATATCTTGAAAAATACCTTTTTTCAGTTTTTTCATTGATTTTTGTTCTTAATTTAAATGAAAAAAGTTGAAAAAATACAACACAGCTCCTCCTCCCTTAGATTTTGAAAAATATCTTTTGTCCTCCCCCCTAGTTTCTGGGAATTGGCAACACTAATCTTGTCTATTTAATTTCATTATTTGAATAGATTTTAATAGATATTGACCTACTCCCGAAAAAGACGTTAGAAAACTGAATAGGAGTGGATCTTCGACGCTTCACCACTGGCCTGATATAAAAAAAGGATATAGATCCTCCAGAGCCATTGCTGGCGCATAGGGCGTCGAATCGACGTTTCAGTTGCTGGGTGTTTTTACAGGAACAAGTAGCAAGCTTGTCGCCCAACCTTGCTGCGGCGGGGATCGAACCCTGGGCCCCGTATTGCCAAGCAGAGCACCAATCCACTGTGCTACA
The DNA here is from genome assembly GCF_032884065.1 of Artemia franciscana. NCBI lineage: Eukaryota > Metazoa > Arthropoda > Branchiopoda > Anostraca > Artemiidae > Artemia > Artemia franciscana. Next base: position 18,040,008 of record NC_088883.1, on the reverse strand, counting down.
ACAAGTTACTGGCCTGATATAATTACAAAAAATGAACTGGACTTTCAGTAAGGGCTTAAGTTCCTTTGGATCAAAACTAAAATATTATGAACGTCAGAAAATTTCATGTTTTCCTTTATTACCCCTTTTCGAACTAAAACAGATAATACTAGATTACTCTTGGCTGCTAAACATAATTTTTTTTTTTAAATGTACACAAAAAAAATTTTAATGTTATTTTAGCGAAAGCTGGAGTCTCATTTTTCAAAGAATAGCTTAATAATTTGATTTGGTAAAGTTAGATGGTGTTGGCTATTTTTCCCGAAAATGAGATAATGATTTTTACTGGAGATTGAATATTGTACTTTCACTAGGCAAGTTTTAAAATAAAAAGAACTGTTAAAACTTAAAAAGCAAACACATAAAGCAATTCAGCTGTAGAAATTAAAATGACTTAATTACTGGACATGGATTTTAAAGGGAGAACAGAAAAAATAATATACGAGTTCCAATTTTTCATATTGAAAGACTAGGTGTAGACACAAAAGTTTTGTTTTGCACCAAAGATACTCTAAAAGTAATTTTGATATCGAAAACTCCGCTTTTTAACTTTTTATTCAAACAGAAAAGGGAATGTGGCACATATTTTAGGAACAACGAAACTTCTAAACATCTTGGGAACCATAGAAGATAGAGAAAGTGAGCTGAACCAATTGATAGAGCGAGCTGAAGTTAAGAAAGCAGAGTATCGGCTCCAGTCTGACAAAAATGCAAAAGAACACTGACTGAATTACTGCAGCTGAATTATAACTGAATTTAAAATTTTGATCACGACCATTGCGTAAAAGAGGATTCTTATAAGAGGAGTTAATACATATTTAAGTGAAAGGGACTATGTAAATTTAGGACTGAAATAAGAGCTAAGTCACTGAGGTTGGGAGCCTATATCTCAGAAGCTGCTCTTTCTGACTTGATCCACTGCAAAACAGCCCTCTATACATTTTGTCTTTAAATCCAATGTTTAAGTATTCATTTATAATTAACAGGCTGCTATTACCAGGTTCCAGATTTCTGTGGTGACGCATCATATACTCAATAAGACGGTCAACCCTCCTTGGAGGACAGAAATAAAAAGGAAAGAAAGCAAAATCTTGCAATGGCACAAGAGAGCAGGGATAGACACGAAAACATTTTTTAATTTTGTCCCCCCCCCCCCCCAGGGGAAAACTTTTGCGGCCGTTATGATATTAGATTCAAAAGAAAAAATTGAAGTGTTACAGGTGTGCGGGTCTATTTTTTCTCCAACTCTTTATACTAAAGCTTGTTAATAAAAACAACAGGCTAGAGATATAAAAGAAGAGTGAAATGCGTCTTCTTTTTCATTCCCAAGATTAGACTCAAATTCAGCAGGAATTTTGACAATAAATATTAATTTTGCGGCCCATTTTATTAATAGAAAACTATCAGCTTTTAATTTTTAAGATTAAAACCAACTTGTCAATTGAGAATAAATTTTAGTTTTGAAAATAGACAGTCTTCATCAAATGGTAAGAAATGACCACAAATTTTTTTAAATATAAAGTTTTATGAGAACCGACACGTTATACACAAATTTTTCTCTCTATAAATTGAAAACGCAGCAAATGATAAACAAACTGGATTTTTTTTTGAGTTTGAAAGACTTCCTGATATTACGAGCACAAAAAGAGGTTTTCAACAGCTTGAGTCTTCTCTTGCATTTTATTTTGACAACCTTTCAGACTAGTAACCTAATTGAAAGGTTAATTTTTTTTTAATTATTATCATTGCATAAAATCGACGGTTTTTCACTTAATAATTGACGTCCTGGTTCATTTCAAAGACAAATAATAAGCCAAAACTTATATAAGGCCCTACCCCTGAAATGAGCAGGTGAGGTTTGCGAAGAGGATATGATTTGTTTTTACATACGTAAAAATGCCTTCTCTCCTTCTAAGTCCGAAAAAATTGGATAGTACAATGTCAGAATGTTTTTTTTTCTTTTTTTTTATGTTTTAGTTTTGATAAGTGTTACATTATTTGGTACGCCCCCAGTCTCTTTCTTTCCTACTATTCTCTCTAGTTGTTTTGAATGTAGTAGAAAGAGGGAAGGTGGACCTAAAATATTTAGTAGAAAAGAAATAAAATATAAGCCGGTGAAAGGTGATACTTTTTTCTTCTGCCATATTCTTTCTTTTAGAGAGAAATTGATTATTTTTTTTTTGGGTGGAATGAATAAAGTTTTGGGCAAAGTGAATAATCCAGCGTAACGTAAAAAGATAAATTTATTTTTGCAAAGTTACTCCCTTTATAAAATTTTTGGATTAAATTTATATGATGAGCTTTTTCATATCTCGGAAAAGTTGTTAAAAGTAAATGGAAAAACTTGAAAAAGTGAATCAATTTGAAGCTGAAGTGAATGAATCAAAGCTTCAGGAATTAATATAGCGCTTAAATTATGACCCATGAAGGTCTTCTGTAATATTTCGCTCCCTTCCTCCCCAAAAGAAGCTGGACAAGTCTTGTATTACAAAAAATAAACTTTCAAAAATATATCTACAGGACAAATTAAGCCAAAAACTTGCTTATAGCCTCATAATTTTTTTAAAAATTGAGAAAATGTGTCTTAAATTTGAAAAACAAATCCTAATATGCCCTAAAAATTTAACCCAACCCTTGAATTTATTTTCAAAGCACTAGAGTCAAAACAAAGTATATTCAAACCAAAATTCAGGAGAAACATAGCCTTTATTTTGCTAAAGTTAACACAAGTAAATCTGTCTTCTATTATATTTCCTGAGTCTTAGAAATAGAGAAGGAGTTAATATAATAATAATAAAAAAAAGACATCTTTCCGGAGAATAATTTGCTCTGAATTCCTCCCTAGAAGTTTAAATCCCCTAATTCAACTACTTGCTAATATGGCAAATAGATCATCATCTAGAATTCTACAAAGGTTTCGTTGAATTTTGAATAAATTTTTAATAAGGAGTTTTAAATTTTGGTACAAATCGTTAATTTCAACGTTTAAGTTTTGACGTTAAACGTTAGATTTTTTTTTTTTATTAATTTCAAAGGATTTTCTTAAGCATAATTTCTATCTTTATAATATTTTTGTCTCTTCTAAAACATTGGCGTCAATTTTAACTATGAATCCAAATTAAATTTAGACAAAACCAGGGCCAATGGTGTTTTAGTACGCCCTCCGGTTCTTCACCTTTGCAAAAAAAGAAAGAAAAAAAGTGAATTGATGGCCCAGGGTTTGACTCCAGCTGCCGTAGGTTTGGTCAAAAAGCTTGCCAACAATTGAAAAGTCAATTTGAACCTATATGTTGTACCATCAATGGCTTTGGAGAATTTGCACAACTAAAAAATCTTAGTAATTGTACAACAAACAAATGAAATATCGTAGAAAAAATCGAGCCTTTAGGTATGAATAGACTTAAGATGGATCGAGTTTTGCAAATATTATTTTAATTTCAATGTCTTCGGTGCTTTAAAGTTTCTTTTTTAATCATTCAACTTCTGTCCACTCTGTCCGGAGGATCTCATTAGAAGGTTTGAATAGTCTACACTGAGTTTTTTGGAACAATGTCTAAATTCTCGTAGTGCAAATTTACTTGTGCAAATTTTTGGCATTAAATATCTTTCGTGAGTGGATGGTAGTCGATCATAATTTATTTACTTTTTTGCTTCATTAATTCCTAATATTGCATTAATTAATAAATAATTAAGATCGAAGTGGAAAAAGGGGAAGTAGAAGAAGGGGTTTTCCCAAGCTTGTTCCCAAGTCTATTCCCATGCTTTTGTTAATACGTAAGATAGCAAAAAAAGGATTTTCTAAAATTTCTTTTTAATTTTTGTGCCTTAATTGCCCGTCATATCTTGATTTTTTTGAACAATACTTATTTAGATCGATTTTTGAAAATGTTCCTACTGTTCCTCTGCTTCCAAACACTTCAGTTCAGGTAGTTCAGGCAGCTTAATTTTTTGTGAGAAGTGACGGCTTTTAGGTGAGAAAAAAAAAAGAGTCAGAATGCAGACCATGATACAATTTACGAACATCTTGCTTGCCTTTTCATCATACATGTAGCAATTAGGCCCCATGGAAAGACAACTTTCCTTCAAAAACAGACAAGACTCTGATATTTGGTCTTCCTTATATTTAACCAATAGCCGTCCTTTGCAATGGAAAAGAGAGAAAACGTCATTAAAAGCGTCGGAACGTCTCCCCCCTCCCCAAAAAATATTACCGATATTTTATTTCAAAGATCATGGGAGCTGACCCCAGGCCATCCCTCCATGGTCTGACCTCCCTCCCCCAGCAAAAATCTTTTGAACAATAATCACTGAAGGGTGGCTGCCACTTATTTTTCTTTTTAGTTTGTGGCTTGTTTTTCTAGTTGATTGTTTTTTTGTTCTTTTTTTTGGGAGGGGGGGGGGAATTCTTCCCTACATTCCCGGCCACAGAGTCTTGCCAGGGGTGTATGGTGTTGTATGTGCTCTCATTGTTTACACCTTGTTATATATTTTTTTTTATTGCATATGAGTAAAGATCTGCCTATCTATCTAATTACTGAATTTAGAAAATCCGCCTTTTAATGGAAAGTCTTTTCAAGTCAAACAGCATAGTTAATAAAATTGCCAGGATAGTGAAAACTGCAATTTCAGTATATCGACAAGTGTCAAATCTTCACTAGATAGGGGTCCCAAGAAAGAACTACCGACCACGATGAGGATCAAATTAGGTCTCTAGTCCCAAAATGTGGAAAAATTTCTACAAACTATGCGGGCAATTTCCAGCATTCAAAGTCTATGTCAAAATCAAGCAAAAAAAAACAAACAAGATTTGAACCAGTTTTTGAAAGCCTATGTGAAAGTTGGGCTAGAAAAGCATCCTACACAAGCAGTTATATTCTCAGATAGTATTTCTCTTTTCGAAAAATTGGGCATCGGAGCTCCAAGTACCCAAACCAGGACCTCTGTCGGATAATTATAAAAAATTTTAACTGAAAACTATCTGAATCTTTGTTCAACTGCCTAATAGTTTCCAACCGTACTAATAATATCAGATTTCTTGGTGTTATTGTTAATGAATGCCTTTGTTTTAAAAAGCATATGTCTTTTATTAGTAGTAAGATTACAATAAATGTTGGAATGATGATTACAATAGTAAGATTACACTAAATGTTGGAATGATGAGAAAGATAAAGAATATATTCTTGAACTATGTGATAAAACTGTTTAGTCCGCCCATATTTGATTTATTGTGTGAGTATATGGTCTAGTACGTTTCGAGTTCACTTGAATCAAATACGTGTGATGCAGAACATGGTACTCTGAGTATTTACAGATATAGTAATGAAACAGCAGTCAGATCTCAATATGTACGGTTAAGTATTATCCTCCAGTCAAGTCTGGGAAAATTTTTATCTGCATTATTTATGTATAAGTGGGATTCCAATATAGTTCATAAGTGTTTCCTGATTTATTTACTTCTGGTGATGAAACACACAATTATCCAACACGATATTCTAATCTTTATTTTTAATGCGTCGTATAGGGCAAATGGAATAATTTGGCCGAATTTTTAAAAAAGTCGGCAAATGTGTGTGATTTTCGTAGACATCTTAAAACAGTTTGTCTCTGGTTGCATAAATTTTCGAGGAATAGTTAAATTGAATTTCATTTGATCTCAAGTTCCCACCAAAAAGAAAAAAAAAAGATAGAACTAAATTAATTTTGTTGGAAGGAAACGGTTTTTTTGGGTGTGTTGCCAGGTGGAATGAGTTGTTGCTTGGAAGGGTTGTTGCGACCAGGGGCAGGGAAAGTGCTGTTTTTTCTCTTTCTTTCTCTCTTTTCTTCTCCTTTTTAATATACATTTCTATGTTTCAGGGGTTATTCCCAGAAAGCGAAACTTAAGGAGGGTTAATTGTTCTGTTGTACTGCTTTTGTGTGTTTTCTTTGTTTTTTGTTGTTTGCTTTCTTGGGTAAACCCCATTATTAAATTGAAAATCGAAATTGAATGAATAAAGAGGGCAGTAAAACTCGGCAAAAAGAAATCCGACAAAAACAGGTAGCCACAGTCTTTTATGACTAGCGGCATATGCAGTTTCAGAATCACCTTAAATAAAAAAAAAAAAAAAAAAAAAAAACACAGACTTACTTGAATTTTTATAGGGTCACTTGCGTTTCCTTTCCCGGGAATATTGTTTTCACCTTGAGAATCTAGCTTGTTCAATGATATTCCAGACATCCTAAACATTTCGTCCTAAATACAAGAATGAATGTTTTTTATTCTACTCCATTCAGAAGCATTCATTGAAGAATATTTACATAATTCGCATTTCATAATCAAAATTCGTGGCTTTTCACAAAAGTTAAGTATAATTTTTACAACAGTTCTACGAAAAAAAAGGGGGGTAGAAATATACAACCCTTTGTTTAAAACACTCATACTACGTGAGTTATCTTCTCTTGCAGAAGCTTGAGGGGTTTGAAGGATGGGTATCTTTTGAGGAAACAAGGGAGGGCCAAGAGAATTGCTGTGAAGTATTAATATTGCTCGTCACAATATTATCCTTAACAATTTCTTTTTCTTTCTTTTTTTTTGCACATGAAAATGCTAAACTTAGGAATGACCATCTCTTAATAACCACCCGGTTTAGTTTTGGCCTTTTAGCGTTAGCATTTTCTTTTTATAGTAAGAAATGACAGTGAGTTTGTTCGATAAAAAAAGGGGGAGGGGGAAAGAAAATTGGTAGCAGAGTAACACAGTAATGGGTCGATGTGTTGGTTTTGATGATGATGGATAGAATAAGGATTTGAGTGAGCCACAGTTTAAAGGGAGGGAGGGGGGTCTAAAAAGTAGTTTAAAGAACATGTGGTCTAGGGAATAAAATTCCCATGTCGTGCTATAACTAAAATCTATCTATATAAGGGTATGGTGAACAGGGATAATTTCCAAATCTCTTGGAGGTGAGTATTCTTCTTGCACCATTATTGGTGAGAATCCCCTTTCCTCTGTGAAGGCATTTAAAGAGGGATCGTATTTTGTTATTCTAATTTTAATCATTTAATATGCTAATCCTATAGTCAAATTTTCTTTTCTTTAGCAAGCCCATTTAGGAAAATTGAACCGGTCAAATAATCTATCTATTTTCTCGTATTCTGGGTTAAAACAAATGGGATTGACAAATAAATCAAATTGACAATTACATTGATACCACAATTAAATATTTGTTAGGTTTGGTAATATACTTTGCATAGAAAAAAGACCTCCTTTACCAAGACAAATGATTTTACTTCTGTTGGTTTTTAGTCTTCTATTCTGCTTCATAGGTTATTTACTTTGCCATTGCTTTTTTTTGTATTCAACTCATATGTTACTACTTTTTTAGACAGCAAATATTGACGTTGTCCATATTCTTTCTTTTCTGGCAATGAGGATAGATTGAAATTATTGATCCAAAATATTTCCAATTCAGTCTACTTTTCTAGGCATTAACCTATCTTAGAGATCATTTGGATCTTTTTTTTTTGTTACACTTGGTTGATTCAGTACAAAATTAACCTCGTCTAAAACGATTATCTTTTAGGCAAGCTAAAATAAGCCGAAATTGTTTTGACAAAATACATGTAGGATTCTCCTTGGGGTTTATTTTAAGTAGCATGAAAAACTAGTCTTTATCGCCAGTTTTGAAAAACATATCCAATATATCTTAAGAATTGCCTACAGGGTGACCCAAAAAGATCCGTACCCATATTTTATTCGATAAAAAATCCATTTTTTAACAAATATCCTTTCTGTTGCAGGACATAAAAGGTGAACCTTTGGATGATCGTTTGCAGCTATAGTTGCCCCAAAAATGTCTTGGACCAATCAGCAGAAGATATTCTCCCTGGAGACCTATTTTGTGACAAAATCATACCAGAGTGTATAAATTCAGTTTCGAAAACTTTTCCATTGTCGCAGCTTTCCACCAAAATTAACGATTGTTAGTTGGTTACAAAGTTTAGAGACCATGGGACTGTTGTGGACTTATGTTCTAAAGCCACAGGGGGAACTTATTCAGGCTGAGAAAAGAGGAAAATATTGCTGCAGTGAGGGACTCAGTAGGATGCAACCCAAGGAAATCAGTGCATAGACGCAGCCAAGAACTCGGAATGTCAAGGGAGTGCAAGGACATGCAAGGAATGCAAGGACAGAAGAAAAATTGCTGCAGTAAGGGATTCAGTAGGACGCAGCGCTAGAAAATCAGTGCGTAGACACAGCCAAGAACTCGGAATGACAAGGGAGTCACTGTGGCGTGTTCTTACGTTCAATTGGACATAGTTTCCTTGCACTATATTTCCTGCCTGAATAAGTTCCCCCTGTGGCTTTAGAACAAAAATTGGACGACTTGCTGCAGTTTTGGAACTTTTTTCGACTCCCATTTTTATCTAAATAGAGAAAATAAATTTTTCGGCGTGTATTACTTTAAACTGGAAGTTTCTACCAAATAAAATTAGTCAGAAAGGAATTTGCATACTTAAAAGTGGCGAACCTTGTAATAACACTTCCGATAGCTATAACATTGAAAACAACGCTTCTACTAATTTATATTAGTTGTCCCTCCAATCAAAGCCCAGCTTACAAAAAATATTTTTTTCTTTAATTGCAACTTTTCTTTCCCTTGAAGTAAGCATTTGTATTGTTTAGCTTTTCAAGGCTGTGGAAAAGGCATCACAATTAGTAGCCCATCGATACGCTCTTCTGCATACATAAAAAGCTATTTCGTATGGTAGCTCAAAATGAAAATAAGACAAAAAAAATCTTGATTTTGCCGAATTCACATTTAAGCTTTCAAATATTTGGTCGTTAAGATATCTAGTAAGCCAAAATAAAGAGGAGGGAAGGAGTAGTACATACGGGCACCCGTAAGTGGAGCAAGGGGATGCCAGCACCCCCCCCCCCCCCCCGGCTGAATGACGCTGCCTTATATTTTTATTTTGAAAGTTCTATTATACACCATTTGAAATGCCGATTAGACCAGGTAAGCCCTCCAAAGCCGTGTGCAGGATTTTTTTCAGAGGGGGTTTTACAAAGGTTTTTTTTAGGGGGGGGGGGGTACACCAAAAAAACTGAAAATACGCATAAAAATGTATCTATATTCATTTATGTTAGGTTTGCTGTCATCCTCTAAGACATAATTTCAGGATCTTTCAACTACGTTGAACAAAATGGCTATCTAAAAAATTTAATTGGATGTGTTTGAGGAAATGATAGGCGTGGGAGGGGGATTAGCTGCCCTCCAATCACTTTCGACTATTAGAAAGGGCATTAGCCCTTTCAATTTAAAATCGAATGAGCCTTTTTATAACAACTACAATAACAACTCCTCCGATACGAAGTGCACTGGTCTAAAACAAAAAAAACAAAACAAAAATACATTGTGCCCACATTGCTCTTTACTTAGGCAGCGCTATTGTGCTGCCTATGAAAAAGAAAATAAGCGGAAACACTTATTGGTACCCACAATCCACCAGTCACATGAGAAGCTAATTCACTGTAACGACAAACATTCTCCCCGAACGACAGAGCTGCATAAGATAGTACAGAACCACGACTAGACACTGAAATAGAAATTGTATTCGAAAACTAATTCTTGGCCGACTCTTACCGCCATAGTATTATTCCTGGTGAAAGTCCCATCAGTTGTCCTCGAATTCTGACGTGAGACCCTTTTGGTATTTCTGCGGTTACTTGTCAACGATGCCCGACTTCCACCAACTAAAAGTAGAAGATATAAATATTATTAGAGAGCATTTTGAAATCTTAAACACAAATTAAAGATAAAAAGACAGCATATGTTTAAAAAGTAAATGGTCATTTTAACCTGTTAAAAAAGCAACATTCTTAATCCCAACTCTCCACTAATTTAATTGATGATTTTGGGGTATTTATAATTTTTTTTCTTTTTTCTATATTTTGATCCCCCCCCCCCTCACCACTTTGGCAAAAAGGTTAGCCACGCACTCATGACTGGTCCCTAATGTAGGCAGTTTTCCTATATGTCCATGGGCAGTTTCCCTGAGAAAATTTCTCAGAATCTATTTAAGAAATTCTTGAAAAATAAACCTTTCTTCAAAGCTCATGAAAATAAAAAAGAGGTTGACAATTTTATCGAGCCTGAAAAGTTTCCTCTTAAGTATGCAGAATTAGATGAATCATTTCAATTCATTCGGAGGCTGAAGAAAGAAAAAATTCATTTGATTAATACGAAATTGTCTCAGCTTGACTCATTTCAACAATAAGAAATGTCCATCGATCAGATCCAAATTTCTTAGTAGCTTTTCACCCTTGAATTTTACATTGAAGTTGCAAAATTTTGTTATTTCTACCCTATGGTGCGCAACCTTTGCCTCGTCTATACATCAAACTATTAGCATAAAACTTACTGCGATAACAACTTCTTCATTTTCAGTTCTTAACGCTTTATTTGAGTTTTTAAATTTTAAGCCCGATTTAGGCTCTATCTAAGACTTTAAAATAATAGGACTTCGAATAATGATGCTACTTTTAAGCTCAGAATGTTCAGGATCACAACATTGCTGGAATTTCAAGCAAAATATTGATAACTTAATGTGTATGTTTTCACTTACGGCACCCCTTATGGCACCGATTAGAGTGTGTGTGCTTGCACTGTCATTTACGGCTGAGGCCATTAACTTGCTACAAATGGCCAAGAACAATTCAAACTTACGTAAAAATTTGCCATTACAATTTTACGGATGAAGCCCGGATGAAAGATCTGAAGATAACCAGAAAAAAAAATCAACCAGCCCAGAACAGAGAAATCAGCAAGTCAATCCGCACAGATAATTTCGCGATGCTCAATCCAGAACTACCTCAAACTTAAAGAGACAAAATACAAAACTTTACATTTGCCTCTAGGCAATTTTGAATCGCACATACACATGGAATAGATAGAGGATTTCTCCTGTTCTCCATTAGCAAATAAAATTCAAAATTATCCAATTCAAGTGCAAAGCTGCATATATTTGTTAAAGACTGCACTAAGCCAACCTAATCGTTCGATTGGCATCATGACCGGCATCATCAACACTAGCAAAAACAAATTTATGACTATTAAGATCATCATTTTACATAGTTGACAATTACAAATAAATCGACAAAAGCGCATGTCAACAAAACTGATTTGGGATTAGATTTCGCCGGGGTGAGTTTTGTGTGGGTTGAATTTCGGGGACACACTTTTGCGTGAAATATTTAAGCGAGGCCAGATAAAGAAGAGTTTTTGACAGTTGACTTCATCTTCTCTAACAAGTTTTGCCTTTTCTAGACTCTGGAGATCAATACAAATATTTATACATTCATAACCTCTATGATTGGAATAGCTTTTTCGTAGTTTTCAATAATACCGTAGGGTTGGCAATATGAAGTCTTTAGCAACGAGTGTGAGAAATTGACAAGAAAAGAAACTTGAATTGTTTATCCTTAGGTTTAGAGGAATCAAAAAGTACTAGAATCACAGACAATGGAGCGATGCCCAATAGAACCAGAAAAATAAATACAAAGTTTAGGCTTAATCTACTAAAAGCTCAAATTTATTTAGAGATGTTAGTTAAACCTCATTAATTCTGTCTGAAACTCTCAAGAGGTATGTAGGCTTTTTTATTTTTGAACTATTTTAATTGATAATAAAATAGTTATGGCTAGGTTGTTCTGCAGAATTTAGACAATTGCATAAAAATATACCTATTGTATCAGTTAAAAAAAATTCCCCTTTCCATCAGTCAGTACATAAAAACAAAATTAAGTAAATAAATTCAACTGATATTTTTATTCAATTAACTTGACAATTTTGCTGGGTAGCATTAGATGGCGTTGGTAGCAATGTTATCTTCTCAAATACGGAGATGGGTTTTCCCTTTTTTCATTATTCCTACTATCTTTTGTGCTTAGTAACAACTTACCATTGTCTCCTTTGCTACCAAAAGCTCTCGCTATGGCCGAGATCATTGATACTCTATGTCTTAAGGTAGGTCGGGAACTAACCCTTGTCATTGAGCCCGACAATGATGGTCTTCTTGAATTAGGCTTGGTTCCATTTTGTTCACCGTTCTAAGAAACAAAAGTAGAATAAATAGGCTTGTTCCTAAACCAAAAGCAAACCCAGAATTTTTCCATAGAGGTCGTTTTGACAGTAGAAACGACACCAATAATAGGTGTCACCACCTATAATTTTTCCGTAGGTCATAAACGACACCGATAATAGGGTAACACATCGCGTTTATTCTTTGGTCCCAGACTTAACTCATACACATAGATCCAACAGGTATTTTTGAACGTCATACAAGCAACCATAATAATTATTGAATTAGAATTGTATTTAAAGATCAAGGTAATAAATGACAATTGCTTAAAATAACTTTTGTTCGTAATAAAATCTATTTGTGGTATTTTCCGTAAATGAAAGCATGTATTTCCGCATAAGATTACTCAATTATTCTATTTCAGCCAGTAATTCTATCTCTACATTCTTTATTACAGTTCAATCTAGCTTGATTTTTTTTTCTTCCTACTGAAAAGAGTTAATCAAGACCACACAAAATAATTCAATTTATTTATTAACTGACTAGTTTGTTTTACTGATTATTGACAAAGCGCTTTCAGACAAAAGCCATAAACAAGAACCAAACCATATTAAATTCTCTTTGTCAGCACTGGATAAAAATCGTCCCCCCCGCCGCCGCCAAAAACAAATCTCCCCAAAAGTTTCTAAAAATAACTTCTTTATCCGAATGCACGGATAAAATAGTTTAATATCAATTTCTAATTTACAATTGGAATCTTGACTCAAAGAGGAATGTATTTTCAAAATCTTAGAACTTATTGAAATTTCGATTCCAAAATTGAATCAAATCTCCAAGCTAAAGAGCTAGACTGACTTGCTACCGTGTTTTACCCCTTTTTTACATTTATATATTAATCGATTAATCTAATTGACAATTAATCGGTTAAAATAATCGACTATATATTAATAAAAACTAATTGAGTTTCTCCAGGGCATTATTGTAAATACTTATACTTAATCCTTATACTTTATCCTATACCTAAAAATATATCTTGCTATAAGTTTGTGAGATCTCTATATTTGTGTCTTAGTACTTAATTCCATTCCTACTAAATATGGTTTATTTTTTTAGTATACTTTTTGAGTACATTTTTTGAGTATATTAATAATGAAATACCTATTTATAGTGCGAAATTATTGAGTGATTTTCGTCCAAATAACTTTTATAGTTAAATATCCTATTTTATAATAGCTAAACATTATGGAATATTTGTATTCTTTAATTAAAAACGAAAACCACACTGCCTTTCCTTCATACAAACAACAAATGGGATGATTACATGAGGTAATTTTACATATTGTGCATTGTACATGAGAATTCCAACACTTGGAGAACTATAGGTTCTATGACTATCTATTTTAGTTCTTCTGCCCTAGGAATGACACATGGACGGATAATATACAGACTTATCTATTAACAAATGGACTACCATCATTTTTATACAATCCTAATAAGGGGGTTAATGCCAGATTTGTCCCTCACTCAATCGAACTATCTGTCTTGGCTTTTTCTACAATTAGCCATGGCTTGATTACCACAATTACTTGATTTTTATTCAGAATTGTGCATTGTACATGAAAACTAATTGAATATTTCAGTTATATCTCTAGTAGACGTTGTCAGCAGAACAAAAGGCAAAATAAAGATGAAATTTAACTTACGATACAAAAGAAAAAAACTTAAAGAGAAACCAGCAATAAAGTAGGCCGACTATAACTACTTTAAGATCGTCAAGCCCTAGTAGATACTTTCTAGCATCCAATCAGAGCGTTTGAACTTAGGACTATTCCAAGTCAAATAAAGTCACCAACGGCAATAAATTCTAATCATTACGGTGAGCATTACATTCAGTACTGAACTTAAGCTTTTATTGAATAAACACAGTAAGCAAGACATCAACTTAAAAAAAGTAGACAGAGGTAATACACGACGCGTCTCCTTTAGCGCAAATAAAAACGAACAAAAAAGCAAACTTCTCAAAAAGAGGAAAAAAAGGAAAAAATAGCAGCTAGGTATAGGGATTGGAATCATCAAATATTTTACAAATTATTAGAGGTAAATACGCGAAGCGGAGGCTGTCCAGAAGGAGACATGCTAAAACAAAAAGAGAGGTATTTTAGATTGCTAATTTTATGCCGTTTTCAAGGTTAAAGTAATGTTTGTGACACAAATAGACCCCCCCCCAATCCCATATATAGCCCTAGGTTATATACAAAACAATAGATCAAAATTGATGAACTATTTACTTTATAATACGCAGCACGTTTCAATTAATCACATAAACACCATTTTCTTCATTTGAAGCACACTATCATATTTGAAAAATATGCTGTTTAAACGAAAGATTTACAATGTATATTTACAAACATTTCTGAAACGGTGTTGTTCAAGGATAGGCCAAAAAATTTGTAAAAGGTAAAAAAAAGGTAAAGAATACGGTACTGGACTTTACAGTCTCCTACTGGCGCTGCTGAAAACCATTTCATGGCCCTTCAGTCAGGAAGTGCGTAGAGGATGGGGGAAGCTGGGGAAGAGAAATATGTGCTTTCGCACACTCTTCCTGTTTAACTTCACCAGATTTCTCCATATACCCATTTGTCTGAATTGAATCTGACTAAACTTACAGTCACACCCCTGATCCCCATTCCAAACCAAAAAACCAGCAACACCAGGACAAAAACTTTCTTTGCAGATTATAACATTTCTCAAACATAGCAATTCTACAAGGCAAACAACCTCAATTCTCAAATCTGATAGCTGTATTTCAGATAAAATCAAATCAAACTATATCATTAAATAAAACTACAAATATGGATCAAATTTGGACTATGAACATGGACTCTTTTTGTATAGCATATCTCCTTCTGGAGAGCCCCAACTCTCCATATCCACCATTATTAGAATAGCCTGCAACTGCAAGTTGAAACACCCATCTTTTTTAATTCTCTTCAAGTGTGAGCAATGAGTTGCACTGTGAGCAGCGAGTCACATAATTTAAATATGAGCATTGAGTAGCATAGCGATATAGGGTACATTGTTCCTTATTCGAATTTTATTTTTTTTGGGGGGGGGCAATTTTTGTTTTTATTCTATATACGTGTCTGAATTGTTTTTGTGTATATTCAATTCTTTGTGTATTATTTTGGAAAAATTCTCTCATGGGCCGCTGAAAGGATGGGCAGAAATGCAAACCAATTTTAAATGGCAAGTTAGTGACTGAACATGTCTTCAAGAGACTTTCTACGGACCAGCAACGATCTACAGACCATCGCTGAAGCACAATATGCAAAGGAATCTTTGTATTTGGTAACCTTTCTTACCGGTTTTAGCCCATTCTCTTCGTCGGCTTCTTCTCCTTCTTCTACAACGGGCTCCATGGGAACAAAGTCCAAATCATCTGATTTGCAACTCAAATTGGCTGCAGAGCCCAGATAATCGTCTTTACGGTACTTATCAGAAGCAAAAGTGTAAGGCAATTCTGGCACTATGCTATCCCAGTATTGATCTTTGAGTAAGATAGGATGTCGCTGGTGCAAGTCGTCTACCACTAGATACGTCACCTAAACATAAATATATATACATGTGATGAGAAAACAACAACGCAGCAGCTCAAAATGATATTCATATAATTGTAATTTACATTTTAATGACCAAAATTTTAGATCCATGCCGATAATATTTCGTTTCTTAAAACCCAAACTGGCATGATACAGGCTAAAAATCTCTGATTTAAAGAAAAAATTGATGAAATTGGAACTGGAAGTCTTGAGCATAAATAGGAGGAGTTTCAAAACACGATTTATTTGTTGACAAATGAGCTGTTTCCAAGCGCTTCCAGAGAAAGTCATTCCCAAAGTAAAACAGTTCAAAATAGGGATGAAACCTTTTAATTGACAGTGAATAGATATAAAAATTATTTAACTGGATATTTCGAACACATACACAGTGTTCATCATCAGCAGTAAAAGTATCAAAGTCATTCCCGTTTGGTAGCGGTAAAGTTGGTCTCACGAAGAGAACTTCAGTTCTGAATAATATCAACATAAGAAAAAGTCCTATATTTGATCTTCTTTAAATTTTATTACTTCAAATTTTACGCGTATTCAACTGAAGGAAGTTTAAATCGCCATTAACTAGGTATCTTTTTTCGAGTCGTCTTCTAGGCAAATTTTATACTAATTTTTTTAGCATAATATACTAATTATGCTAAATGTTTACAATACCTTTTATACAATGCAAGACGTCATTGCAATACTATATGTATCTTTTTGCTCTTGAAATGCATATGAATGTGACGTCATCAGATTAAGGCTCTAGAGTATGATCAGCCGAAGGGTGCACGCCTTTCATATAGCCCACCAAAATATTGCCACGCCCAATTAGCGAGGCCTGTGCCCCAAGCTGGGAATCACTGATCTATACACGAGTACTAAAATTTCTAGATTTTTATCAGATATAAAGGAGAAAAATTGAAAGTTATGAGAATTTTTTTTGTATGAGTAGCATGGAGTAAACTTTCGCATTGGTATTCATTTCCCTTTGAGAAATTGAATTAAAACAAAAATAAGGTTTTTCAATGGATATAATTTCATTCAGAAAATGGTGTTTTTATAAAATTTCTGCCAATTTAGTATCATATTCAAGGCTAAAAGCTTCAAAAATTATGATCACATCTGAAATCTACGAAAATCTTTTGAATATCAGGTCATACTTATCAGTTTTCAGCCGGAAGAACGGGTTCACTGGCAACTATTTCCCCTGGGCGATACTCTCATGCCCTTTCCACCTCTACGTAGGAAAGTATCTGGATTAATTTTTTTTCCTTTTAAAATCAAAATATTTTTGTTATAAAAGGAGAGCTTCAACAACCCCAGCATTCTGATTACATGTTTAATCCAATGAAATTCCTCCAAAGGAGGAGATATGTTAAATCTCCTCTTCATTCTGATCGCTTTCCGACCACTTTTATGAAAAGTTAGAAAATATGGAACTAAAAATCAATTTCCTAAGGCTTCAGCAGTCCCCTTCCTCACAAGACATACAAAGACATATCTCCTAATAGTTAGTGTGTAGCAATACAACAATAAAAGTCTAAAAACAGTCTACACAATAACAGACCTTTTCTAAGTAAGAACCGTTCATTTTGTTGGAACTGTATATTCTTTTATGAATGAATGTGACGCCGCATGGCAGTATGGCTTCTGAAACTGGGAGGCTATTGAAATAGCTTTTTGATAAGCCATTTACCTATTTAATAAGATAATCCAACTGGCTACATCAGGATTTTCCCTCCAAATTATTATAACCATATTCTGGCCGAAACTATTCTCTTGTGTTCCTGGTGCTAGTCAATTTGATTATAAAAAAAAAACAATTACATAGGGTACAAGGAGTAAGATTTTATTCGTATTTAAGACAGTCCTGTCTCAAGCATACGTAGTATACGCAGGAGCATACTACGAAGAGGAGGGAATATATGTGAAAAAAAAATATAAAAAGTAGAAGGCGAGTTACAAAGATTATCGTCGTTACCACAAAGTAATTTGAACTAAAAATGCTTTTATTAATGATGAGGGTTTTATTGCTACTGTGCTTTAGTAATTGGTAATCAGTTATTCAGTCTTATCCAAACGACTGAAAAAAAAATTGATGCAGAGCATAATTACCGTCAAATTCCTATCAACAAGGAAATTGGTCTCAAAATCATCGTCATCTTCTCCAAATGGATTCGACAAGGATTCGGCCACTTTCATCCATCCCATATAAAAGAAAAACTAGAAAAGAAATGAAATGAGATGACGTATTACCCAATAGGCTAGTATAAGGGCATCCCCACTTGAAAAGCCTATATTTCCTCATGAAATAAGTAAACGGCCGTAAAATTTTGCATTACTGAATATATCATTTAGCTTAAAATAAGAACTCCTCCCCCAAATTGACACCATTGTCTGCTGCACATCCCCTTTTAGGGTTGAATCTATTACTTTAAACCCCATCAAAGAGAACACGATCCTGCTTTAGTTGGATTCTACCATTAGTAGTGATGGATCAGTTAGACATCCGATAAAAAGTGGCATCTTATTTCAGATTCATTATAAGACAAGTGTGCTCAATCTTATATATTGCATTTTAGATACAAGACATTTATATCACACAATAACTTAACAGGATTCAGTTCTTAAATAAGCTCTCTGTCCCAAGATTTCATTAGTTTAGGATCCTGCAATACGGAGTTCAGTGAGACTAAGAAGAGTACCCAGAAGGTTTTTGGCGGATTTTCTGCAAAGAACGTCAATTTTGTGCTTGTGCATAGTTTTTTTTTAAGTTGGGGAGGATATTTTTGGCGGGATGAAATTTTAAGAATCAAGCAAAAATGGAAAATTTGCAAGAAATTATACGAACTCAAGGAAAATTTATCAAGGAAGTATATATTTCGTGTTGTTATACGAAATATATACACAATATATTTGAGGCAGTGGCGGTTATATTTCGAGAGGACATCCAAATTCGCTAGGCACAAGTAGCGTGTAAATTGCATGAAAGATACAAGGATTATATGAAAAGTCACAGAAATTTTTTTTTAAGTTCTCCTTGGATTCATGTCTGCCCAGCCAAGCACGCAAGGTGGGCCCAGCGGATCCATTTCTTGAAGTTGAATCCGTAGGTTACTTAAAGGTCTCTTAAATTTTTGATTATTTGGAAGAGAACATTGATCTTTTACGAAGGGGCACTTAATGTTATCTGCCAAACATGTCAGTTTTGGTAAAAAAGGATACTGCAAAAGATACTAAATTTAGTTACAGAAATTTGGGTTATGAGCTGGACATGCTTTACTAAGCTCCAATCCATCTTCAATGATTTTTTTGAAAGGGGGGGCTTCCAGAAAAGACAAATAAAGCCAAAAAACAAATGTTTGCTGTATTTATTCAAAATCTAAGTAAATACTATCACGATCCATTAAAATTAACCCTCTTTAGTCGCATATATCTATCCATATTTTAAAAGCATGTATTCCTGTGTTCTAGTTACATAGTATCAAATTCTACAAGCTCTATCTCCAAACCATATATAAATAGCAGTTTTACATGCGATAAATTTTTGTTTCAAATTATTGAGCATAGTAAAGCAATTGTTATCATTATTATCTCCAATTGATTGTTATGCAAGTGCCATATTCTTCATTATTACAGTTTTGTGGTGTCGTAAATATAGTGTGTTTTTTTTTGTCGAACACTATATAGGACAGTAAATTAGCCTTGTGCTCTGCTAGAGTGTATGGTTAAACAAACCTTAATCTACGATACCATAAATTTGTCCTTATTTTTTCAATATTTGTCCTTATTCAATCAATTAAGTACAAGTCAAATCAGGTAATGCAAAAAACAAGCTTATAGTCTAAAATTCTTGTCCTTTATAGTAATTTACCATTTTTGTAAGCATTTTTTCTTTAGAGAACATCCGTTAATCTAAATAGCACTGCCTAAGTAAAGAGAGAAGTGAGGACAAAATATTCTTTTTTTCACCAAGGCACTTCGTATGGAAGGAGTTGTCGTAGAAACTTCGGAAGGGACTCACTTGATTGGAAATTGAAAGTGCTTGAGTCCTTTTTCAGATTCAACAGTTATTGAAGGGTATTCAGCCCCCCCTCCCCCGGCGCATATTTATTTCCCAAGTTCATCGGATGAAAATTTCAAGATGGCCATTTTTGTTGAAAGGTCGAATAACTATGCCTCTGAAGCAGATTGTCAAAAGGACTTGTCTGAGGAATGACATAGGGTATTGAATTGGAGATTTCAGGAAATGAGGATTAATTACTAATTTCATTGTTACCCGTTGTTTCACGAGTTTTAGAAAAATGTATTAATATTAGAATTTGCGAGCATTTGGAGTGTCATAAACTTCTACATCCAAATCAGTTTGATTTCAGGAAGGGTAGAACAGCAGAAATGGCAATTTCATTTATTACTGCTATAATTAATGATGCTCTTGATAGAAAGCTTAGGGTAGCTGGTATATTTTTGGACTTAATTAAGGCTTTTGACACTGTTGACCATGGAATATTATTTTAAAAAATGTGAATTTTATGGATTAAGGGGTGCTACATTGTGTTTGCTTTGCAGTTTATCTTCAAAATAGACAGCAGTATGTCAATTTACATGGATTTTTGTCTAATAAAAATGTTTTTAATTGGGGGGTTCCCCAAGGATCCGTACTGGGTCCGACTCTGTTTTTAATTTTTATTGATGGTCTGCCGCATGTTGTGAAAGCTTTGCCCAGAATTGACGATTTTGTCGACAACGGTCCGAGTAAGACCCAGGTTACTATGCCCTTATTTGCTGATGATACAACCATGGTGTGTGTTGCCCCAACATAATAACTGCTCATGTCAACGATAAATGCAACAATGAGCAAGATATGTACATGGCTTAAAATAAACCACCTTGACCTGAATATAAATAAGTCAATTTTTTTTATTTTCTCTCGATCTCCGAATTTTTACCCTTGGTTTACGGAAATTATTTCGGAGCGGGGAATTATTAAACGAATAAGGTTCACCAAATACCTCGGAATCAATGTTGATGAAACCCTATCATTTAAAGATCATGTGAAGTCAGTTTCGAAAATATTGTCACGTAACTTAGGTATCATACGCAAATTAAAGCATATTTTTCCCCAGAATGTTCTACTATTGTTATATTTTTCCCTGATTCACCCTCACATTTTGTATTGCTTGTCGATTTGGCTTGGTACTTTCCCTTCAATAGTTCATCCAATCCGTGTGGTCCAGAATAATGCTGTCCGAGTTTTTTGTGGTGTTGGGAACCAGGAGTCTTTGAGGTCTGTGTATAGATATTTAAATATAATGCCTGCAGCTGGATTACGTGATTTTTATACGTTGATTTTTATATATAAGTATTACAGTGAGAGCCTTCCTGATTGTTTTGCAGGAACATCTTGTGAGAGGTCTGATATTTACCACCACATTACTCGGATACGAGATAATACTGAGGTTCCTCGATTAGTTTCAAGTAGGTCTTCTTTTTCACTTATTTACAGACCTTCAAAAATTTGGAATAAACTGAGTATAGATAACAAGGAAATAGTTTAAGTCTGATTTACGTGTGGAGTTGCTCTGTAGGTATACTTTTGAAACAGATTAACTAAAATAAATTTTCCATAGGTTATTCATTTGTAATATTTATGTATTTTTTTGTTTGTTATTTTTGTTGTCTTGGAGTCACGCAAGGTAATGAATTGTTTATGTTTTTTTTTTGTTGATTTCGGTATTTGGTCTCATTCTCCATATTTTCTCATTCTCTATATTCTCTCTTTATTTTCCTTGGATTTAGCACAGCCTCGCAAGCTTTGCTTATATTGTGCTATTGATTAAGAAATGTTTATTTCTAATAAAATTATTCTACTACTACTACTACTACTATTACTACTATTACTACTACTACTACTACTACTACTACTACTACTACTACTACTACTAATTGACTAAAATACAATTTGTGCACACTGCTACTACTACTACAACTACTACCTCTATTGCGACTGCTACTAAGGCTAAGCGTATTAAGGTGAACATTCCAGAAAATGTCGAGTTGAAAGTTGTAAACTGGCTGTCAAAAGGGTGTTTTAACAACATCTTAGGAGCAGCTCCTGGCCGAGTGGGTTGGTGCGCTGGATTCGGGATCCCTTGTCTGAGAGGACACGGGTTCGAATCCCAGTGTACCCAATTCTTCAGTTTGGGACGGGGGTCAGTGGCGTGACTCTGTAAGCTGGGGAAGGTAAACAGGAAGGGTGTGCGAAAGCACAGGATGGCTGGCCCCCAATCCCCCATTGCACTTCCTGGCTAAAGGGCCTAGAAACGGAGATCAGCACCGTCGCTACGGACTGTAAAGTCTAATGCCGTATCCTTTACCTTTTACCTTTAGGAGTAGCTTAGAACAATAAGTTGATACTTTCAGGGCATGATGGGAGGGATGGTAAACTGACCAAAACGCCATATATGCACATTATTACTGTTACTACCACTACTATTACTACTACCCCAATTCCTACTACTGCGGCGACTGCTACTACTACTAAGGCAAGGGGTATGAAGAAGAAAACAATAGGGAATGTTGAGAAAAAATTTGAATTCAAACAAAACACACTGTGCACATGCTGGTTGTCAAAAGGGCGTATCAGCAATATCTTAGTAATATATTGGAGTATTAAGTTGAAACCTACAGGGTATGTTAAAGGAGGATGTTGAACGAACCAAATGGCAATATTTGCAGGCTACTACTACTGCTGGTTTTACTGCTACTATTATCACAACCACTACTGCTACTACTGTTACTACTGCTGTTATTACTACTACTAAAACTAAGTGTATTAAGGTGAGAATATCAGGGAATGGTAAGAGGATGTTGAACTAATTCAAAACAAACTATTTGCAAGCAGGTTGTCAAATGGACGTATCAGAAATTTCCCAGAAATTCTTCGTATATTAAGTTGAAACTTTCAGAGTATGTTGAGGGGAAGTTGAAGAAACCAGAAGGCGCCACGTACATACTGCTACTAATGCTACTAGGACTATTACTACAACTGAGGCTGAGTGTGTCAAGGTCAAGCTTTCAGGGAATGTTTAGGGGGAAATTGGACTAAATTAATGCACACTATGTGCATGTATGTTGTCAAACGTATGTATCAGCAACACTATAACAATGGTTTAGAAAATTAAGTTGAAACTTTCTGGGGAATTGAGGGGGGTGCTGAACTAGCCAAAAGGCACTATGTACCTACTACTATTGGTCTTACGATTACCGCTACTACTGAGACTAATAGTATTAAGGGGAGACTTTCAGAGAAGGTGGACTAGGATGTTGAATTAAATCAAAACATAATGCGTGCATGCAGGGGCCAAAAGAGCATAAAAACAATATCTTAGGAACAGCTCATAGTATTAAAACTACTAAGGGTAAAGGTATAGAGGTGAGAATCATAAGAGATATTGAGGAGAAATTAAATTAAATCAATAACACACTATATACAAGAAGGCTGTTAAAAGGGTACATCAGCCATATCTTGGGAATGGATTGGACTATAAAGTTGAAGCTTACAGGGCATTTTGTGTGGGGATATTAAACTTACCAAATGGCAATATTTGCATACTACTACTGCTACTGTTATTGCTACTACTAATTCTGCTAATACCACAGCTACAATTACAACCATTATTACTACTAAAGCTTAGTGTATGAAGGTGCAACTTTCACAGAATGTTTAGAGGGATAATGAACTAAATCAAAAAATACTCTGTGCATGTAGGTTGTCAAAAGAGAACATCAGCAATATCCCAGGAATGGTCAAGGGTATAAGTTGAAACTTTTTGGTCATGTAAAGGGGGATGTCAAACTAACAACAACTACTGCTATTACACCAACAACAACTACTACTACTAATACTACTACCACGATTACTACTATCGGTAAAACTGGATGTAAAGGTATACGGTGAAACTTTCAGATAATGTTGAAGAGGATGTTGAACTAAATCGAAAATCCCATGTGGATGCAGGTTATAAAAGGGGTTAACGACTATATCCCAGGAACAACTTAGTGTTAAGTTGATGTCAGGGAGTGTTTAGGGACATGTAGAAACAACCAAAAGGCACTATAGTTTTCAAGCGCAAAACTACGATAAATCATAATACGATGTTGATACGATAATCAACAAATAAATGAAACCCAGAACAAACAGAAATCGTAATAAATAAGCGAGTCAAACTCAAAAGGAGCAGGAACTAAGAGGGGTACGGCTGACTCTCCTCGTACCTTCTAAAGACAAAAACAGAATTTGCACTTTATTGAAAAAAATCATTTTAAATGTTTTTCTCTTTTTTTAACCTTACAAAGCAAAAATTATTCAGACTTTCATAAATGAATATTAGAATATACATTATAAACTACCAATCCGCATTCATTTCTTTGTTAAGTTATCTTGGTTATGATGGTGATTACAGTTCTTTTTTTGATATTATGAGAAACTAGCTGTTGGGTTTCTCATACCTACCAACACCTAGGTGGTGGGGGCGCTTCGCGCCCCCAAGCCCCCCCGCGCGCGTAAGCCGTTACGCGTCATTGTAGTTGTGTCCCTGTGTCCCACCTGTGAATATAGATAGATATCTATATAAGTTTTTGACTACGTAAAACTTGCGAATATACAACATTCTTCGTTGTCCCATTGTCTGTGCATATAAATAGATTGCCAGGTTTACCAACATAGAATTTTCCATGGGAAAAACAATCCGTATTCAGATCTATACCTCATGATTCTAATGATTGCCCTTGAGCTTTGTTGATGGTGATCGCTAATCGAACATTCTCTGTGTCCTCGTCGTCATTTATATATCCCCCTGTGCCCCCCAGCGTCCCCGTTGTAGTTGTGTCCCTGTATCCCGGTTATTTATATTCCCTGTGTCCCGGTGCCCCGGTCTGTATATACATTCGTTTTTGAATTGGTATATGATGAAATAAATTTTTGGTTTTTCTCCTTTTTTTCTTTTTAGTTTTTTTTTGGTTTTTACCTTTTTTTAGCTTTTTAGTTTTTTTTCTTTTTAGTTTTATTTTGTAGTTTTTACCTTTTTTTAGTTTTATTTTATTTTTATTTTTTTAGTTTTCTTTTTCTCATTTATTTTTCAGTTTTTTTCCTTTTTTTAGTTTTTTTTTCTTTTTTAGTTTTGAAATAAATTTTTTGTTTTTTTTTGGTTTTTACCTTTTTTTTTAGCTTTTTTAGTTTTTTTCTTTTTAGTTTTTTTTTTATTTTTATTTTTACTTTTTTTAGTTTTCTTTTTCTCCTTTATTTTTCAGTCTTTTTCCTTTTTTAGTTTTTTTTTCTTTTTTAGTTTTTAGTTTTTTTAGTTTTTTTATTTTTTTTTTAGCTTTTTTTTTAGTTTTTTGGCCTTTTTTAGTTTTTTTTTTATATTTTTTAGTTTTATCAGATAAGTGGAGTTTATCTGGCGACTGATCGAGCCTTAAATTAACTAAATGTAAGTTTCCAAAGGCAGTTTTAAGGCAGTATTATGAATCATCTCTCAGATTACAAATATAAAGAGGCTTAACACTTTAATATATATATTTTAAAACTTTTCCCATTATCAGTAATACTACTACTAATACTACTGAGAATTACGAAATTCTCACACTCCATTAAAGGACGACCTGCTTTTCGTTTGGCCCTAAACGGTTGGCCGACAAAGACTATCTTTGGTAATCTGTCAATACTAACCAAAAGTCTTAGCGATTTGAGGAAGGGAGTAGCATACATTGGGAGTAGAGGAATCGATTTTGGATACTGAATGATACTCGTATTGGTACTCAACATCTGGGTAAATATTTTTAGGTCTTACTGACAAGGCGTATCCAGGGGCGGGGGGTAGGGGGTTTTGACTCCCCCCTAAATGTTTGTCTGGTTCGTAAAAACGTGACAAAAATGAATATATAAACAAGTTTTTTGTGCGTTTTATAATTTCTTTGTAGCCTCCCCCCCAAAAAAATTCGTTTGTATCCTCTCCCCCCAAAAAAAAACCTGGATAAAACCCTGCTTACTGATAACTAATATAATGGATCGTAGGGATTTTTCACTGACCAAATAAAGAGATCATTGGATCACATTGGGTAATCTACTGATAGTCTGGAGAGCCCAAAAAGTAAAGAAACTTCTTTTAGGGAATTTCCTTTCGCAATGTGGCACAGTGTCTCTTAATGCAAAAACTCTGTCGTGATTTTGCGGTTTCAATTAAATTTTGACAGTAATTTTCTAGAAGCATACACAAAAAAGCTTAAAATCCGTTATTACTGTCAGAAAATTCCGTCGTAGTGACACAGTCGTGGGACAGAGGCATATCAGATATGTTTTCCTAAAAGAAACACTCATTAAAAAAAACTGACGTAAATACGAACAAAAACAATTTCTCTGATAAACAGAAAAGAATTATTGGCAATTTTGGCAATCAACAAAATTCTCATCAATGTTGGTGTTAAACCTACGAACGAGCTTATACACAAGCAGCCTCATTTGTCAAATACATTGGCGCCAATTAACGATTTTTTTTCGTTTGGGAGGGGGCAAAATGCATTTTTCAAAGTCTAAGATGCGGAGGGGATAATTGTAAATTCTAACGTATTTTTTTTCAATGAAAATACAAAAAAAGAGACATTTTTCTATGAGAATTAAAAAAAAAAAATTTGGAATCAGAGCAGGGCAAACAATCTAGGGGGGGGGGTCCCTCGGATATACTGACCAGACCAACATTATGCATATTTACACTTTTTTAGTGATCATCAGTTAATTCCTGGAATCACAAACATAAATGCATAATCTGATAACCGAGCTAGCAAGATGTTTGGTTCTCTTTTGGTTGTGGCCCCGGACAATAGAAAAAAAAGTCAAAAGAGAACAGAAAAGGTACAACGGTTATTTCTTCACCGACTCAAGTTCGTAAATAGGGATTAAAAAGTACTGGTGCTACTAACAGTGAAGCGTCTGGCGAATTCACTAAAATAGAAAACAATTTAAAAGAAAAGGTAAAATTAGATCACAAGATATGTCTATGAACCCAGGGTTGGAAGCTCCAGGGAGTTACCAGGTACACCAA
This sequence comes from Artemia franciscana, assembly GCF_032884065.1. NCBI lineage: Eukaryota > Metazoa > Arthropoda > Branchiopoda > Anostraca > Artemiidae > Artemia > Artemia franciscana. The sequence goes on along the minus strand of NC_088883.1, from coordinate 18,013,220 downwards.
AGCTCAGCAGTTAACTCGAATATACAGGTCCAGTTTAATAGACATGACCCTTGATTTTTCTTGGCCTTGTGGTATTTGCTGTCTCAACTTAAGATTTAAAGTCGATTTTTCCAATTTACTTTTAAGTGCTCCTTCATAAAAATTTTTAGAGAAAATCTAAATTTTCATATGAATCCATGAATGCACACCACTTACCTGAAGGAAGTCAAAAAGAGGAAAATAGATGACGTTTGTGTCTCCATGATCTTTAAAAGCACCACTATTTTCTGTGCTAGCATCACCACTTCGGAACTCTGAAGCAAAAAGCCTTTCAATATCCGATTTATAAGTCCTGAAGCTAAATTGGCTCCCACATAGTGTAGATACACAGTAGGTATACACTGCAATCGTAACCGCCTGAAAAATATATGAATTTAAACAGATTGTTTGCTGAATAAAATAATATTTCAAGAAGGATGCAAAATCAGTCCAGAAGAATAACATCTTCAAAACCAATAGTAAGCTTCTCAAATCATGTATAGACCTCATTCTTTAAATACAACTCTCAACATTACAAGTGGTTATTATAAACTAAAAACCCTACAGTGTTGCAATGATGCACCAAGTCTTCATCCATTACTTCATGAATTTTTTGACAATGATAATTTAGGCATTAGTCACATTGCATATGCTGATGATGTTCTGCTTCTTAGCCGGACAAAACATAGTCTAATTACCAACTTTGACCGGCTTTCAGCCGCACTATCCACAGTAGGCCTTTCAGTTAATGCCTCCAAATGCGAGTTTTTGTGTTTTGGGAGTCCTCCACCAGCATCACCTCTTTGCTTGGGTTCTTCAACTCTACCACGTTCAGCAAGTATTAAATGGTTGGGTCTCTCTTTTTCCACGTCAATTTCGTCTACTTGCTCCGCTATTACGTCCAGCGTGCTGAAAAGTATGCGGGTTGGTTACGGAAAAATTTCATCGAATTGTGGTCGGTATAACCGAAAAGGACTATGCCGTCTTTATTCTAGTTTTTGTGCCCCTGTTGTTTTTTTTTCTTTCTGGTTTTGCTTTCCTCCTTCACAAGAAGGATACAAAGAAAATACACTCAGGAATTTTAAGTATTGCAAGTATTTGCTGCGTCTGCCTAGATGGTATCGGAATCATACAGTCGTTTCTAAATTTGACATCATTGATGCGCCCTCGCGACTGAAACATTTATCTGAAGATATATCTCTTAAAACTCAGCAAATGATTGGTGTTTTTGACCCTCTTTGGCCATTTTTCGAATTGAGGTAATTTATTTATGTTGTATGTTGTTATGCTGTTATGTTATTTATGTTGTTATGTTTTTTTTTCTTGTTTTTTCTTTTTTGTGTGTTTATTTATTCCACAGTTTTATGTATTTTGTGGGTTATAAATAAATTATTATATTATTATTATTAATTATTATGCCGAAGAGTTTTACCCTTCTATTTCGCTCAATGACCTATACTACCAATTTTGCCTACCTTCACTACATTGTTTTTTTTTCTCAACTTGATTTTATGCTTTCCCCTTGCTAAGGGGGCTGGGAGGAGGAGAACTAAAACGGAGAATTTATACGTCTGTCTGAGGGTTTCGACCATGGACATTTCAGTGGTCAAGTTAATGGTTCCTAGCCTTTACATCCTCAGAATCCTCAAACAGAAAAATAACACTCTAGATCCCTACACCCTAGATACCTTACACGCTATAAACAATAGCATAAAATAGGTCCCGATTTTGCTGCCATATGGTATTTATGATGGCATAGTCAAGATGAATTTATACAAAGCATGTATATGAGAGCATTTAGCTCTTAAATAACTCTCTTTTATGTCTCAGGGCCCTGTGAATGCTGGACAAATAAAAAAGAAAAGAGAGACACATCAGTGCTTCAAGCTCTTTTTCGAAAATCCCAAAGTTTTCGGCATTAACTTTATTTTTAAGATAAAATAAATATTACTTTTTATACCTAATTCCTAAATGGAATTTCCTTTCATTAGGCAGATTTTTTTCCAAAAAATGTTTCGAGTTTTCACTTTCTAAGGAGACTGGGAGGAGGATTTATGAGAGGGAACTATGATCCTCCGGTAAAAGATTGTTGATCGTGAAAGTTTCAACGATATACTTTTTATGGTTTCCAGTCTTTTCGATGTGGTTTATTCGTATTTTCATTTAAGGCTCGATTTCCCAACCCAAAGGAGCAACAGTTACTGTTTAACGGCTGACTTTTATAATGACTGGTTGTTCGTATGACCGTTAAACATATTTGACCGTTGAACGACGACTGGCTGACAGTTAAATATATTTTCAGCTACTGAATTGAGGAGTTTTTATTTCCAAAAAAGAAAACGGTGAAACATACCAAGCTCAGACCAACGGTAGAACCTTTCGTATATAAAAATTTCCCTGTGCGTTCATAATATTTCTGAATTTTGATTATAAATTACCTGAGTGTAGACAAGGGGTATAGGCACCCAATCATATCCAATTATAGTGGCACAGCCACTTCTAAATTTACATAGTTCGTCCAGAAGAGTTTTGACAGCAAAGTCGTCTCTGATTCGTCCTTCTTTTCTAGCTCTACTGATAATACTTCCAGCCCAAGCGATAGGCATCCAAAACTTATTGTGTTTCGATTTGCTGGCCATATCTTCAAAAATTTCTAGTTCATTCTCGTTCATTAGCCCTAAAGAAAAGGAATTCTTAGAATAGGGTGATTATTAATATTTATTCAAATAGAAATCCTATTAGATTTGTTAATTTGATATTTGTTAAATTTGATGTTTATATACAATTTGTAAGATTTAGCATTTATTTGGACTTTTTGTTGGTTCGATACCAAGGTGTCTTGTCGGCAGTAATCTTGACAAAATTAAAATTTGCAGATTTATAAACGTGTTTTGCAACCTGTAGCAAAATTTTTAATAAATTATCATATGGCGCCATATAAAAAGCAGTGTGCTTGCCACTAATATTGAGCTTCAGTTGTAGATATATATTTTTTAAGAAGATAAACAATATTTGTTGTTTTAATTTCTTAGTTAGTCCGATGTTATCGTTCAGCTTTCAAGACGATGTAGAAGACTATTTGGCAAATTAAAACCGTTACCATAGCTTTCAACATAATGCATCAATTTCCAGTGACAAACACGAATTTTTTTTTTCTCCTTCAAATTTCTAACTTACCCAGATATCTTAGTCTTTCTGTTCAATTCTATTCAAAAGTTGACACGATTTCTGTGATCTAGGTTTGAACTGGATTTATAATTATACCTGGGATTTAATTCTATACCCCGGTATAAACTGTACCCTGGGGCAACAGATCAATGGCAAAAAAAAACTTATAGGAAATTGTTAATACAACTATCAGTTGTTTTCTTCGAGTAAAAAGGTACAACAGATGCACAAAACTAACGTTACTGGTCTAAGCACTAGCGGTCTATTAGGCCTATTAGGCATTTTTATGTGCCTGCTGCCAAGGACTGTGTTGTTACAAAAACTATAACAGAGCCAAGGACTACAAATTATCGTTAGTGATTTTAAAATTTTTAAAACTGCTCGAGTTTATCGTCCTACAAGGTCCATAGCCCGTATTGCAATAGCTTAAACGAAAGCTTCAGCCTATCTCTGTATCTTCCAAGTCTTTTTTTTTATTAGCTACGTGATAGTGTTCAGAGGTTTCTTGCAGCAAATGGGAGGTCCCTAAAACGGTTAATTTGCGTATTTGAAGGCAAATATTAGAAAAAAAAAATAATAAAAGACACCTAAATGCAGTTGCTTCTAGGAGCAAATGATCTGTAAGCTACCAGATCCAACTTACACGGCTTAAAGACAAGAATAAAACCGCGGTTGCTGATCCCTACTTCATGAAACTGAGATCTGACGCATGCAGGTGACAATAATACAGCTAAGCCCTACCCACACAGAGGTCGTATCTAGCACGAATATACCTGAAAACATTATTGTAACTGTTGGCTAGGTTTGGCTAAACTTCACAAGATAGCCGTTGGGAGGAGAACAAGACATTTTGAAAACCTTGTTTCCCTCCCAACTGAGGTCAGGCTAAGTAAAGACCTGAAACGCCATAACAATGAACGTAGATCGTATTTTCCACTTTGTTTATTTGGGTAACTGACGTTCCCCCCTGATAGAGTATATTTGGAGATGGAGGGAATTTAGAGAGCCCCTTTACTTGTCCCCAACAGAAGTCTAGTAGGGTCAGAATCTAAATCCAAGGACCAAAACTGTTACTTCTTTTAAAGGTTGGTTCTCCTTATAACCCTTTCTTATAAATATCCTGATAACTTGTATTTAGGAACCATCTGCCCTACAGATGAGGAACTGATTCTGGATTCATGAAAAATTCAAGAAAAATACTAGTTGCGTTCATTTAGATGTCCTGATTTAAGGAATATAGGTTCTCTCCATCCCCACATATATACGATTGGGTTTGACATCAAAAGGTCAAAAGTGGGATATGCAACAACTACCTTTGGTAGATAAAATAGGACAAGAATTTTATAATTCCCTCCCTATTTTTTTACCCACGTGAGTCGGACTGAGTAATTCTCAGAAGGTGCTTACTTCCCTTACACTGGGTGAAATATACCAACTCGTTACGCTAGAGTTCATGATGACAAAAACTTAGGGACCCCTCTCCTCCGAAAGAGCTCAAAAAGGGTAGGGGACACAAAAAATCACTACCAGGATACGTGCTTTTTCTTTGGACCAAGTGTTTTTGGATTCAGCAACCGCTTCTGCTGGATGTACAGATGGCAAGAATATGGACCTCCCCTCCCAATACAAAGAGATCAAGTGTCTTCTGACCCCAAATAATCCCAATTAAGACATTTCATCTTACTTCAAGCCTAGTTTGATTAAGATCTGTAAAACATTTCTGCTAAATATTCACATGACAAAAGCTTAGGAGCCCCATCCCCCCTCACTAAAGTTGGATCATATTTGAGTCCAAAACAACCATAAATAGGACACCAGTAGTGAATTTCCGCAAAGTTATTTGCACTACTTGCCTACTCTGCAAAGTACTAAATATTCACCAAAAAATACAGGACCGAAAATATGGAATTATTTGCCAAATACTTTGAGAAATGCTAATAGCCTACCAGAGTTCAAAAGTAAGATTAAAAGCTTCTTAATGGAAAACATTGAATTAGATCCTAATTTCTTTTACCAATAGTTCTCTATGTTTTGTTTTATTAATTTACGTTTGTTTTCTTTTCTTTTCCCTTCTTCTTCTTTTCTCTTCTTACCTTATATTTCTATTCTTGATGATTGAATGAATACTGTCACCCGTTACGGGCAGTGCTCTCTTAGGGTGTAGTTAGTTTATAGTGTGTGATTTTTTTTTTTTTTTTTTGTTAATAAACGAATTGAAAAAAATTGAAATACAGGCTTTTAAGAGAAGTTCCAGAAAAAGGAGCTTCTCAAGGAGAAGTATAGAGCCATATTAAAACCTAACACAAACAGAAACAAAGTAATAGAATAATTCAAAGTTAGACCGAACAGAAATTACTATCAATGAATAAATTAAACACAAAACGAACAGAAATCAAAATGAATTATTGCAACAAACATAGAAATAACAAATACTAATATAGATGATAATCCACCAATACAAAATGAATAATAGATCAAAAAGCTTAAAATGAGCATAAATGATCACAAATAGAAGTATAGGTACCACTCCTAAATCTTCTAAAGGTAACAGTGTCATTTATACTTTGCTAAAACCGATTTGTATCCCGAGCAGAGTCTTTTATTTATTTTAACATCAACATATCAACAAAAATATCAAAAGCCCAATCAAAGTTTATGAATAAGAGCGGCGTCTCTCCTCCCTCAAACCCTATGAACAGCTTGAGTGTCTTTTATATTTTATTGAAAATAATATATATTCTGAACAATATGATTTATTTTTCAAAAAATAGCCAGCATAATAATCAATATTCTTGGAAAGAACAAGCAAAAGCAATAATATTAACACCAGAAGTTTCAGTAATTTTTTATTCTCTGGACCAATAATTACTAAAGAGGAAACGTTTATAATATAGTTTGTTTTAAGGAAAGTGCAGATGACACTCTTGCCTTTCAAAGGCTTGGGGGGGGTAGCCCTACTCCAGCTTCTAATAATCTATGTTCATATTAAGTTTATCTTGATTATTCATTATAATTTCTGTTCGTTTTCGGATTTATTGATTGATCTATAGAAATATGTTATCGTTATGATTTATATAGTTATTCATTTTTATTTCTGTTCGTTTCATGTTTCATTTATTCATTGACGGTAATTTCTGTTACTTTTAAGTTCGAAATATTATGCAACTTCATTTTTTTGTCTTAGGTTTTAATATGGCTCTTTACTTTTCTTTGAAAAGCCTATTTTTTGGAAAAGTTTTTTTTTAATTAATTCTTTTTCGTTTTATCGCGGTTACGTCTTGGTTAATATTGGGAATATTTCTATTTGTTTTCAATTTTTCTGCTTAAGAATTAAAATGTTGTACTGTAATTTAAAATTTAGGAAAACTTGAATATTCAGTCAAACTTTTTGATCAGGAGCATTATAGTGCAAATTTTTTTTTTAAATAATCTATCATATTAACTCCGAGCGGATGGAGGATGCTTATTCACATGAATTGAAAATCGGCATAATTTTTAGTCTTCTATAGGGCTGAAACCATCCTGACGCCAACCCAGAGGGGACCCTTGAATATGCACGTATCTCACCATTTTAATATTCTAATGTTTAATGGCATTTTGACGGCTCTTATTTTTTCAAATAAATGCATGTCAAGGTCTTTATTAAAAATGTTTCTGCTTTGCTATTTTAAAAGTAAAAAAAATGGATATCACGAATCAGTAAAACCAGATCTGTTTCCTTGTTGTTGTTTTTTTCTCAACTGAGTTCTTTGGCCTTTACTTCGTGGTTTCATATTTCAAAGCAGACCCTGCTATACAAATGGAATATTTCCATCTAAGAATAGATGCAATCAGATTTTGCTTCTATAATTTACTTTCTTCGTGAACATCTCCGAGGTCCAGTCTACGTATCCCAAAATTTTCACACTAATTGAAAAAAAGAACAATATTTGGCCCATTTTGGGATTTCATGAATCAATGCAACACAATTTTGCATGGTATTTTTTTCCTCTTGCACAGGATATATACCCAGTGAATTAATAGCCAATTAGACACATGAAAAATTTGGACCCGTTTTGGGTGTCTTGAGCCAGTACAGTAGCTCTTTTCACAGATTTTGTGTCTTTTGACCTGTGAAAACCTTGTAAGACTCAATCAATCTTAGAAAATAAATAGCCCAGTTCTTGGTGTAACATATCAATGCTACCAATCTTCTAAATATTTTGCCATTATGAGGTCTATTTGATCCCGTCTGCATTGTATAGTTTCAATAACAAACACCCAGAATTTCAGAAAAACTTTAGCAATCGATGGAGGGGAGACGGAGGAGATCCCAAGCTCCCCTAACGTATACTTCCCTACACTTTCCTTTCTCTTATACTACCTGAAACTTCCAACTCCATCCCCAGAGCTGTTACCGAGATATTACAGATATGGCGTAAGGATAACTTTAATGCACCCAGTGAGTTTTGACTTAGTTCTACCCTCTCTCCCAAGTCATATTTCAATGTAATGTCCCACCCTTCAACACACCCTAAAAGCTTGAACTTGATACTTCAAGCTTTTCCCCAGTTATCGCAAATACGCCATTTTGATAATCTGACGGCATATTTGATTTACCTTGCTTCTCAACTGTGCATAGACTACAGGTGAAACATGAGCTTAAAGTTCAAAGACGTTTTGGCTGATCGGAGACAAAATTAGTTGGCCCCTTCCCCTCCCCCAACGCAAAATTTGAAGTCTCACACCTTCAATCTTTTCCTTCCTTTCTCAAAAAGTGCTTGAAAGTTTAGGCTGTATCCCCCAAGCCGTTCCTGAGATACTTCAGAAATGATATTACGATAACCAGGATACACATAGTGTTTTCCAATCTACCTCTCACCCTCTCCTCGATAAAAATTTGATATGCAACTACCTCCCCCTCCCCGCCAACAATCCCAGAAATTTACAGCTCGGATATTCCATCCAATTTGCAAACTCAGCGGCAAAAACGTCTTTATATTTACTTAGGAACAAGTGTCGTTTCTAGAGTACTGTCTTAGAAAGCTCTGAAAATTTTGGCCTAACCCCATTTTACAGGGGGGGGGGAATGTCTGCTCTGTTTTTGTCTGCCTTATGATCCCCTTAGTCCAAGGGCTTAAGGATAAATGCTTCAAACCAGTCGGTGAAACAGTTTTACGGCCTTTTCAGGGTGGGGGTGGCTTTTCCCCCAAGATATATATACATTAGTTTCGTCTTGTTTGTATGTTCCAAACTAATCAGAAGAGAAAGTTTAATTTTTATCCGCTTTTGGCCTCCCCTCTGCAATATCTTTGGTTTAGTTTAATGTTTTAATGGAAACCCAAGCAAGCACCTACAACAAGAACATATATAAGCAAGCAATAATATAAGCAAGCAAGCACCTACAACAAGAACATATATAAGCAAGCAAATAATTATAAGCACGGGCATGCACGTTAATAAGCAGAGCTTCAAGCACGGCAAGTTAATATTCTGCATCCTCCTTCTTTTGTTGATAACATCAAAGGTTGAGCCTGGTGGGTGGCTTTGTAATTCGCCCAGAACGCGTGGTGCCGCGTAGCGGCTGTCTTGGTCGTTGGGTTAGGTGCGAAGGGGATCGTGAAGGAGACTCTGCAGTGGCAGTATCTGCTAGTGGTGTAGCAAATCTTTCGGCGGGTGTAGTTATAGCACGAGGTGGCGTTGGGAAATTTGTGGGACTTGACGGGACGCTATATGGATGTTTAATTCCTATTTGGGCTCGAGGAGATACGTGGGATTGATCTCCAGGTATACTGGGTTCCGGGGACGTTGCTTCAAACTGCGGCTCGGTGGACATACTTTGGTTTCTCTCTCTGATCTGTCGCCTGTTCCGTCTGTAGACCTTTCCATTCTCTGTTTGAAGAATGTAGGATCGTGGCGCATATTCGTATTTTTCCAGTATCAGTGCTTTCTGCCACCTAGCATTGTGGTCGAGCTTCACCCACACAGTCTGATCCTTGAGCAGTGGTTTTAGGTCCCTTGAGTGTCTATTATACGACTCCATTTGTAGTTTCTATTGTCTTTCTCTGGCTTGTTGGAAAGATGAGGGTGGGATGACCTTGGAATTTAAGTGTCTGGGAAGAACGGGTAAAACGGATTTAAGTTGTCGGCTCATCAGCAACTGTGCTGGTGAGGCTAGCCCATTGACTGGTGTGATACGGTACTCCAGCATGGCTAAGTACGGATCGGACTGGTGCTCTACGGCTTTGGACATGACCCTTTTTGCCGTCTGTACCGTTTTTTCGCTAAATCCATTTGACTGTGGATAGTTTGGGCTTGACGTTTTGTGGTCAATGCTCCATTTGTCAATAAAATCTCTGAATTCCTTCGACGAAAACTGAGTCCCGTTGTCTGACGTCAGTGTTTTCGGGATTCTGTGTCTGGCGAACTGGGCTTTCAGTTTGGTGATCACTTGCTGTGATGTGCTAGTTGTTAGCTTATCGACTTCTATGAACCTGCTGTAATAGTCAGCAGTGACTAAATACTGAACTCCTCTGAATTCGAAAATATCCGTTCCAACATGTTCATATGGATGTGTGGGGATTTGAGATGTCATCATACTCTCTTTGACTTGGTTTTGTGCCATAGTACAAGTACTGCAGCTACCAATCATGTTCTCAATATCTTTTGTAATGTTTGGCCAGAACACTACCATCCTGGCTCGTTCTTTGGTTTTGACCATTCCTAGATGGGAAGCATGTAGTTGGTTTAAAATGTCATTCTGCAGTGTTTCTGGGATTATGATTCTGTCGCCCTTCAGAATCACGTCATCCATGTATGTTAGTTCATCTCTGTGATTCCAAAACTTGAGTATTGCTGTGTTGCATTCATGGCGATGATCGGGCCATCCTTCAGCGATGGTCTTGACCAGCACTTGTAGGTTTTGGTCAATCCTTGTTTGCTCTATGATTTGTTGGATCTTGTTGTCGCGAATTGGGACAGATCTGAGAAAGCTGAGTATTGCAAATTCGGAGTCATGCTGTGTGTCTGGATCTGTTTCGGGCAAGTGTAATCTGGAAAGGGCATCTGCAACCGGAATCTCGGAGCCTGGGCGATATATGACTTGTATGTCATAGTTCTGAACTGCTATCATCATTCTTTGAAGTCGTGGTGGAGCCTTGGATATGGGCTTCTTAAGTATTGACTCAAGAGGCTTGTGGTCGGTGGTTACAGTGGTCGTTCTACCATATATGTATTGGCGGAAGTGTTTGCAAGCGTATGTTACGGCTAGCATTTCTTTCTCAATTTGCGAATACCGTTTTTCTGCTCCGCTGAGGGACCGGGATCCAAAGGCAACTGTTTTGTTGTCGACGACTAGTTGGGCCCCTAGCCCATGTTGAGAGGCATCCACTATGACTTCTACGTTTCTGCTCTTATGGTCAAAGTATGAGAGGTTTTTGCAGATTGAGGCTTGGATTTGCTTCCTCGCATTCTCATGCTGGGTTGTCCAGTCGTAAGTTTTGGATTTAGACAGTTCATGGAGAGGGTGGTTTAGAGTGGAGGGGTTTGGGATGTATCTTGCTAAATAATTGTACATGCCTAGGAGCACCTGTAGCTGTTCGTGTGATTCTGGTGCTGGCATGTTCGCAATTGCCTTTGTCTTCTCTGGATCTGCTTTGATCCCTTCAGTGGTCAGCAAGTGCCCGAAGTATAGAATGCTTAGAGCATTAAAAATACATTTATCTCGGTTGAACCTTACTCCCTTTTCTCTGGCTCGCTGTAATACCAGCCTCAACTTAGCATCATGATCTTCTGTATTTGCTGCTGTTCCAGCAATGTCATCTATTATGAGTCCAATGTCGAGTCCTTCGAAGTCTTCCTCCATCTTCCGTTGGAACTCGCCCTGTGCTGATTTGACTCCAAATGGGTATCGCTTCCAGCGATATCTACCAAATGTAGTGCTAAAGGTGGTTAGGAGGGATGACTCCTCATCTAGTTCCATGGACCAGTATCCTTGTCTTGCATCCAATTTAAAAAATGTATTAGATCCTGAACATTTTGCTGCTACATCATCAAACGATGGTATTGGGTGGTAAGGACGCTGCACCCATTTGTTTAGGTCGACAGGATCTAAACAAATCCTAAGAGATCCATTTGGTTTTTGGACGACTACGATTGAGTTTACCCATTCAGTTGGTGTAGTTGTCTTCTCAATGATGCCCATGACTTCAAGGCGATCAAGTTCTTCTTTGAGTTTTTCTTGTAGGGCGAATGGAACTCTTTTTGGTGGTTGTACTGTTGGTACAGCTCCTTCTTTCAAGTGGATTTTACACTTCCCCGGGAGTTTTCCTACACCTTCAAAAACATCTCCATATTCCTCCAGTATTCTGGCCGTTTCGGGTTTCATTGAGGTTGCAGGTTCGTTCTGTACATTCAGAATGAATTTGATCAATTTCATATTCTGACTTGTCTTTCTGCTAAGGATTGGCTTGCGATCAGTGTTGACCACATGAAACTGGTGAACCTGTTTCTCACCTTCCTTGTAGCAGATGCATAGCTCTACAAACCCCAAAACCCGTAATCTTTCTCCGGAGTAGCTTGTTAGAATGTCTTTTGTTGGTTGCAAACGAGGTTTAGGTACCATGCTATTATAGTCGCTGACCGGAAGAACATTTGCTTCAATTCCTGTGTCTATTTTGAAGACTAAGTCTAGTTTCTGGTCAACAATTTTTATTACAGCATCTGGCCCATCTGCATGTTTCACTAGCATGCTGTTGACAGTGTCAATCATGAACTCACTTGCACTTGTTCCTGCTTCTTGTTGGCTTATTTCATTCACACCTTTGCTTTTACATACTTCGGCGAAGTGATTCAGTTTGTTGCATTTTGAACATGTTTTGCCCCTGGCTGGGCAGTTATGATTCTTGGTATAAGGTGCACCACAGAAATAGCATTCCTTGTTGTTGTACTGTTTCTTCAGGGCATCTATCTCTTGTTTCATCATGGACACTGAAGTCTTATTAGCAGCTGTCATTTGCGCTTGGGTTTCCTGTACTGATTCGATGGCTCGGCAAATCTCCATTGCTCTGGCAAGGGTTAATGTCCCTCCTTCACTTAGCAATTTCTCTCTAATCCTGTCACTCTTAACTCCAAAGACAAGACGATCTCTTATCAGGTAATCTCTGCTGGTACCAAAGTCACAGTCATTAGCAATTAACTTGAGGTCGGTCACATATTGTTCAATGTTTTCGTTACCTTGGTGTTCGCTTGTGGAAAGTAAATCTTGTCACTATGGGGTTTGATATGGGTTCAACATGGGCTCCAAATTTATTAAGGTACGTCTGAACCCTGTTTGTCTCGGCATCTGTTAGAGTCCATGTGCTGAAAATGTCTCTTCCTTTATCACCAACCCATATCAATAGATACGAACACTGGACAGCCTGGGATTTGCCTTCCAGTGGTCCGGAGAACATTAATTCACGGTGTTGTCTGAACCTTTTCCAGGCCGATTTTAGGTTCGTCGATGACCAGTCCAAGGACGGATGTAGTGTGCTGTCCATGTTTACTGTTTTACTTCTGACACCATGCACTATATTCGGTTTAGTTTAATGGTTTAATGGAAACCCAAGCAAGCACCTACAACAAGAACATATATAAGCAAGCAAATAATTATAAGCACGGGCATGCACGTTAATAAGCAGAGCTTCAAGCACGGCAAGTTAATATTCTGCACCCTCTCCCACAAAAACTATTTGGTCAATTTGATCGGGCTGCCCCTTAACCAACCTTGGCTCTTTACGCTTAAGTTTGACTTTTTGTCCTGATTCTTTAGGAAAGACAAATCAAACACAAGGGTTTATTTTGAATATGAAGTATTTTTAAATATCTTTAAGACTTTAGCGCAAAGAACGAGAGTTGTAGAAGGGACAGCCCCCTCTCCATATACAGAATAATTTCTGTATGTTTTAAGTTTTAACGTTGCTCCTTAGTTTCAGTTGAAAAAAATTGCTTTTTTATTTACTACTTAGGCAACACAAATACACTGCCTTTGATTTTGAAACTATAGTTACATATATTCCTATCAGCTCATTTTTTTAAAGAAGGATCAATGATATTTAAGAACAAAAAGAAAACGGTTTGAACAGACCATCACTCCCCTTTTTATACATTGTTTTTATTGCTCGTTCAAGGGCACGAATTGAAACGGGGCTACAACACCCCCACATTTTGAAAAGCATTTTTGTCATTTTCATAAAAAAGCCCCTTCCTTTACATTAAAAAAAATCTCTGGCATTAAAAAAATGAAATAAACGAAAAATCCTTTTTTGGAAAATACCCATTCCAAAATTTTAATGATACTCTTTGATAATGAAGATGCTGTACTTTCCACCTTGAGAAGGAGCTTAGGTAGCATACAAATGAAGAAGTTAGATGACTCTTCTTAACAATATTAAGGGAGTTCCAATTTGGACTGATTTCCAGAATCATTTTTAAGAATATATCAAAGGAGAACTGTCAAGGTGGAGCCAGGTGATCTGTTCATGGTAGAATACTTCCAAGAAGAATGTGGAAATTTTTGCAGCTTGTATGCAGGTCATAGACGTACACATTAACATGAAAGCTTAGAATCAAAGATCTAACGCTGGAAGAGTTTGATGTTTTTTATCAGGGATATGCTCGATGAATGGATATCAGTAGAAAAGAGAGTTCTCACATCCACTGAATCCAAAAAAGAGAGGGGACGGACGAAGAAAAATACCCCCTCATTTATGAAAAAAAGAAGATAGGATTGCTGATGTGGGATTGTGAAAGCTTTGCTGGGGACACCCTCTTCTTACTGATGTGTGCAGTTAAGTTTACAGTTTTGTTTTATTATATTACTGTAAAAGCTTTAGCAATAGTCTTGAATCGATCGTTCGAATGGGGGGATATACGAGTGGGTAGGATCCTGACCTTCTCCTTCCAGGTAAGTATTAGCTTCCCATCTGCTACTCGTGAGAAGCGGAAAGCCGCCAGATTAATATTCGTGAAAAACAAGAATTGGCAAGTTTTGGAAAGTGAATCCATGATAGCGGTGGGAAGTATTGCCGCTTAATGGTTTTTAGAGCGGAAGTTAAATTATTACACTCATGCCCTGAAAAAACTCGACGAATTTTACCGTTTTCTTTATTTTTCAAATTCATAAAATCACGACATGAATGATATTTAAAAAATATTGCAGAATTGATTCAGCTAATAATGCCTAAATATTGCAGAAAGACGCTTAGGATGAAGGAAGTTGGTCGATTTTCAAACACGTTACTATTTCAGTCTATATTCACGGTAATTTTCACTAGCCAGTCTTATAAACCAGCTAGTTCTTTTTCTGCTGTTAAAACACTGCTTGTAGCTAGCAACCCCTTTATTTCTCAAAAGTTAATATTCTGAATTTGTTCCAGGAAAATGCTAAAGCCCAGGAAAAATAAAACAAAACAATTCTTTCTAGATTACCTGCTTCTAGCATGTGCTTCATTGTTGGAAATCTTTTCTTCACAGGAGCGCTTATGTTAGACATTACCATTACGTAGGCTAAGTTCAGGTAGCGCATGATTGTTCGTCGAAGAAGTCTTGATCTCTCATCCTAAATAAAAAACATTGTCAGATAGGGCTAAAAGTAGGTAAAGTATATCCATTCATAGCCCTAGAACTACTGTGACTGGAAAAAGTGCACGGTCAAGAAATGATGCCAGGAGGTGGGAACGGGTCCAATGAAAAAATTTGATGTCAATAAACTAAAGCATTTTCAATATTTTCATAGGTATGAATGTGTTCATTCACATGAAATAGACATGGGTTTCAAAAGAATCAAGGACAGATGGGGTCAAATAAGCTTGGCATAGGTCCCAAAGCAATTTTTTTTACTGTCTTTCTTTGTCCCAGGAGGCCGTTACTTTCTGGCCCCTCCCTGTCAGCACACATGGCTTTCAAACCATGTATATATATATATATATATATAAATATATATATATATATATATATATATATATATATATATATATATATATATATATATATATATATATATATATATATATATATATATATATATATATATATATATATATATATATATATATATATATATATATATATATATATATATATATAGACTGCTTAAAGCAGTCTGGAGTTGCATGGGCATATGTAGGGAAATTTTCTAACGGAGGGAGTAGTTGGCCAGCAAAAAAGATGGGGTTCTTAAATCGAAATTTAGATTTACAATAATTTTAAGGATTTTTATAGAAGATAGACAATACATTTTGTTTGAAAGAGGGGAGAGACTGCCCCTCCCCTCCTCCCGAAAAAGACCTACATCCGCGCTGATTCGTTATAATCAGTAATTTCTTATTGACAGAACAAATATCCAAGACATTTCAAGTTCCTTCAGTAAACTTTTAGTGGGATGCACGAGTTGTATCCCTGACATTGGTTTATCCCAATGTTCTAATGGCATACTTTACCAAAGCTTGACATATGGACCTGACTAAGAATTTTTAAAGCTCGCTAGAGAAACCAATAGCAAAAAAAGGCGCAATAAAGATTTCGGCGACGAAGCTGCAATCTCCGCGTCCCTGAATTCTGACTCAACATATGTTTTACCTCTTTTGACTCATAATCATTGAAAAATGATTTAGGAAATGGACCTTAACAATTAAATATTAATAATGAAAATCATTCAGAATTCAGCACACTATTCTAAACCAAAACGATAAGTCCAATTCTCACATATGGTATTTGTTTTTGATCAAACGTAACTGTTGACAAACAAGGTTCACAAACGGATCGCACACGTTATTTTCCGAAGAGGGTCAGATTCGGAGCGGACGAACAGTCTACGAAACGGGCTCGCTGATGGAGCGTCTGCAATGTAAACCAAGTGCTCTGAGACGGGTAACAATGTAAAAGTGCCCGCTAAAAATGAACAGAATTTTTCACAGATGTCGCCTATCATCATCCCCCCCCCCCATCCAAAAAAAATAAGCAATAACCTCTAGTATCATTTGCACTTTACGAAACAAGTGATTTTATGGACGACAACGCAGCAGATAAATGTGGCAAAATTTTTCGACATCAAAAATTTGTTACAGTTAGCCTACGTTTGTTCTACTATTTTGGAAAGTCACTTATTTTCGTGACTGTCTTCTTCCTCTTAAACTTCCTGAAAAATCAAACTGTCTTATTCCTGAAAAATCATTTGGTTACAAAAACTTTCTATCTAAACACTCGATTTATTTTTCTGTATAGCGTAAATGGTGCTCACTTTTGGGGGGGGGGGGGATGGTTAAAAAATCACTTATCTTTTCATCTTAATTTGGCCTCATTGTTCAAAGTAATCTCTGTTCACTGAAAATTTTATATTTTCATTCATAGAAACTATTTCTCGTTTTAGGTCTGGAACCTCATACAAGCCGATTTCAGCTCGTTTTAGGTTTGAAGTCGCTATTAAGTTTAAGCAAAAAATTGTTTACCGATCTTATTTATTTGTTATCTTATTATTATCATATTTTTATAATATAATATTACATATTACCCTATTATTATTTTATTATTATATATTATTATTATGCGTCTTCTTTGATAAGACTATTAAAACAAAGTAACGAAGGTACTCATACCCCCAATCGAAGTCAAATATATGCATTATCCCCTTATGAGAAAATTTCAAACTTGATCCATGGCGGAGCTGAGCAAAAAAAAAAGAATCTCAAACTCGCTTATATTAACTGAATTCAACAGCATGCTTGCACACAGAAGAGAAGGGGGGAGGCTATTCATCTGAAGTTAGTAAGAAACACAACTTGGAAAATCATTAACCAAAAAGTAAAAATAATTCCACTGACTCTCTCATACAGTTGGATTCTTGTCCTACTAGGGCCTATTCATAATGGCCCAAACACCGGTATATAGCTTGCGTTGATTTGAGCCGGTCAGATTTTTACCGGATTTTCTAATTGGCTGAAATATTCTATGAAAAAATTTGATTGGCTCAAATTGGCACAAGCTAAATCTCAATATTAATACAATGTCTTTGTGAATGGGCCTCTAAAATATCAAGTCTATCATAAACACTTGAAATATCACAAGGCTCCCGGGTAAATTACCTCAGCTAGATATAAAAACAGTAAACCTGACAACAGCTGTTAGTTCTTCTCCTTCAAGATCCAGCTTCAGGTCTTATCTTGCACCACCTTGTATTAAGTCAATGTTCTTGGAACCAGCAACGGAGATAGAAATTACTAGAATTGTTATGGGATTGAAAAATTCTTCGTCGTCTGGCCCTGATAATATCCCTACTAAAGTAATTAGGTTTATACGTCCTTCCATTATTTCTCCCTCAACGAAACTTATTAACATCTTTTTTCAGCATGGTATTTTCCCCAGTAGTCTCAAGCGTGCTCGAGCCACCATATTATATGAGGGGGGGGGGGGAATGATCCAGCCAAGTATCAGTCAATTTATTTTTTGTCTGTGCTTAGCAAAATATCTGAGAAGGCGATGTTTTCTCGTCTTAATAATTTTCTTACTTCTAAACATTTTTTTTTCAGGATTTTTAATTGGGTTCTCGAACAAATCATTCTACTGAGCACGCTTGTGCAGTTTTGCTGAATTATCTTCACTCTGTCATGCACTCCCTTTTGATTCCTGCTGCTTTGTTTCTGGTTGTTCTTATAGCCATTGATTTTTAAACCCACATTGTTCTTCTTTTTATAGTTTTTCATTTTGGCGTAAGAGGTAGTGCATTTTTTTGATTCAAGTCTTTCATGTCTGGTTGAATAATTTCTGCTAATCCACTTTTTCGCTGATCAGCAAGTGTTGACCTAGGGGTCCCTAAGGGTCAATTTTAGGGCCAGTACTGTTTGAAATTTATATAAATGACCTAAATTTTTCAGTTAGAAATAAAAATCCTCTTTATTGCTGTCGTCTATGTCGTCCAACGTTCTCCCGTACCCTTAACCATAGTTTGCATACCTCGGATTCTCTTATTACTTTTGCCGATGATACCACCCTTATTGTATCTGGGAGAACAGGGGATGAGGTTCGTACAAAGTCAGTGGACCTCCTCGAGAGAGTCTTAATTTGGTTTGATGCTAACTCTCTCACCTTAAATGTTTCAAAAACTTGTTTTTTGCTTTGTTTTTTTTTCTCGTATATCTCAGGCTTGTTCTCAATTATCTGAAATTCATATATCCAAAAACTTTATTAGTAGACCAAAGGATGGCCATGTCCGTTTCCTAGGTATCCTCCTAGATGAAAATTTATCTTTTAAACACCATATTGATTTGATAAAAATGGAGATGTGCAGAAACCTCGGTATTCTAAGAAAACTCAAACAAATTTTTCCTGGGTCAAATCTAAGAATCCTATTTCACAGCTTAATTCAATCTTATGTTTCCTATTATACAGTCATAAGGATGTCTACTTTCCCTTCTTTTCTCAAACCGCTCTCGAATACTTACGATAAAGCTATAAATCTTGTTTGGCAATTAAATAAAAAATAGTTTTTTTTAACTGAAAGTAAGGAGCGACATTTAAACTTAAAACGAACAGAAATTACTCCGTATATGAAAGGGGCTGTTCCCTCCTCAACGCCCCGCTCTTTACGCTAAAGTTTGACTCTTACTCTCAATTCTACTTTTTAAAACAGTAAAAAACCTATTTACTCTCGAGACAGTAGTATAGGGAAGAACGAGAGAAGTTACGCAAAATCTCAAAAAAAAAAAAACCTTTTAAAATTTCGGCCCGTTTTGAGTACTCAAGTGCTTGCTAGATCTAAGAGAATTGAGCATGGTTATTACCTGTCCATGGATGGATGTGCTCACGTAAATGGCAATATTGTCAAGACCTGGGAGCGCTTGAAACATTTCCCACCATCTTTTGACAACCAGATTAACGTAAAAACCCAATATGAACGTCAATGGAATGAACTGAGAATAAGAATTGCAATACATCGATGTTTTGATGAAATGACTGAAAAAAGATGTATTTTGTATCTGCACGTATAAAATCGGTATATTTTTTATACCGAATATATATATATATATATATATATATATATATATATATATATATATATATATATATATATATATATATATATATATATATATATATATATATATATATCCCAACAGTCGTCTTATTGTTTTTAGTATCTATGACAAACGCAAAATTACACAAGATGATAAACCGGTCTGAAAAGCTAAAGAAAAGGCATGGACAAAGAAATAACAAAAATCACATTGAGTTGCAAACGAAAATGTGACTTAAACTAAAGAATAACACGACAATTATGTCATTGCACAATTTAGATATTTTAGATATTACAATGGAATAAGGAACGTGTTATTTCAGTACCTATAAGGGACAAACAGGAAGGAGGAATTGAATTCACGTCAGAATTCCTAAGTTAAACTGAAATAGCTGATTTGCCATCCTATAACCTGAAACTAAAGAATAAAACTATGATTATGTCTTGATTATGTCCCCACAAGATCAAGATTTGTCTGAAGAAATCTGCTTTAAAAAATGCGAATTGTTTACCCTTAAAATCCATAAATTACATTTCACCCCCCCCCCCTTCAAAAAAATATAGCGTATACCAGTTCAAGGATGATTAACATTCTTGAGGCACTGTTAAAATACGAAAATTAAACGTGAAAAGGAAAAACTAAGGAATCAGGGGTTAGTAGCCTTCCTCACATTTAAGAGGACTTTAGATCAGGTAGTTCATGGTAGCAAACTATGAGTAAAGAGCGACCGTTGTCGATGAAAACCAAAACCTTGATTACAATATATGCATAGATATACTGTACTTTGCAGGCTGATTCTAATATGCAAAATTAGTTGGTCTAAATCTTCTCATAAAAGGTTATTAACATAAAGGGTCAAATACGACCAAAACTGGGACTAAGGTATAACACAATACCATGTAATTGCAAAAACGATCAGTTTTATCGAAAAAATTTGTTTTGAAGTGGAAAAAATTGTGACAGAGCTTGAGGTTAGTGAAAAGGGTTAGTGGATTTTGAGTGGGTGGATCGATTTTGGAATTAGAGTTTTCTGGCTTTCTTATTTTTAATTCTGCTAATTTTTTTATTTTATGTGTTTCTTATTTTTGATGGTTCTCCGTGTTGTTTGGTTTCTAGGTTTGCTTTTCGTATTGTTTGTTTTTATCCAGTTTCTTTTGTTCACATTTTTTGTCAGATAGTGTGAACGTGTTTCCTTCTAACTTTTTCTTATACCGCTGAAAAAGAGAGGGGGTTGTGCTTTCGAATATCCGTTTTGTTTCATCCAGTATTCTCGTTGGCCTTGTAAAACCTCACTCTTGCTTTTCTTCCCTTTTGATACGTGTGAAGGGACTGTGGTTTGATTTCCTCTTGCTTAAAAAAATTTAACTTTATTCTGAAAAGTAAATGTATCTGAATGAGCCCTTTTCTAAAACATTGTTACAAAAACCAAAACTTTAGTGTAAAGAGTGAAGGTTTGAGGGAGGGGCAGCCCTTTTTGGTACTTGTCTGTTAAGTGAAATGCATCCAAGAATTAGGCTGTGTAAGATCTAACAATAATCTGTTTGCCTCATCGGAATGGGTTATGATTTGCTTATTTTGAATAAGAAAAACTACGATGCAGCTATATTTTACTTAAATATATAATAAATAGAGGTGGTTAGAGGTTAAGTTAGATATTTAATATAATGCGTTCTGCACGGCCTGCTTTCCATAATTCTTTGTCGCAGTATCCATAATTTTGTTTTGATATACTTCATTAGGATTAACCTAACTTTCGTTTAACAGACAAGTGTCCCCTTTTTTATTCGGGTCAACCCTAAATTATAGGCAGCGCAATAACGCTGCATAAGTAAAGAGCGATCTGGGTACAATTTATTATTATTATTAATTTTCTTTTTGGTTTGTTTTAGACCAGGGCACTTCAATCAAAGGAGTTGTCGTAGAAACTTCAAAAAGGGCTCATTCGACTTGAAATTGAAAGGACCAGTGTCCTTTTTAATAATCGAAAGTGATTATAGGGCAACTAACCCCCCTCCACGCTCACCATTCCCCCAAACATATCCAAACAAAATTTGATAGGATTGATAGCCATTTTGTTCAACGTAGTTGAAAGATCCGGAAATTATGTCTTTGAAGATTCGTTTAAAATGTTATACGTTGTAACTGTTTTCACTTTTCTTACTTTCATAAATAAAAAATTATCAAACTTTAAGGAATAAATATCAATATATGTCAATTAAACTGACAATCCACGGTCTTTTTTTTTTTTTTTTTTTTTTTTTTTTTTTTTTTTTTTTTTTTTTTTTTTAGTTAGACTAAGCACAAACTATGTTCTGGTCTTGAGAAGGCACGAGGGTTATCATCCCTACTCATATTGATTTTTGCTCGTTTTGAGTTTGACTCGGCTATTTATTGTAATTTCTGTTCGTTATGAGTTTCATTTATTTATTGATAGTGATGTGTGGCAGTTTTACGAAGATTACTTGACCTTATTTCTGCTAATTCTACGATAACCGACAGAAATAGAAGCTTAACACAAATGAAAAGACCGTCAGTAAACCCCAAAATAGACTTAGTAAAACCTTATAATCCAGTGTGTGACTTGATAAGGATCATGAATAAGGAGAATAAGGATTAGGCCTATCCGCATATTTTTTTATTCTTTTATTCGTAGGCCTGAACAGTACTTTAGCGAAAAAGAAGTGCTAGTAGCGAAAAAGAAATGGAAAGCTAAGCTGGTTTAAAAAACAAGCTTATGAAAATTAGACCAGTTAGTTGCAAACAACGAGTGAAAAAAAACAATAAATTTTAATCAATGCTCCATTGTCATAATAAGTATTTATGCATAAATCTGTGCTAATAAATTGTTCTAAGTTATTATCTTGCAAGAATACTAATCATTTCTTGAATTAATTAAAAATAGCATGAAGAAAATAGACAAAATTGGAAGTTTTATAAAAGTCACGATCGTAGTAATTGGAATTTAGCGTACCACTACCGACTACTACCGTACCACTACCGAGAAACACTTTCTATTAGCGAAGTGGATTCGCTTTTCAAGTCTTGAAAATTATTATCTTCTCGCAAATAACGGTCTGGCAGTTTTCCACTAATCGTAAATAATGGGGAAAAAATATGAAAAGCTAAGCCGGCTTCACTTTCCAGCTCGCTAAAAAAGGCCCTAACTGTGAATCGCCTTGATAACCTGCCTGGTTTTCTAGCTCAATCATTTTAATAATTGACATAAAGAACAAGACAAAAGTGAATCGGTATTTAAATAAATTTCAGGGACAGCTTCTGAAAATAGTGTGGCAAAGACCCATCCTTTTTCAAACCACAAAAAGATAAAACGCATGAAAACCACAAATCATGACAGAAGCACTATTAAACAGCCAAAATAATAGCTCAGAAGTACATTTACCGCCTAGAACAACCTCTATGAAAGGACTATCATAGCGAAACTATAGCTCAACTCCTTGAAATGAAGGTTCAAAAAAGACAAATAGAACATAGAGATGGTAGCTAATAAATTATAATTAAATTAATATAATAAACAATAAATTTAATATAAAATATAATAAATTTAAAAATATAATCGGTATTATTATAAAATTATAATAATAAATTATAACCACCGAAGAATATGGTACGTTTAACATTCCTGGTACCGTGAATTTATATATAAAAAGTCGAATATATGTCTGTGGGTCTGTCTGTCTGTCCCTAATGAATCAACTAATTATAAATTCCTTTTTCAATAAATTTCTCTGAATTTGGTATTCAATTATTTCATTAATTTGGTATTCAACCTATCTTTTTAAATGCTTTTGAAATTTAAGAATACTATCGTTATTTTAAATGTGATCAAAATCCCACAGGGGGAAATTATCGGGGGGGGGGGGTCTTTTGCCCGACACATTGCATTCGTTAACAAAATAAATTAATTTGGTAATTTGCATAGATGAAGGGTAAACTACAACTGTACTCAGTCTGGGATTAATCCTAATGTGAAAAGCATGACGTTTGAAAAACAAAACAAAAAGATGTTCGTCCGTAACAATTCAGCACATTCTAGCGTTCTTCCATTTATAGGTGTCATTCTCCAATAAAGGGGAATTGTCGTGAGAAATTTTCCGCGAGGTGGGATTTCAGGGGGAAATATTCCGTGGGGAGTTTTTCAAATACCTTAAAATTAAAAAATATAATCGTTATTAATACGCAGGGGGAACTTTCCGCAGGGGTAATTCTCCAGCTATTCTGTTGGTTCTGTAGGGGATTTCCCTAGAATTTACCTTCTTTTGACATCGCAGTTACGCGCGACGGGTACAGTGAGTTTTAATGTAATAACACACCACCTTTGTTATCATTTTAAGTTTTAACGTTACTTTTCACTTAAAGCCCCTATTTGAAAATTAAATATAAAAAAAAAAAATTTTAACGGAAAGTAAGGAGCGGCATTAAAACTTAAAACGAACAGAAATTACTTCGTATATGAAAGGGGCTCCTTCCTCATCAACGCCCCGCTCTTTACGCTAAAGTTTGACTCTTTCTCTTAACTCTACTTTTTAAAACAGTAAAAAACTTTAGTGTAAAGAGCTGGGCGTTGATGAGGAAGCAGCCCCTTTCATATACGGAGTAACTTCTGTTCGTTTTAAGTTTTAATGCCGCTCCTTACTTTCCGTTAAAAAACTTGTTTTTTTTTTATTTAATTTCTGAATGTTTTTGCATCAATGCATGTTTTGATTTTGGCTTTAAAATAAGATTTAAAATAAGAGCTCTGAGACACGATATCCTTCCAAACCTCAAATTTCATTAAGATCCGATCACCCGTTCGTAAGTTAATAATACCTCATTTTTTCTAATTTCCCCGATTTAACCGTCACCCTACCCCCCCCCCCCCCAGATGGTAAAACCGGGAAACGACAATTTTTAATTTAATCTGGTCTGGTTCCTGATACGCCTGTCAAATTTCACCGTCCTAACTTACCTGGAAGTGCCTAAAGTAGCAAAACCGGGACAGACAGACCGACAGAATTTGCGATCGCTATATGTCACTTGGTAGATACCAAGAGCAATAAAAAGGAAGGGCCCTAGCTCTCTAAACCAAGGGGTCAGCGAGCTAAAAATTAGCCAGAATTGAAAAGCATTCAAAAACTAAATAAACAACGGTTGACTCTTTATCTATAACGCTAAAGATAAATATTTTCTAGGGAAACACTGATAAAACTAGCATTTATTATGCGTTGCTCAAGAAAATTCTTCACCATTTAACAAATGTTAATCACTTCCTATAAAGCCATTTCTTATGAGCTCAGTAGAAGGGGTTATTTGCCTGACTTATCACGAAATTTACCAGCAATTTATTTTTTAAATTTGTTTGTTCCGGTAACTCAAGTAGGACACAAGAACATCCCAGCCAAAACACGTCAAATGACATAATGGAACCTTTGCTTAGTATTCATCTCTAAAAAAGAAAATAATTGGGGAACAGTTTAAGCAGTTAAATCACTATCTGATGAAGAAAATAATGAAGTAACATTTCTAAATCTATTATATCTATATAACTAAGAATTTGATAACTGACTATCGAATGGTTTAACAGTTAATCTCTAATAAATATATATTTAAATATATATAAATTTATTTGATAAATACACACACACAAACATATATATATATATATATATATATATATATATATATATTATTTAATGAAAATATAGATGCTTCGGAATCGTAAAAAGAGATGTCACTTACTAGCGGAAATCTTCGTCCGGTACAAGCAGATAAACTGTCTTTATCAGATACCAAAAAAACACATACACGAACAAATTTGGCCATATCAATTTGTAAATGCTTCCACGCCAACTAGAAACAAAATTTATACATGTATATATGCTTTATGTAAATGACTCTTGTCTTCAGAGTCTTCCAAGAAATAACGCTAATGCCCATTCACAACAAAATTTCACTAATGTTGAAATTTAGATAACGTTAAATTGAGCCAATCACATTTTTCATAGAGTTTCTGATTGGTTGAAAAATCCCATGAAAAATTTCCAATGGTTCAAAAGAAATGCTAGTGTAAACCTCTTAGTTTATATGAATGTTATATTGGCTGATGTAACGGTTTACATACGTTCGTATACAGCCTTTATTGAATAACATAAGAATACACATACAGTGAAGAAAAGGTATCAGACAAATATACAACTGAGACGAAGGTGAGAGATGGACTGATTTTAAAAGTATCCACTGGGCCCCACTACCCTCTAGGCTGATCAACCGGCCTGGGAGCCAAACCCTTCTCACGACTTACTTTTGTTCCCATAAGCCCCCTGGACCAAGCTCCCGTTGATATATATATATATATATATATATATATATATATATATATATATATATATATATATATATATATATATATATATATATATATATATATATATATATAACGAAAGTAAAACAGTTCAAAATAGGGATGTACAACAGTTCAAACATCCCTATTTTGAACTGTTTTACTTTCTTCATGGAAAGGCAGTGAGGTCTTCGAAGTTATATATATATATATATATATATATATATATATATATATATATATATATATATATATATATATATATATATATATATATATATATATATATATATATATATATTATATATATATATATATATATATATATATATATATATATATATATATATATATATATATATATATATATATATATATATATATATATATATATATATATATATATATATATATATATATTTAACACTCTGCTAACATGAGCCCCGGAGAAGGCTTACAAATTTATATCCCAAATACTTTACGCTAGCACAATCTCGGTATTAGTAAAACCTTATGGGCCTTTAAAGGAATCATTATAATAACATGCAGGTTAAACATGAGTCTACGCAAGCTAAAGCACGAAGTCAATTTTCCTGAAAGCATTTTTGTTATTCCATTGGTATTTTTTATTAGACTTAATACCGATAAAAACAAGTTTTCCTCTAGTTTCAAAACATTCATATAAATCAAAATAAATTTCCTTGGAAGTTAATTAGTGAAGGACTATATCCCATGACAGTTGAAGGAAAGTACAATGTGATTGAACAACGCCTTTCTCTGGTGGACTCTAAAATAGTGAATTTGTTAATTGAGTCACTGTTGAAGAAATATTAGATATTTTACTTTAAATTTTTAAAATGGCTTAAGAAAGCTATGATGAATTAGAATATTTACCTTCCCTTTGCATTATATCGAAAATAAAACACAACGTTTCATTTTTTATTGCAATATCATGCTTGGGAATTTAACTTTTTCGAAAAGGTTACCTAGAACAGATTTCCTCACACTACTGACCCTGAAGAATGCCATGTCAAAGAAAATATTTGAAAAAACCGCGGTGTATGACTAACTTCAAAAATCGTTCTTATATTTGAATTCGTCTCTCAGAAATGATGTTATAGCTAAAGTTAAAGTCTGGAGAGGTATCTTCAAGTTCCAATATCCACCTTACCCACATTTAAGTTTGATAGAATCTCGGAAGACACGTCTACCAATGACTACCAATGAGTCTCTCAGAAATGATGTTATAGCTCAAGTTGAAATCTGGAGAGGTATCTTCAAGTTCCAATATCCACCTTACCCACATTTAAGTTTGAAAGAATCTCGGAAGACACGTCTACCAATGACTTAAGTCTCTTAGAAATGAAGTTATAGTTCAAGTTAAAATTTGGAGAGGTGTCTTCAAGTTCCAATATCCACCTTACCCACATTTAAGTTTGAAAGAGTCTCGGAAGACACGACTACCAATGACTTAAGTTTGAAAACAAAAATTACGTTTAGGCTGGACTTCATGCCCTGGGCATTGAGAAATATGACCTTTATGACACATTTTCAGACCCAATCTAAGGTTGCAGACCCACTCCTTTAAGTTTCGTTCACCTAGTACAAAATCGTAAAATATAGAAACAGTTCTACGCTCTGATTGGAGGGGGGTAAGACCCGAAATACCTTCTGAACCTTTAGCTTTCGGTGCAAATTTCGTCCTGAAAGATTCGTTCACATCAATCAATCATTTTACTATAACACTATTACAAACGTAAAAAAGTTATTTGGCCCAAGAAGCTTTGCTTGCACATGGCACAACTCTTCTTTGGATCAATATGAAACCGTTGTTCTACACTTTCGCCATGACTTAACGCCTTTCTACTTCCTTCCCCTTTAATACAATACTTTGATGGCTAACGACTTTAACCGTGGAAAAATATATACAGTCCTGTTTCAACTAAAAGATCGTGAATGAAAATAATTTTTAACATTACAGAAAATGCAAACAAAGTTTTAATCGAGCAAATGGGTACTTTCGTCTATGAGCTCCCTTCCATAGCAATCGGAATGCTTCAAATGGATAACTTAAAAATCTTGGCCCATTAGCGTAATTTTGAGGCTAAAACAGTAAAACAATGTCTGACATGAAAAGACAGATCACAGCTTTGGTGATGGAAGTAGACTTTTACAACCAAACTTTAGTCTTCCTTCCAAGGGAAGTGGTGGAAAAATCTTTAAAAAATTTCCCTAGGAAAAATTAGGAAAGATCACCAGCAAGGCTGGAATCTGACATTGCATTTTCTTTGAATATATGCTTATTCAACCCTGCATTGTGTACAACTATTTGTACAATCCTGCAAGTTACAATATTACTTTACGAATGATACAATAATTTCTAATAGTGAGACCACAAGCAGGGAATATTAAAAAAAAATCTATCCTTTCCATAATAAAACAGAAAAGTCTAAAATTTGGCGTCACGATGGCTTATTTACATACACTCAACGGCAGATACTTTTACTTTTGGAAAATTAGATGGTAGGCTTCTAAAATTTGAATTCTTCTCAAAACGAATTTCCAATGCACGATATTATGACACTTGGTATTAACCAAGTGACATATAGCAATCGCCAATTCTGTCGGTCTGTCGGTCCCGGTTTTGCTACTTTAGGCACTTCCAGGTAAGCTAGGACGATGAAATTTGGCAAGCGTATCAGGGACCGGACCAGATTAAATTAGAAATAGTCATTTTCCCGATTTGACCATCGGGGGGGGGGGGAGTAGAGGGCCGGTTAATTCGGAAAAAATAGAAAAATGAAGTATTTTTAACTTATGAGCGGGTGATGGGATCTTAACGAAATTTGATGTTTGGAATGATATTGTGTCTCAGAGCTCTTATTTTGGCCCGGATCTGATGACATTGGGGGGAGTTGGGAGGGGGAAACCTAAAACTTGGAAAACACTTAGTGTGGAGGGATCGGGATGAAAATTGGTGGGAAAAATAAGCACAAGTCCTAGATACATGATTGACATAACCGGAACTGACCCGCTCTCTTTGGGGTAGTTGGGGGAGGGGTTAATTCTGAAAAATTAGAAAAAAATGAGGTATTTTTAACTTACGAACGGGTGATCGGATCTCAATGAAATTGATATTTAGAAGGATATCGTGTCTCAAAGCTCTTATTTTAAATCCTGACCAGATCTGGTGGGGAACCAGATGGGGGAACCTAAAATCATGGAAAACGCTTAGATTGGAGGGATCGGGATGAAACTTGCTGGGAAAAATAAGCAGAAGTCTTACATACGTGATTTAAATGATTGGAACGGACCCGCCCTATTGGAGGGGGGGGGTTAATTCTGAAAAATAAGAAAAAATTACGTATTTTTAACTTACGAAGGAGTGATCGGATCTTCATGAAACTTCATATTTAGAAGATCCTCGTAACTCAGATTTCTTATTTTAAATCTCAACCGGATCGAGCGTAATTGGGGGGGGGGGAGCAGTTGGGGGATCGGAAATCTTAGAAAATACTTAAATCGGTGAGATCAGGATGAAACTGGATGGAAAGAATAGAAACCTGTCTAAGATACGTGACTGACATAACCGGACCGGACATGCTCTCTTTGGTGGAATTGGGGGTGGGGGGGGGGGTAATTTTGAAAATTGAGGTATTTGTAACTTACGAAAAGGTGACCAGATCTTAATGAAATTTGATATTTAGAAGGATCTTGTGCTTTAAAGTTCTAATTTAAAATTCCGACCAGATCCTGTGACATTGGGGGGAGTTGGAGGGGGAAACAGAATTCTTGGAAAACGTGAAAATTGGGGTATTTTTATCTTATGAATAGATGATCGGATCTTAATGAAATTTGATTTTTAGAAGGAAGCCATGTCTCAGAGCTCTTATTTCAAATTCCGACCAGATCTTTCGACATTGGGGAGAGTTGGAGGGGGAAATCTTGGAAAAACACTTGGAGTGGAGGAATCGGGATGAAGCTTGGTGGATAGTATAAACAAATGTCCTTGATACGTGATTGACAGAATCGCACTGGATTCGCTCTCTTCGGAGGAGTTGGGGGGAGGGGTTCAGTGATTTGGCGAGTTTGGTGCTTCTGGACGTGCTAGGACGATGAAAATTGGTAGGCGTGTCAGGGAGCTGCACAATTTGACTTGATAAAGTCGTTTTCCCACATTCGACCATCTGGGGGGCTAAAGGGAGAGGAAAAATTAGAAAAAATTAGGTATTTATAACTTACGAGTGGGTGATCGGATCTTAATGAATTTTGATATTTAGAAGGACATCGTGTATCAGAGCTCTTATTTTAAATCCTGACCGGCATTAAGCCTCTTATGTTCCTTTTTAAATCAATCTATTGATTCATAGAATTTTGTTAGAGCTCATATCATATGATCTCTTGGCTCTTAGCTCTTTTCGCATCGTCACAAGTGCCATATGAGCTCTTAGCTCTTGTTTTTCATAGCAATGACAGCATCTTTGGATAGATATTTAACGTCAATTTAGATTAAATAGCAAAATTACACTACTATAGCTTGCATGGGTGGGGTTTGGGGGGGGGTTAAGACGAGAAGAAACGTAAGCAAGCATCAGAGACTTTTTAAGGACTTAGGTCATGGCCTTGGATCCTCAGTGTTTGTTGAAAACAGCCCGTCACATAATATAAGATTTATTGGCAATAGAAGCCTTAATTGGCCGTGGCTAGTGCTAAAATACAGCAACATAAAATTTATGAACCCAGGACACACCCTTAAATCCAGACCAATCATTGTATAACTTACAGAACATGATCTCCATGTGCCATACCTGTGTCTACCGATTTTCCCAACTTTTTATTCCCCATAAACCTTCTATCAATTAATATAAAATTTATCCATTCCTCTATTATACAGGCAACTACACAGAAAAAAAAGTCCCTCGGTCCGTTTAACCCCTTACAGAAACCCAAAGAATAATTAAATCATCCTCCACAGTTCCACAGATTGGGTGAAAATGAGGACCTATCTTCGAATTCACCCTTCCCAAATACCTTCTCTTATGACCAAACGAGAACAAATTCACCCTTGCCTATATTATCCTCCTTATTCAGCCTTCCCTTAAAACAAGGTTCATCACACCACGATTTTTTAAATCCTTGCACAGAGAGAGAGACGGGATAATGTTGTCCTACAAGGCCATTTCTGGATACCACTTGTTTGAGTACCATTTCCGTTTTAGCCCTAATCCTTACACAGTCCTAATGCTGACGTCGTGAAGGGTAAAAATCGAGGGAAAGAGAATCGCTAAAACCAGTGAATGAAAGGTACGGGAGAAAGTGGTTGCATCATGATTCAATTTAATTTAGTTAACGTGTTTTGCAAACAACCGTCAGCCGTGAAGCCACTTTAAGCCAATGAATAACATCTCATCCGAGACACAAGATGAAAAAAGAAGAGAAATCTGACTAGAGAAACAAAGGAAAGGGCATCAAGTTTCAGGAAGGGATAAATTCGTCTCTACCAAAGGTCATATTAAAAAATTCGAAAATTAGTCTATCCTATTTGCGCTTGCAAGCGATTTCACGTTTAAGTATAAGTGAGTTAACCATCAGCTCTCTTTTCATCAGTACAACAGCTTGAAGCAGTAAATAATAATAATAATAAAAAAAAAACTATCCATGCCTAAGAAGGGCGGGTAGAGGGGAACGATAGTCCCTTGAGATAAATTTGGAGGAAACTTTCGAAAATCCGCAGGGATCAGGTATTTGGACCAAAATTTCTCTAGCATGACCTCATTCATAAAGATAAACATACAAAGGCACTAATTTTATCCTTAAGATGGTAGGCATCTAGCATATAATTTATCTGTATGTACCACTTTTAAGGTGTGAAGAGGCCGTACAAACTTTTGAGGACCTTGAAAGATAGTAAAAGATCCAGATATTTCAAAACTGACGAAAAATACAGAATATAAATATTTTAAAATAAATGTACATGCAAAAAAAAGTTACACTACCCTGCATTTAAATTCAATTTGCATTAAAAAAATACACTAACGAAGACTTAATCTACTTAGCATATGACCGTGACTAATTAATAAGAAAAAAAGGGCTCCGTATGCCAGATCATAGACTTCCTAAATTACCCCTCCACTGGCAACCGGAAGGCACGGGTTACCAAGGAAGACCAAACAACACGCTTCGTAGAACGTACAAACGTTACAGAAGAGCCCTCCAGTCCAGACGATTCTCAGCCCAGAGTGGGAAGACACTGACGCAGCGACCCACTTGAGGGATAATTGAAGGCTACTCACTAGCACCCTGTGAGCCTCTGGAGGAACTAAGGTCAAAGGTAAGGTTAGAACTTATTTAATTGAAAAGAAATGTAGTGTTAGACATTATCTAGCACTAAAAAAACTTCGTGAATGAAAAAGTTTTAGTTAGCGTTAGCGGGAAAAGTATCGAGTTATAAATTAGTTACCAAGAAAAAATAATATTGAATAAGAAAAATTTCATGAAAATGCAGTTTGCAGGGGAGGGGGGTATGCAAGAATTTAGCTAACAAGAAAAACTTGGCCAAATACACAATTTTAATATTTAGTTACGCAGAAAAAAAATATAATGCATGAAAAAACACCTTGGCGAAAAAAACTCTACTGAAGATTAATTAGCAGAAAAACAAAAATTTGTGTTAGGAAATAATTAGTAAGAAAAAAAAAACAGATGAAGGAAAAACGTTTAGTAAAAATTAAATAACAGGAAAACATGTCTTGATAGAAATTAGTTGCCAAAAAAATTGGCGAAAAAAGACAAATTTTAATTATAAGGAAAAAATTGGCTAATTATATTGCAATTAAGACAAAAATTATTATAATTAACTAGCTGTGTTTCAGGAAAATGTGAATAACAATGTATAAGAGATTAGTATATATTTAATATTATAACACAAAAAAACACCATTTTACACATGCTTGATAAATTTGAAGCACTCTTTACTTTTTGAATAAAGGATTTAGATTATCTTTCTTTTTGAACAAAGGTTTAGATTATCTTTTATCTGTGTGTAATCCAGTGAATCTTGTTACTTGTATGAATCTCCATATGCTTGGATAAAACTCTCATGTATTTAGTTCAATTTGAATTTCAAGAAAATACTTTACTGCAGATCTTGCACTTGACTGGATTTTCTCCTCTATGAACTTTCGCTGAGGATTCTTTCTCCTAAGTCTATGATTCGCATTGTTTTAAATACTGTGTACTGTTTTGAATATCGCACATACGTTAGTGTTCAACTCAAAGCATTGGCTTTTATATATCTCTTCTAAATCCAGTTGAAAAAAAATATCTTCATTTGAACTGTTTTGAACTTTAGTACTAAATGGTCCTGTTTTTTTCACTCGACCTATTGTTACTTGCATTTAAAATGTCGCATTTTCCTTACATATACATCCTACTACTACTAACAACTCACTACAGGACAAAGCCGCCTGAGGCCCACACGCTCCTCCCCTATCCAGGTCTATTCAAAGCCCCCCTCTTCATAACCATCCAAGAAGTTTCCATTTCCCTTTAATCTTTCCTTGCGACATCCTTCCGCTACATTCGGGGACACCATACTTTTCGTTAGACCCTAGACAGTAGACCGACAAAGAAGATCTTTGGCGCTATATTTACCTTCATCCCCCGAACGTACCCTAGCCATCTCAGCTTTTTTCTAGTCATAGAGAGCAGGACTGAATCAAAATTTTCGCACAGCTTACTGTTTGAGATACAGCCAGTAAACCAGATGCCCATAAACATTCTCTTGGTGATTTCTCAGGAAATTTCTAGCAAATCTCTTTCGTTTTTTAGAGCGCCCACCCTTTCAAAATCCTACTTAACCACTGACATCAATATAGCTTCCGACAATCTAATTTCGGTTCGTAGGCTTATCTTCCCATTCCTCTGAACTTTTATTAACTATGAAAAAGCACCCTGGCCCCTGGCTATTCTACTCTTAATATCTTCACTACACCCAACATCTTTACTAATAATACTACCAGGATAAGTGAAGCTTATCTAGTATAAGCTTCACTTACTCTTCATAATTTTAATTTTCAAACCTATAAGCTATACTTAGTCTATAAGTACAAGCTTAGTATAAGCTTATCACTTAGTCTTCATAAGTTTAAATTTCAAACCTATTCTTGCACTCTGAAATCGTATCGAAAAATCTCTAAAAATTCATTCATTTTGCTAACATTTTCGTCGAGGATGCTTAGATCATTAGATCAAAAAAGGGAATAGCTGTGGGAAAAGTCAAAGTCATGGCCAATTGTATAAAAAAGCCAAGACAGATTGTTCAATTAAGTGGGCAGCCCAGTCAAGGTTAATTTTATCCCTTTGATATCCCTAGGTCTAGGAAAGTCTGGGAGACAAATAGTATCAAGAGACCAAGCTTCTCTCGGTCCCTGTTAAATAGCATGCGGGAGGATTGTATGTATGTGATTCGCACTGTTGACTGTCTTCTAAGCACATATTGATGCGAATTTCCTTTTCAGCATTTTTTTCCAGAAATTATTTTTGTTTTAATTGCGTTATTGTAACAGCTGTGTTCCATTACATATACCCACTGAAACATCAACATTAGGTACAAGCATGACTATTGGGTTATATTCTTTAGTTTTAGTCATGGGGTGACAAATCTGCAATCTCAACTGAATTCAGAAATTCCGGTGTGAATTCAATTCCTTCTTCATTTTTATCCTTAATAAAATCATAATTTTATATGATTTGTATTCCCCTGAGAGGTGATGGACGATGTTCATATTTTTTTTTGCTTACTTCTTTGTTGAGTGGTGCTAAAATAAAGCATTCCTTCCTTCCATTGAAATTTTGATTCGGAAGACGATCTACATATGCTTCCTCAATTATATTACCACTTAAAGTCCTATCCTCAGGTAATTCGATTTCACTGAAGTCAGTTTTGGAAAGAATTCCATTTCCCAGGTCCAAAGTGTACTTTGTAAATTCTTCTTGTTCAGGATCGACACGCAAACCTTTTTCAGGAAAAAAATTTGAAATATTTAAAAAGGTAATTTTTTATTGATAAATCGAGTGCTTCACTGCGGTTGCTTCTGAAGTAAACAGGCAACCACAAGTCTAAATCACCTCCACTACCTAGAATTGTCCCTTCAAATGGCAAGTTTGAATTTGAAATCGACTACAGAAACTGATCCGTATTTTGTAAACTATATTTTGGAATCAACGGTACCTCATCCATAAGGAAAACATCAACTTAAGCTAATTCTATAGCTTTGAAATAGTTCTTGTACTGGAACTGAAAGCGGAATTTTCCAACCACGTCTTGTGTACTGTTGGTCCAAAAGACAATAGAGTTGATACGATTCCAATAACCACCAAAGGTTTGTCTACATGCCTACAAGCATAATTGTCTATATGCAAAATGTATTAGTTATGATTATTCAGCATATTATGAAATAAGAATTGTTTTCTAGCTTCACGTTGTCCAAATACTTTACACTCCCCTAATGTTCTAATATATACCCCAAATTATACAAGTTAAATGTATTCTGTCACCAATCAATTGTTTTCTACTGAGAGTAAGCTAAGTGTCTTTTAATACAGACAAGATAAAAAAAAACTAGTTTTTTTAACTGAAAGTAGGGAGCGACATTAAAACTTAAAACGAACAGAAATTACTCCGTATATGAAATGGGTTGTCCCCTCCGCAATCCCTCGCTCTTTAGGCTAAAGCTTTTAATTGTTTTAAAAAGCAGAATTGTGGCAAAGAGTCAAACTTTAGCGTAAAGAGCGAGGGATTGCGGAGGGAAAAACCCATTTAATATACGGAGTAATTTCTGTTCGTTTTAAGTTTTAATGTCGCTCCTTACTTTCAGTTAAAAAAACTAGTTTTTTTTATGTAATTTCTGAACGTTTTTGAATTAATGTATGTTTGATTTTGGCTCTCCACACATAAATTATTAAAATGAAATTTGCATATTAATTCCTTTTTTGGCTAAATGGATTTCTCTTAGTTTTGATCAGACGATTTTGAGAAATAAGGGATGGGGAAGGAGGCCTAGTTGCCATGCAATTTTTCGGTTACATAAAAAGGCAACTATAAATTTTAATTTTTAGCTAATTTTTTCATTAGTAAAAAGTATACGTAACTTAAGAATTAACTTACGTAACAAACTTTTATATTCTTTAATTTTTATTATGTATATGAGGGGGTTTGTACCCTCATTAATACCTCGTTCTTTACACTAAATCGTAAGTTTTGTCCCAATTCTTTAAGAATGACCCCTGAGTCAGAAAAGCCGTAGAATAAATAGTTGAAATTACTAAAAATACTATAGCATAAAGAACGAGGTATTTATCTCCTCCTAAATACCTCGCTCTTTATGCTAAAGTTTTTTAGAACCCCTCATATGCGTAATAATCTCTGTTCGTTTTAAGTTTCAATGCTACTCTTTACTTTCAATGGAAAAAACTTTTCCATGTTTATTTTTTTATTGTTTTTTTTATAGTAATTTTAGAAAATCCTGCGCCCTTTTCATTCGATTTCTGTTCCCCCATGACATATTTCTCCAAGGAAAGATCCTCCCACATAGCCCCCTCCCCTCAACCCCACCCCCAAAAATAAATCCCCTGAAAACGACTGTACACTTCCCAATAACCATTATTATATGTAAACACTGGTCGAAGTTTGTAACTTGCAGCCCCTCCCCCAGGGACTGTGGGGGAGTAAGTCATTCCAAAAGACTTAGTTCTTATGGTTTTTGACTATGCGGAACAAAATGGCTATCTCAAAATTTTGATCTGTTGACTTTGGAGAAAAATGAGCGCGGGAGGGGGCCTAGGTGCCCTCCAATTTTTTTGGTCACTTAAAAAGGGCACTAGAACTTTTCATTTCCGTTAGAATGAGCCCTCTTGCGACATTCTAGGACCACTTGGTCGATACGATGACCCCTGGGGAAAAGAAAAAAAAAACACAAACAAACAAATAAACACGCACCCGTGATTTGTCTTCTGGCAAAAAATACGAAATTCCACATTTTTGTAGATAGGAGCTTGAAAATTTTGCTATAGAGTCCTCTGATACGCCGAATGCGATGGTGTGATTTTCGTTAAGATTCTGTGACCTTTAGGGGGTGTTTTCCCCTGTTTTCTAAAATAAGGCACATTTTTTCAGGCTCGTAACTTTTGATGACAAAGACTAAATTTGATGAAACTTATATATTTAAAATCAGCATGAAAATCTGATTCTTTTGATGTATATTTTAGCATCAAAATTCTGTTTTTTAGAGTTTCGTTTACTATTGAGCCGGGTCGCTCCTTACTACAGTTCGTTACCACGAACTGTTTGATTTGCTCACAGTTCCAGAATATTTTCCATGCACAAGCCGATACATAGGTTCTCCGATTGCAGCTGACTGTCAGGATTTAGAACGTCCATGCTTTGG
The DNA here is from genome assembly GCF_032884065.1 of Artemia franciscana. Taxonomy (NCBI): domain Eukaryota; kingdom Metazoa; phylum Arthropoda; class Branchiopoda; order Anostraca; family Artemiidae; genus Artemia; species Artemia franciscana. The sequence goes on along the minus strand of NC_088883.1, from coordinate 17,976,222 downwards.
TCTTCTGCTTAAATGTTAATGTCGTTCATACCATGTCATTGCACCAACCAATTATAATGTCAACCTTCTTTTGCTATCGAATTTAACTTGGATATAATAATACGAAAAGCCCATTTGAAAGCAGTACACACATATATATTATTTCGGTTGTCTCAATCGTGATAATGTAAGCAAAAATGTATTTCATTTAAATATTTCACATACATCTCCTTATATATACAAAAATAGGGTTTACAATAGCTCCGATCTGTTAAATGTATAATACGAGATCTTTTATGCCTAAAAAATAATTTCATAAACCGAATTGACTTGCCATACCATAAAGAAGAAAAAACGATCAATGAGGTTTCTAAAGAAAAACGAAAATACTACAAAAAACACACAAAGCGAATATTTCGAAAGGACAAGTGCCTCTCTTCTTCAGCGCGAACAAAAAATAGATTTAAGGAAAATGCAAAAAAAGACAGAGTAAATCTAACTCAAACGTGGAAAGTCAACTAAAAAAAAAAAAAACAGCAAAACCAATAAAAAATCCAAATTAAAAGATGAATAAAATTCAATAAAAGTCAGAATCAAAAGAATTAAAACCAAATACGTAAAAACAACCATAAATCGAGTCATTCACAAATATCTGCGATTTGCACAAAATTATAAAATTTTTAAATGAAATCGATGGACATCAGCGAACAACTGGCAAATCAAAGGAAAAATTCATTCATTCAAAACCAATGAATCAGCAATTAAATAAGCTAGAAAATTATGTCATTTGATTTAGAATTTTAATAATTGCGTTCCTTGCAGATACCTTTTGAGATCTAACAGGTTGATGACGCGTTTGATCAGGTAAAGGCTACGCTGTGGAAAACAATTGGCTACTATTGTGTGTTTAGGAAGTTTAGCTGTGTCCAAGTTTACGCTGTGGAAAACTCGAGAACAAACTGGTTTTACCAGCCTGTATTAAGAGACAATTAGCTTACGCTCAGTGGAAAACAAGTGGAGGGTGATTGAATATATTGGCATTATATAATTTAGGCTATATATTTGCACATTAGAGGAGGGGGGTAAATTATTTGAACAGCGTGAAGTCAGAAAGAAATTCTCACTTCATAATATGCAGAATAATTGTAGCTAACACATTTTGCATGCAGACCCGCTATGCTTTACCCCAACTGCCCTAATGTGCAAATATAGCCCAAATTTGTTTCTAAAGTAGTATATTTCCATCATATTTTTGTATTTTTCATTCATTAGGATTAACCTAACTTCACTTCTTGAATTTTGCCGTTATAAAACTCACGCAACCTTTTTTCATTTTTTGTTTCCACAAGAAAACCCTTACTTTGTTACACGATAAGTTCTGAAACTGAAATAAGGAAAGAAATAAGGGCCTACTTACCTGAACAATAGCTTCCAGAACACACCTAGCCCTGTGCACGTGGCTACCTTTGATGCATATGTGATAGTCATATTAAAAACAATATACTGTAGCAAGAAATAATCAAATAGAACGCAGTTACTTCCAAGGGATCTCTTTTCCGATCGAAAGAAAAAAAAAATCCAGGCTGTATAAGATGGTAATATTGAAAGATTATGTTTGGCTGACTTTCTTGTCACAAACAAAATTTGACATAAAGGGCTTTGGTTAAGTCGGATTTATTAAATAGCTTCACTGAAAATATTTAATTAGATGTGCGTTTTTCAATATCTATAAAATCCTTCATCTAAATTAAAACTAAAGAATGAGCTTTGTTAAATAAACTTCGCTCAGCAAAAACCTTATGTCTTAAAGTTTATCCAGAAAATTTCCAAAGAACCAGAAAATGTGAACGATTAGTTAGCGTTCTGAATATGAAACTTTCTGAAATTACTTAAAACGTTCTTTATCTTTTGAAAATGAGGTTCGACGCTTTTAGAGTAGGCTACATCAAGTTCATTATCACTGCAAAATCTCATATGTGTAGATAGCTTTTACACAAACTTTCACTATTGTTTCTTGGCGCTACGGAATATTTGTTGCGGTAAAATAGGTTTATATTAATCCTCAAGCTGTCAAAAAACTTGCAAACAAGGTCAAACTAATCAGGCTGTATAGCTTTCGAAAATTCACTGCTTTACTTTTCGAAACAAAATTTAACTCTCAGAGTATTGTAATAAATTCGCAATTTAAACGTATAACTCTTCACTATAAAACACCACTGGATGATTCTAGTCTTCAACTAGACTGTTCTCCATCTTATTTCAACATATCCCGAACATTCACTGGGTTGTAGAACTTTTTCAATATTCAGATAATAATAAATTTCGACAGTATTGTGTCTTATGAAATTGTCTTGCTTCACCTTAAAACAAATTAGTTAGTTCAACTTTAGAAGCAACTTTCAGAATAATTCTGGTTCTCTCAAAGAAGAATAAAGCTTATATCTCTTTTATTCCGCCAACAGAGAAAAAAAAAAACTTATCTCCAAGAATGTAATAGAATGTTCATTTTCTGGTTGTCAAAACCGCACTGGTTCTGTCTCTTCTCTTTTACGACAACTTAGCTCCTATATTTTTTAATACATTATGGAAGTGGAATCGACGCTCTTGCCTTAGGAGTCCAAAACAGGAATTAGCCAATTTGAGCATTAACTTATGTAGACAAGAAAGGCACCTTGGAAGAACCGCATATCACAATCTGGAAAATAGTTTTTTATAGTCGTATTTTATCAAACTGCATAAACTTTATGAGGTTCTGTTGCAACACTGTCTTATACTTAGAACTTTAACAAGTAACTAAAATGTGCAATTATTTGTCACACAAAAATCGGCTGGAATGTGTCAGAGATTATGAGAGACCGCAGATATTTTAACTTGAAGCGAAGGTACATCACGTTACAGAAATGTCAAAATTCCTTATTATTTGAAACTTCAAACGACACTTGCATCACTGAAACTAGTCAAAACTGGTTGTACGTATGCGGCCGGAAAAATGATTTGAAACTTGAATAATTTTGCCCGAGCTCATTTGAAGTGACATCATGTTCCTCTTGGTGGAAAAAAAGTCAGCGGTTTTAAATTACCTCAAGCAAAATGATGACAAATCCTTTCCCGATTGCCTTGAAGAAAAAACAGAATAATATAATAAGGGCATAATAATGATATATTAAACGGCTGAAAAGAAACATGAAGGATTTTAGCAGTTACAGGGAAATTGTGGTGCAGTAGATTAGTAAATCGGTTGCTGAGCCGTAGTGTGTGATATTCTTTAAACGTAAACATTTGTAAAAAACTTAATTTAGCTATAGTACAATAGTTTTAAATATACCGATCTCTCTCTCTCTCTCTCTTTCTCTCTCTCTCTCTCTCTCTCTCTCTCTCTCTCTCTCTCTCTCTCTCTCTCTCTCTCTCTCTCTCTCTCTCTCTCTCTCTCTCTCTCTCTCTCTCTCTCTCTCTCTCTCTCTCTCTCTCTCTCTCTCTCTCTCTATCTCTCTCTCTCTCTCTCAATCGGCCACTCTACACTACCTGGTGTGTACCTCGGAATGCCAGTTTTTCTTCATGCATGGCACATAGTACACTATTCGAAGGCAAACCACAGCCAAATAACACCTGACCGTACCTTATATAGCACTCTTTCACCGCTGACAACAGCATAAACAATTTTGGAAAGCAGGTAACCACCGAGCACAAGAGCATAGCCAGGTGAATGGGTATGCCCTGTAAAGCCACAATTTCTAAAATAAGCGCCGAAAATGGAGATACAGCTTCAAAAATCTTATTCTCAAACCCACCATTCAGATTTATTGTCCCTCTTGAGCAGGAGCAAGGGTAAACCAGTGGTAAAACAAACGGTTATAACGGAATGAAAACTGTTTTCAGTAAAGGACGATCAAGCCTTTAGAAGGCTTAGATGGAGTTAGCCTTACTCCTGTTTGCAGTGATTTCTGTGTGTTTAAAGTTTGGCTTGGTTATTCAATTCAATCTGCGTTCATTTTGAATCTCACTCATTCAATGATAGTGATTTCTGTTCGTTTAAACTTTGAATTATTATTTAACTTTTTTCTGATTGTCTTTGGTTTAATGCGACTCTTTATTTTTCTTTGAACAACTTAGCTTAAAAAAAATTAAATTTCTGCTGTTTCTAAATGACATTGTGTTTTTGTTATTAGTCACTAAAAGAAGAATTTTTTAATCTTTTTCTGTTTTTCTGCTTTTCGACGTTTTTCTGGCTTGCCATTGTCCGTCCTCAGTCAACCTAAAAATCTCGATCATCCCTTAGTCCTATAACTATCTACCTTAGTTCTGCCCTAGGATGCATGGTTGGATGATAGGCTATCTATCAACAAGTGAAACTGACATCATTTTTACAAAGTCCTGAAAAAGTCTTATGCCAGCTTTGCCTGTCCACTCATACTATCTGTCTTGTATCTTGTGGCCGAGTCAGCAGAACGCCAACGCACTGTTTTAATCGAAGAAGATACGGACTTACTAGTCATTTACTGTACCCCACGAAACAAGACTGTAAACCGATATTTTTCCATTCCGAGATAAAGTCACAGAAAACTGGAAGCCGTCTGTGTGATATATTGGCAGCTAAACTGAAACTTGGTGACACCCTTTGCGATCAAATTCTTTTGCTCTGTGCTTTTCTCGGATATGATTCGCCTCGCAAATTTATGGCATAGGAAAATATACACACCCCTGAACCACGGAGAAAAAGAAGAAAAACTTCTAGGATATCGCCAGACTACTTCTAGGTTCAGCTTCTACAAAAGACGACATTAGAAAAGCTGGAAAGAAGGCCATGCTTATCTTATTTAAGGCTGCAGAAAATGAAACAAGTCTTGACCAGGTCCGCTACAGGAAATTCTTCGAAAAAGTTGGAAGTTATGGGGAGTATGTACAGGCGAAAACGTTCCCACCAAAAAGCGATGTTTGCAAGTACCATTCGCTTCGAGCATACTTCTAAGTACGAGAGTGGAAAAACGTTGAGAGTCGACTGGATTTTTTTTAGTATGGCTGGATTATACGGAAAGGAGAATCACGACCTGTGCATTCAGAAAGATCACCGGCACCGCCTTTCCTTCTCTCAGTGTTTCATTGTAACTGCAAGAGCAAGTGTTCGACATTGCGATGTTCTTGCAAAAAGCATGGTTTAAAATGTACCTGAGCTTGTGGCAATTGTAAAGGAACAACCTGTTCTAACTGCGGAACAGTTGGTGCCGGAAACTTTGAAGACGATGGTAACGAAGAAAAATACTAAATTTTTGAATAGCTTTGCCACTATCCAATGATTCTCCGTGTTACTATGATTTTTATCTGCCTTATGTAATTGATATCTGATGCATTATATCTGAGCATATTTATCTCTTTTTTGGAACTAGTGTTTTTTCTCAGCTAAGAGAAGCTCTTTAACAAAATGTTTTTCCGTTGCTGCCAAGTATGTGTTTCAACTTCCCCTCCTCCTCCTCATTCTTACTCACTTTTACAAAACTGAAGTTCCAGGCAGATTTTACCTGGATCCAGTCTTGGCTGCTACCAAGGCGCGAGACTGCAAATGTTTTGCCATAGGCCAAGTCTAATAAACACCTGCAGGCTGAAACTCTCCCCCAACCTCACTCTCTCTCAAAGCTTTAAGCCCCAAATAATTCTTTAGACTTGAAACATTTAGATTCATGTTAATCAGGGAAAAAGAGCTTAGAAATGAGATGCCTAATCAAATTTGTTGGTATTTACTCAATCAACATTTTTTGCCTCTATCTAAAATTCAGCCTAAAAAAAAATCGAATTTGTGAAAGAGCTAGAGCAGCAAACTTTTCGGATTTGGAATCGGCTTATTTTTTTAGTTAGGTAATAAAAAAACCATTTGTACAGCAATTTGTTTGAGGTTGAGCCCTTTTTTCCCAATTTTCCTAGAACCTGTCCCCCAACCTCACTCTCTCTCAAAGCTTTAAGCCCTAAACAATTCTTTTGACTTTAAACATTTGGTTTCATATTCATCCGCAAAAAAAGAGCGTAAAAATGACAAATCTAATCACATTTGCTGGTATTTACTCAACCAACGTTTTTCGCCTCAACCTAAAAAAAAAATTCAAATTTGTGAAAGAACTAGATCGGCAAACTTTCCGGATTTGAAATCAGCACATATTCTTCGGTCGGGTAGAGAAAGAATCATTTGTATAGCAATTTGTTTGAGGTTAACTCCTTTTTTTCATAATTTTCCCAGAATCTCTCCCCCAACCTCACTCTCTCTCAAAGCTTTAAGCCCCAGACAATTCTTTTGACTTTAAACATTTAGTTTCATGTTCATCAGCAAAAAAAGAGCGTAGAAATTACATATCGAATCACATTTGCTGGTATTTACTCAACCAACATTTTTCGCATCGACCTCAAATTCAACCTAAAAAAAAAAAAAAATCAAATTTGTGAAAGAACTAGATTAGCAAACTTTCCAGATTTGAAATCAGCACATATTTTTCGGTCGGATAGTGAAAGAATCACTTGTCTAGCGATTTGTTTGAGGTTGACCCCTTTTTTCACAACTTTCCTAGAATCTCTCCCTAATCTCAATCTCTCTCAAAGCTTTAAGCCCAAAACAATTCTTTTGACTTAAACATTTAGTTTCATATTCATCAGCAAAAAAAAAAGAGCATAGAAATGACATATCTAATCACATTTGTTGGTATTTACTCAATCAACATTTTTGTCTCAACCTGAAAAAACTCCAATTAGTGAAAAAACTAGAGCGGTAAACTTTTCGGATTTGGAATCAGCTCATATTTTCGGGTCGGGTAATGAAATAATCATTTGTATAGCAATTTGTTTGAGGTTGAGCTCTTTTTTTCACAATTTTCCTAGACTGTGGGCTTTTTCTCCAATTAGCCATGGCTTGATGACAATTCATAGCTTCATTTTAATTGCGTTCGTTTTGAGTCTCACTTATTCCATGATAATGATTTCTGTTCGTTAAAAGTGTCAATTATCATTTTATTTAGTTCTGCTTTTTTTAGTTTCAATGCAACTCTGCATTCCTTGATGGCAACTCTTTTTTGGATTTTTTTTTTTTTAATAATTTCTTTTGTTTTCAACTGACATTTCTTTTTTTATTGGTTACTAAAAAGAGATTTTTTCTTTAATCTTTTTTCCGTTTTTCTGTATAAGAATTGAGATTTTGGCTTTCAATTTACATGTTAGATAGAACTTCATAAAGAATTTTAATAGTAATTGTATTATAGAACTTGGTAATAGATTAATCAAATAAATGGCCTAGAAATCCGCATAATTTTTGGCATTCTATAGGGCTGAAGCCTTTCTCGCCCTATCATGATATTAAAATTTAAAACACAAACAAGCTCTGTCAACTGAAAGTAAGGAGCGGAGACAACATTAAGACTTGAAACAAACAAACACAAATCATTACGTATATGAGGGGAGTGCCCCTCCTCAATACCTCGCTCTTCGCGCTAAAGTTTTTTAGTACTTTTAAAAAAGCTTCTTACTGTTCTAGTTAAACTACCCTTGTTTTTCTGAAGTCTTTCTTGAAGAACTGGGAGAAAGTCAAATTTAGGCTTAAAGAGCGAGGCATTAAGGAGGGGGCAATCCCTCAAAACGTAATAATTTCTGTTTGTTTTAAGTTTTAATGTTGCTCCTTACTTTCAGTTTGAAAAAACTTGTATCTTTTATTTGATTTATGATCGTTTGTTCTAAACAATGCCGGGAAATCCAGCCCCCTCCATGGAAAGATCCTCTGGACAATTCGATCTCAGTGAAAATTTACACCGGACAATTACTATTAACATCTTCACATGTAAAACTCAGTCGGCAAAGAGAAGATAAGACAAATAAAAAGAATTTTTATAGAAATTCTGGCATATTTCCCCGAAAAGTTCAGCCTCTGGAAACTTCACTCCCAATAAAAAAAATCTCGTAGCAAACAATTCACTCCCCTCTCAACCCAGGAAAATGTAAGCCTACTTCCAAATAGCAACTCCTATACGTTAAACAATGGGCAAATTTCATAACTTAAATACCTTTCCCCATGGGTTGTTGGGCGTCATGTTATCTCCAAATGTATAGTTATTGGATCCTTCAATTATGGTGAAGGAAATGGTAAAAATTTTGATCAAACTACTTCGGCGAAAAAAGGAGCGTCAGAAGGGGGCTAGCTGCCCTCCAATCTTTTTAGTCACTAAAAAGGTCACTAGAAATTTTAATTCCCGTTCAAATGAGCCCTCTCCGGATACTCTGGGACCACTGGTTCGATTCGATCAATCCTGGGTAAAAAAAAGAAAAAAGATCAGTGATTTTTATTTTGGCAAAAAACACAAAATTCCACATTTTTGAAGACGGGAGCTTGGAACCTCTACGGTAGGGTTTTCTGATATGCTGAATTTGATGATATAATTTTCATTAAGACTCATTGACTTTTAGCGGGTGTTTCCCCCTTTTTTTCGAAAATCAGGCAAATATTCTCAGGCGCGTACCTTTCAATGGTAAAACTAAACTTAATGAATCTTGCATGTTTGAATCAGCGTAATAAACCATTTTTTTTTACATATCTATTGATTCAAAATTCTGTTTTTTATAGTTTCGGTTACTATTGGGTTGCATCGCTCCTTACTTACAGTTCATTACCACGAACTGTTTGACAACCTTGAATATTGACGAATACTGATCGACCATTTCATTATAACCATCTTGTTATTCGATAATTTTTTTTAATGCTTATTTGTTTAAATCAGAGGTTACTTTTTTGTCTAATAGACCTCTTTCGACATTTCAATAGTTCTGGTGGATCCCTTGCAGCTAAGTTTCTACCATGTTCCCGAAACTCGACAAAAAATGTGAAGGTTAGAGCTAATTATTGAAATTTTTGTCGCGGCTGAATTCCAATCACGAATTAACAGTTTTCAAAGAAGAAAGTGAAAATTGATTGGTTCATTAATTAATGGATTTTGCTGTGAGTGGATGTAAAAAAAAATTAGTTGGCCTGCATGCATCTTTCCTATCACTCAAATTTCTCGCTACTAGGTGCTGTCAGTGGATGACACCGTGAATTATGGTTACCATTTTTACGATAAAGAGTTGCTGTGCTTCTTCAAATATTATCTACCTACATCGATAGGTGAAAAAGGGAATTTCAGTCAACTTTACTTTTTTGCCATCTCCTCATAGCAAAGGAAACGAATCAATTCCCACATATTATTTAGAAAAATTCTCATTCGGAATGACAAAAATAAGTAGAAATACAATATTTTCTTGTATTGTATTTATTCAAATAGCCTACTTAACTATTTACATTATTAATCATTTGTGCTTTCATATTACATTGTAACGTGATAACAGTTATAATATAATTAAAATTAAAAGTCAATAACATAACATAACTTCTACAATGACAATCACAAAATAGTCGTAATTTTAATGATAGGAATATACTTGATGGATTGAAAGCAAATTATCCATATTTGGCTTCCGTTTTATTAGGAGTAACTGCAAATCTCCCCGTTCTGTGATATTCAATCTGCTTCTTTTTTGACAAGATATGACAAGGAAAATGATATCAAAAGCTTTATCACAATTCCCCACATAACCGTCCAGGATATCTTTTGGGTATCTATGCCTGCAGCCAAAATATTTGATAACATCTTTTCAATTTCACTTTCAGATCTAATTAGTGCTAAGATCGAGCTCCTCTTGCAGTTTCATATTTTCTACCTCCATTCCATCAAATGAATTTATGATTCATGGTAGTATTTTCAGTGTCAGAATATATTCAAATCTGAATTAAACATATGTCTGAATATCCTCATTAGGGTAATCTACCTGTGACAAGTTTGAAGACCAGGAAAATTCTTTCAAATTTATACATTTCAATTATCCAAGAAAAGCCGAAACAACACCATCTATTTTTTCTTTTTCTTTTTTTTTTTTGATTGAGACTGCACCCTTGTAATTGTAAGTTACTACTATTAAATTTTTTTGGGGAAAATTGTCAAATATATTTCTTTTAAATCGGGATCTATGCTTTCCGGAAACTTTTAAACTGACTCAAAGATTGAATAAAATCTTTTTTAAACATGCATCTTTCCTATCACTCAAATTTCTCGCTACTAGATGCTGTAAGTGGATGACACCGTGAATTATGGTTACAATTTTTACGATAAAGAGTTGCTGTGGTTCTTCAGATATTATCTACCTACATCGATAGGTGAAGTCAAGCCAAAAATTTAGCTGTTCACTATCCAAACCAGATAAATTTTCGTAGACCCTGTTTATAAATTGTGGACCCCTCTTTTTTATCACCCCAACATACCCCCCCCCGTCAAGTCTCACATAGACCCCTAGGGGTCCACCTAGACCACTTGGGAATCACTGGCTTAAATAAGTATATTTTGGGCTTATTAATAAAAAGAAGTTCTGATTTGTAGTTTAAAAACAAACTTGAAAATAGAACGTCAAGAGTCAATGCAGTTAGATTTGTTTGCAGTTTGGGTTCCCTTCATTCTGAAACTTTAACTGAGGTATCTTCATGGCCTGAAATTGTATCTGATCAACATAAAAAAGAATATTTTGCACTAACAATCACACAACCAGATTTTTATCCAAACATTTAATCTTCTTGACAAGCTCCCCTTGGCCCTTCTTAGGCAAAACAAAAATCCACATAATGTTTCCGTCCAATACTCCCTCAATGTATCAGTTGGATATCTCAACCCATTAATTTATGCCCAAGTCATGGCTGAGACATTGCAGATACACCTTTTCGAGATCCGAGATGCAAATTGAGAGTTTTGATTTAGCTCAATATCCCCCTCAACATTCCCAGGCGGTTTCAGCTTAATACCCTTATCCATTCCTGAGATATCATAGATACAGCCTTTTGACCACCTGCATGAACATAGTGTCGTTTGATTCAACATTCCCTAAAAATTTCAACGTAATACCCATAGGTGTTCTTTACATATTTCAGATACATCTATTTGACATCCCTGTCAAATGCATATAAAAATGCACATAGTGTCTTTTGATTTAGTTCAACATGCCCCACAGCATTCCTTGAAAGTTTCAATTAGAAACCCTTAACCATTACTGAGTGATTGCAGACCTATGACTTTTTGACAAGCTGGATGCACTTGGAATGTTTCGATTTCAGTCAATGCTCCTTTCAAAATTCTCTGGAAGTACCAACTTAATACCGTTAGCCTTCCTGAGACATTACGGATACGCCCTTTTGACATCCTGGATGCATAGTGTCTTTATTTGGTTATGAATTCTCCTCAGCATTCCTTAATAGTTTCAACTTGATACATGTTCCCGTTTCTGAGATACCGCAGATACTCCCTTTTGACAGCCTGGACACAGAGCGTTTTTGATTTAGTTCAACATGTCCTTCAATATTTCCTAAAGCTTTCAACTTGATACTATTAGCCATTCCAAAGATATTGCAGATATGTCCTTTTGACAACTTGAATGCCCTTAGTATCCCCTTCAGTTTCCCTTAAACGTTTCCATTTAATACACTAAGGTGTTCCCAAGATATTGCAGATACAACAGCCTACAAGCAAGATTAACAGCCTACATGCAACTAAGTTTTTTTAATTAGCTCAGTATTCCCTTCAGGATTCCCCTTAGTAGCCTTAGCTGTTCCACAGATATTTCAAATGCATCCTTTTGACAACCTTGATGAATATATGGGTTTTTATTTTGTTTTATATTCCCTCAACATGCCCTGAAGGTGTCAACTTAATACCTTTAGCTAACCCTAAGATATTAAAAATGCACCTGTTTCACAACCTAGATACACATAGTGTCTTTGTAGTTCAACATGCCTCTCAACTTGCCTTAAAGGTTTTATGTTAATGCCCTCAGTTGTTCCTGAGGCACTGTAGATACAATTCTTTGACAAACTACATATAAATAGTGTATTTTGATTTAGTTCAACGTCCTCCAAAAACATTCCCTGAAAGTTTCACCTTAATGCCCACAACCTTTTTGGAAACCCAGAATCAAACATAAAAATGTATTTATAAACAATAGGCAACTTACACATTTTACAGCCTTAGGGGCTGTGGGGGGGGAGGGTGATGTGAAAGAAATTTCTATGGCACTTTAACTTATCCATCAAGAGCTCGTAGGCATAGTAAGACACAGGGGGACTATGCCTTCTAAAGGTCATTTGCATTTTACAGAAAACAAAATACTTTTTCAATGTCCCTTTTCTAACATTAATAGATCCTTTTCTAACATTAATAGATCCAAAATTACTGAGACTTTCAACAGTGAATATCAATATATATTAAACTTCCAATCTACATTTCAATGATCCTTTTCAGTAACCTTTGTTATTATGGCAATTTCCCTTTTTCTTTTTGTTTGTAGATACTCTGACAAATTGAAACAAATGGCTAAAAATAAAAGATTATTTTCAGTAAAGCAAAAATGATGTTGTAGTCTTCTGAAAACATAGGAGGCGTTGACGCTACTCCTTTTTATGGTGTTTGTTGTCCGTTTTTATTTCCACTTGATTATTTATTGTAATTTCTGTTTGATCAGAGTTTCACTTATTTATTGATGGTTATTTATGTAAATTCAAAACTTGAATTAATGCTTGACTTTATTTCCGCCCATCTTAGGTTTAATGCTACTTACTTTTCTTTGAAAAAATTCTTTTGTGGAAAAGATTATTTAAATAAATACTTAGACAACTCTATTGTGCTGCCACTGATTCTAAATAGATAAAATTCATTAAATTTTAAGTTACCCACCAAAATCTACAACCTTAAGAGAATTTTCAGATTTTTGAAAAATAAGCAAAACACCCCCATAAATACATGCAACCTCAATGAAATTAAACAATCAATTTCATCATATCTGAATGCTCGGTTACAGAGGTGTTAGGCCCCCATCTACAAAAATACAAAACTTAATAGTTATCTGAGAATAATGAACACAGATTCATGTTTATTTGTATGTTTGTTTTTCCCAGAGGTGGTTGTCTACTACTACTAAGGCTAAAGGTATGAAGGTGACAATTTCAGGAAGTATTGAGGGGGTGTTGAACTATGTCTAAATATGCTATGTGTTTGCAGGTTGTCAAAAGGGGACATCAGGAGAATATCAGGAACAAACTAGAGTATAAAGTTGAAACTTTTAGACATGCTGATGGGGATGTTGAACTAACCAAACACACTATGCAAACTACTCTTACTACTAATACTACTATAATTAAGGCTAAGGACAATAAGCTGAAACTCCCCATCCAATACTCTTTCTAGGCATAATAATCATCACACCAAACCTTGCAACAGTGATGCCAGTAATTATTATATTTGAAAAGAGCATTGAATAGGGAATTGATATACACATTTCTTGTTTTTCTACCTGATTTCTATCTTACAATGTATCTCTACTCTAACACCAGGTAAGACTCTTAGCAAGGCCTCTTCTAAACTAAACAATAACACAAGAGTAGCACTATTAAATTCCTAATCAAACAGTTTTTTTTTGAATATAATGACTATTCCAATAATAATTGTACCTTAGCCCTTGCCTGCCACCCCACCCCCTAATAGCTCTTCCTAATATAAGAAGAATTATTTTAATTCAGTCCCAGTTCTCCTCCTGCCCATAGAACTGTCTAGGGGACACAAAAGTTTTCTGATTTGTTTGTTTAGTTTTTCAAATCAACCTTATTATGCCTTATGATCAACCTGCTGATGGGAAATAAGTACAAAAAATAATTACAAATCCAGAAACCAGCAAAACGTTTGTATATTGCCTAGGGCTATATTTGGCCCTATTAGGGGCAAAACATGATGGTGTTTTTTCTATTGTGAAAAGTAGTTCAGAAAGATGAATGAAACTCTCATGAATAAATCCAGATGCCCACATACAAATCTATGAAAAATAACAACAAACACTGACAAATAATACTATAAATGATTTTAAGATGTTTACTGTAAAAATATGTTTCTGCTAGTTTTGTTTAGAATGTGTTTATATTATCTGTTGGGTTGCAGGTGGAAGGTCATTCCATGGCTTCCACACCCTGCAAGTAAAATGAATGTGGGACTATTTTCCTTTTTGTAAGTGAAGGGTACAAGTTATGTGGGTAATAACAGGTCCTGTTATTGTCATTAAATGTGAAGAACTGTGATGTACTTATATTATCAATGGTATAAGCCTAGAATTCAAGCAATACATAAGGAAACATTTGTAAGAAAACAATTCTTGCTTCTTTAACCTGCCAAGCATCACCTGGAAAAACCAATTCCCTTATGTCACCTCTGGTACTGTGAATTGAATCTAAGACATGATTTATGATGCTTGCCTCCACCAAATTGTCAACCAACCAACCTGTTTCATAAGTCGGGAGCTTTGAAGCCTCCTACACCTAATATCTCTTAGGAGACCCATATCCTTTCTTCATACTAAATACATGCCCCCCAAACAGGAAAAATGACCATGTTGCAATAGAAATAAAAACAACATTCCTTAAAATAACTAACAACTACATAAAAAGGACATTCATAGACTATGAGAGGATTAGAATAGATCTTAGCAACATCTCCTGGGATGATGTCCTAATTGGTTCCTTAGAACAACAATGGCAATGCATCAAAGGAATACTGCTAGGCAAAGCTTAACAGTACACTTCAAGCAAGCTCATTCCAAAACCATGAACACTACTTACAATGACAAAAAAAATTAAAAAGGAAATCAACAGGAAAAAAATGGAAGAAGTACAAGAAGCATCCATCCCCAGAAAACAAAGAAAATTCTCAAAGAGCAGGAACAAACTTAAAAATTTGACATGCAATTTGTATACAAGCTTCAAATCTAAGCTTACAAATGAAGTTAAGACAAACCTAAAACAATTCTGGTGATACATCTCTAGCCAAGACCACAATAGACAAGGCATTAGGAAACTGGCAACAGAGGAAGGTGTTGAGATAATTTACATCAACAAGCTAGCAAACTCACTAAATCAGCAATTTGTTTCTGTTTTTACTACTGAACCCAATGGCCCTGTACCTACTTCACAAGATTAAATTATAAAAACCCAAACAGATAGCATCACTCTATTGCTCACAGAGGTTCTCAGACATTTACAGATGTTAGATACTAACAAGTTGCCAGGACCTGATAACCTATCCCAGGCTACTAAAAGACACTGCAGCAATCATAGCATAACTGTTTAGGAAAATTTTCCAGAAATTACTTACTTCTAGACAGCTGCCAGCTGACTGGAAAATAGCCAGCATTACAGTGGTTTTCAAGAAAGGTAACCATTCAAATCCTAACCTCAGTGGCCAAAACACTCAAGCACATAGTCAAAAATTCAATCCTTAAGTATTTGGCCAACAAAAAGATCTTGTCACCCAAGCAACATGGCTTCCAGTCAGGGAAATCAAGTGAAACAAAAATATAAGAATCATACAAAGAAATCACAGATCTAATTGACCTGCTATTGCTGTACTTTGCCAAGGCATTTGACAAGGTACCTCACAGTTGACTGCACTCCAAAATATCTGCCTTTGGCATCAATCAGACTGTTGTAGACTGGCTAATGCAATTTCTTACAAATCACAAGCAGAAAGTTTACTTATTTGCTATAGATGGCTAACCAATTTACTCTGACAAAGCCAAAGAAATGAGCAGAATACCACAGGGTATTGTACAGGATACAACTCTCTTTCTTATTTACATCAATGACATATTTAACCATATAAAAAATGGCATATACCTGTTTGCTGATGATGCCAAACTCTTTGGTATTGTATACCCCCAAAGTGTCCAGTAGAACATAGATGAGCTACAAGATTGAACCCAAGACTGGCTTCTCTAGTTCAAAATAGGCAAATGCTCTGTATTATACTTTAGACCAAATAACCCAACAGCTAACTATACAATCTATATTCCCACTACAAAAGTAAAGAAGTAATTAGAGGGCAGAGCAGAAGAAATGGATCTAGGTGTCATCATTGATGATAAATTTAAACTTCATAGCCATGTTCAGCATGTTATTTCCCATGCAAGCTCTAGTCTTGGATTACTAAAACAGACTATTAATACCAGATAGGAATCTATATTAATAAAACTATGTAAAGCTCTTGTCAGACCTAATCTCAATTTTGGCATGTGTCTTGCTGGTCCTTCTTATTGACAAGATGTGAGGCTCATTGAAAATGTGCAGGACAAGCTAGAAAATACATAAGATGTCTCACATCAACCTCATATGAGAACTGCCTCAGGTACCTCAAAATACCTACTTTAGCTAACTGATGCTTGTGCAGCAATATGATGCTTACTTGCAAGGTGCAGAATGAAAAGTTAGCAATCTCAGTTCCAGTCAGCATAACACAATAGGACACTCCAAGAAGCTACCAAAGTCAAGCTCAGGCAAAGAAATCCTTAATCATTCTTTTCAAAAAGAGTCATAAAGCACTGGAATAAACTGAAAAATTTAAGTGTCAGTGCTCTCTCCATTCAGTCCTTGAAAAAAACAAGTTGACAAGAAGTGGGAGAAGGAACAGTGGAGATTTGACTGGCAGTCATCAACCCAAGATCACAACAGGTATGGAAGACCTTAAAGCTCTCAGATGGATTAAGATGATTAAGGTAAGGTGATAATATGCAGAATAATCCTAGTTAATATATTTTGCAGGGGGAGAACCTTTATCTACACTTCTTTTACTGTTGTACATTTTTTATACTAAAGATTTTGATACTAAAGGCAAATCTATTTATTAGCTAGGCTATCTTAATAGGCCTAATCTGTGACTAAAAAAAATACACACTTTTATTTTATTAGCATACTTCCTTCAGGAGCATTCAGTCATAAAAATTGTACCATATAATATTCTAGTCCCTATAAGTAAGGAAAAAGAAGGGATGGACTAGGGTAGTAGCTTAGCAACACCTTCCAATGGCATGTCTACATTTAAGGCCCTAGATTCATTGTTGTGAGTTTCATTCACCTAGCTTCCAAGACAGTAAGAGCCACCCATGAATAAGAATTTAATATGCTAGTTTAGAAGGGCCATGCTCAAGAGTGTGATCCCTATCTATCACTCCTCTGCATTCATTTTCTGGGCTAGGACTAGAGGTTGCACATGTATCCATCAAAAAAAATCAGTACAAATTTCTTGTGAGTCGTTTTAATGAGCTATATAGAAAGAGACGTGATCAGAATGCTTACCTATTTTCGAAATTTTCAATTTCGTCACTAGTATAGTGAAGTGAATCACTAATATAGAAATAACATGTGATGAATTTTAAAATTTTTGCAACGATAGCGCAGTGTTACCAGATCGGACGGAGAGGACTATGCTTCCTTGAGCCCAAAATTTATGCTTTTTTGGACAGATTTATGCTACGCTTCTATATTTCCCAGGTTTCACGAAAGGTTGATCAGTTAAGACAAGTCGAATTCTGTCTTATCTTTACAAAGGTTTTGAATAGAATATAATCTGATAATAATACCCTAATAATTTATTCTTGACCCGCTAAGGGAACAAAAGTGAGGTATAAACAAAGGAGGCAAAGAAAAAAGTAAAATAGCATAGAAAATAAGTAAAAAGGCTTTTTTATGTCCAAGGAAAGGATCTTAGTTCACAATTTGGTTCACTTTTTTTGTTTTTTTTGCAAGTCGTCTTTCTTCTCCAAGCGGTTGGCGGCATTTGAAAAACATAGTGTCTTATATCATCATCAAAATTTTACTTCAGATACATTAAAAAAAGAAGGGAAAAATGCGGTTCACATTCAATGAACTTCTTCATCTTCGCTTTCGGATTCGTCTTCTTGACCTGGGGGTGGGGTGGCTACATAGAGGTTCTCGGAATTGTGGAGCTTGATCCGATTGTCTGTAGGGACATATCCAAGAAAAAAAAATTCTGAGTCTGCGTTCGAATGCGGTAGGGAGAGCACCCTCTCGGCAAATTCTGCCAGATCTGGAAAACTGTTTTGTCGGTAAAGTTTCTCATTTCGCGTATTTTTCTCCACATCAAGTCTGTAGTAATTTTGCTCACATCCATCTTTTCGGAGTCACTAAAAGCATATTGCAGCTTGCGCCACTGGGAGTCAATGTCTGTGAGTTTTGGTATGAGACTTGGATCATTGCGACACCTAGTGGCAGAATACTGGTTCTTTCAGTTCCCAAGACCATCTTGGGATTTACAAACTGAAGGGACTTCAAAAAAGGATCATCGCTTGAGCATCTGTGTTGCTGCGGTAATGTAAAAACCTAAACACTTTTTTGGAAAGTGCTCACGTCTTCAAGGGTTATTTTACCACCCTGCACCGATGTCAAAAGATATTGGACACACTCATTTCCTAAAAAGACGTTTTCTAATAATCGGAAATGACTCGCGTTTGACGGATTGATCTTTGTAGAGTCTCTTAGAAACCTTTCTTGGATGAAGTTGCTGCATAGAGTCTTGATGAACTTTTCACACTCAAACTGCAAATCTCCGATTAGAATCTTTGCCGATTGGAACAAGGCGTCGAAGGAGTAAAATCGTTGAGAGCATACTTAAGAAAAAGCAAATACGCTTTCGTGAACGGGTATTTCATTTCTAACAAGATTTTGTCTGCAGCAACTTGGCGGTCTTCTGCTGAAGCTAGCACGAAAAACTGTTCAAGAGCACTCCACAGATCGAGAAGTCTCGCAATGCTCTGGTGAGCAGTGTTAAACTGACACGGAATGCCCCAATATCCTCACAGAAGTAACCCTGAGCCTACCTCTGGTTTGGAGCAAAAATAAATAAGAATACAATCTGAACAGAATTCCCTGAGAGAGGTATCGTTATGGAAGGCAATATAGCTCTCACCACAGGTTCGTTTCCAGAGACTATGTTTAGCTCATGAAAAGGTTTCCAATTTTATCTTTATTATCTCCTGTGATGTTGATGTTGCGCTGGGACTCCACCTTTACCTCACCGAGGTAATGGTCAGCAGCAGACTGACCATACACTCCGAGGACAAATTGCTAAATTTCAGCTAGCCATTCATTCAGAGTAACACAAGTTTGAAGAACTGGCCGACAGCCATCCAGAGATCGCCAAAACAGGAATGTTTCCCTAATGGCACTGAGGATCCTTTAAGCTCCTTTAAGCTAGAAAATTTTACTTTAGTTTGGTCGAAAAATTCGATAAACCATCTTGGTGTTCGTTTTATTGATGTGACGTTATGAGTTTTTCTACATCGTCTTAGATTATGCTACAATTATGCTATCTTAAGGAGGATTATCCTTGGATGCTTTTGGTTCCTAATTATGCTACGTTCCGCATAATTGTGCTACATCTGGCAACCCTGGGGTACCGATATAAGCAGTGTTATCAAAAGGTGCTGTTCGAAAGGTACTATTTTTCTGGAAAACGGGGGTGCAACCACAGGCAAAATGTGTGTAATGCAGACGTCCAATCTAATCAAATATTTGGTTACTTAAACGTTTATACCATAATACTTTTTTGTCTCTGGGTGCAACATGGGGCTACAGAAAATATTCATTAAATGTGCAAATACTACCAAATCCTGATTGGAATTCCTCATTTGGCTATTATAGTAAGTGCAGACTGATGACATTATGATGAAATCCCTAAAAGGTGCTAGGTGCTATTGTGTCATGGTTAAAACCGTTTGGTTTCCTATCTGGAAGTGATTAATTGCAGATCATATCTATTTACATTTGGATTCTAGCTTCTCCTGAAAGAGGGTTCTAGCTTCGCCTGAAACAATGAAAGATGGACTCACAAGCTCAACAAACAATTTATATTTCACCTTCAAACGGGGATCTTTTCTTAATTTCGGTTATTGCTTCTTCGTAGAAATCGCTGGCCATAATCTTGACTTTTTCGCTACTTTTGGCGAATTGGGGATCAGAAATCAAATCCAAAAGGCAGCTTTCGGCATTCAAACCAAGATAAACCTTGTCAACCTTAAAATAATTGTCCTCGTTTACCACGTCTACATCCTTGATGCTTTTTTTGGTTCCGAAGGTAGGAAGCAGAAATGAAATTCATGCAGAATGTCGCCACAACAGATTTTACTTCTTTTTCCAAATTGAAAAAATGAGCGCCTCACTGTGGAAAAGCGTATTGAATTTGTTGAATATTCCAAAATTATATTGTACAGATTCCATCAATACCCGCTGAGAGGGATTCCTTAGCCTCGATAAAACCTGGTCGTTGCCATGCGACTGGTCTTCGACCGCTAAATCCGACCGCTAGGCCTCTTGCAGTTTATTGAAAGAAAGCCACTGCGTAGGAGTAATAGCAACAAACTTTCTTTCAGGAACTTTGGTGAATATTTTAAATTGCTTGTAAGTATAAATTCGCTTGCCACTGGGCCTTAAGTGGGAAGTTACAGTTTGACAAAGATCCTCAAATCCTTTAGGCAGCTTTTCCAGGCATATTGATTATACAAATGGGACAGATGGCACGAGCACCTAACTATCACAACACAGGGATACTTGGCTGTGATTAGTGTTGACAAACTATGGCAACCGCCCATCATAGAGTTGTTTGTGTCTGTATAAAAGCTTTTTCCAGTGCTTGCGAACATTGGCTTAGTTTTTTAAATATCCCATTTGTAGTTCTATCTGGGAAAGAGTCGCTAGCTATTTATTCTAGCGACACAATCTCTTTTGACACAAATCGCTAGCTATTTATTAGCAGACACGTCCGTTGTTTCATCCACGATTCTAGACATGCAGTACCATTTCAACATGCCTACCACGTCTGGCCTGAAGTGTGGCCCAATTACCTGATGCATCACGTTTTTCGCTTTCTGTCTGCTCAGAGTAAGCCGACTCAGTAGGTCTCACCTGGTACTTATTTTGCCAACTTTGTGAGGTTGTCACATAGGCTGTAAGGCAATCATGTTCCAGTAGGAAGCATTTAATTTTACTTTCAAACTCCAACAAATGATCAACTGATTTTCCTGGAAGTGAGATCTTTCAGATATCATAGTTTGTGCCAAGATCCAGGATTTCTTACTGTTTACGAGTTTTATGAGTGACAACAAAGTGCTCTGATATTGTGACATGCTTCCGCAACACTGCATTACCTTGAGAGCATCTTAGGTCTTTCTTGCAGCAAATACAGTGTGCTATATCTGAAAACAACATACCAGCAGTATTTCTAGCTTGTCTAATCCAACTGATGAATTCTGTACTGCTCTATCACTGCTTTCGGTACTTCTGATCATACTTCAGGCTCTTCGGCTTTGATCGGACCGAGTTTTTCAAGCTTTTCAAATTCTTCTCAGTACAGTACTAACTGCCATCATGTGAAGAATCTTCCATGTTTGGTCTCTTAATAAAAAAAAAAGAACGTTAAAACTAACAGAAGAGTGTACATTTCCAAAAGGTTTGTATATACGGTTATTCACATGCATTGATTATCTGTAGATTTGTTTTCTTTTTTTACACAAAGAATTGTAGTCTATTTAAGCTCACTCCAGTATTTATTTTAATTTTATCTCTTAAATATTCCTTAAGGGTGTGCCCTATGAATTTAGGAAAATTTCAATAAAACCAGTAAATCTTTAAGGCCTTCTTTACAAAATCAGAAGAGATATACTCGTTTTCTTAAGATTCCAATACAAATCCAATGGACTAAGGGAACTTTAAGTTTAAAATACTAATAAACTTGAGTTAGAATTAAGTGAATAACACTAAATAATAAAAAATCTAGAAACAATGTCTTGACGAGGGGTTGCTCACTCAGTATCTTGGTATAAAAGGAGTGCCCGGGCTGGACAGGGCCGGGCCGGGGCTTATAGGTGGTGATACGTAAAATTCTGTGATACAGCAACTTTTTATGAGATTCTGACGGCACCAGAAAGCTTCGGCCGGTGTCATGGAGTGAGAAACTCCACGTGTCCTGTTTTACATTTGACTAAAAAAATAATTGAAGAAAAACGGGTTTAATTTTTTATAAAGCAGTGACAACAAAATAAAATAAAAACTACACTACTACACAGAAAAACTGAAGTAATTGTTTATATTGGCACTTTCCTCTGCCACAATCGATGTATAAATGGGAATATTTTAAAACAAACACTCCCGCAACTGACTGTAACTTTAGAAAAACTGAAGAGGAAAGTGCCAACATAAACAATTACTTCAGTTTTTCTAAAGTTACAGTCAGTTGCGGGAGTGTTTGTTTTAAAATGTGAGTTTTTGTTTCTTATATATTTGATTGTTTATATTTTTTATGTTGGTTTAGTTGTCGTGGCATTTTTATAATGTCTTAAAAATAGTCTTAAATTGTTGTAATTTTCTCCTTTTTTGTTGTTTTTTTTTTCCGATGAGAAAGGCTCCCGGATGTGGGGCCGAAATATTCGGAGTATTTTTATTTTTTGGTTAGCTAAAGTGTAGTTTTTATTTTATTTTGTTGTCACTGCTTTATAAGAAATTAAACCCGTTTTTCTTCAATTATTTTTTTTTGTAAATGGAAAAGCAGTGTGGTCTAAGAAATTATTTACATTTGACTAATGTCCAAGAACATTATATCTTTCTTTTGTTTTAAGCTATTGGTGTTGAGAAAAGACTTAATTTTTTCCGGGTCTTGAAAAATCATCAACCAGTCCTGTACTGGGTCTTACCCAGAATTTTTGTTCGGAGAGGGAGAGGGGTGCTAAAATATTCTTTTCGTGAACTGTCTCTTAAAACCTATTGTAAGAAAATTAAAATTTGTTTTAAAAAGGTTAAGAAATCAGAGAAAATTTAGGGGGGGGGGTCAAACCTGCTAACTCGAGCCTGCTGAACTGTGAAAGTCAGGTTATATTATACAAAGGAGAATTTTAAATTACTATACAAACTCTAATTTGAGTCTTTAGTCCCAATGATATCAAGATTGGTTCACTTCAAACATGTCTACAAAATAATCAAAATGTATTCTTTTCAGATCCCAAACGACAGTCTGTCATTGGACTAAGCTCATTGTGCAGAGGTGATGCCAAATTAAACAAAAAAAATAAGCAACAATCCTAAAATGCTTATTTTATACTATTAGAAGTATCCTCAAAACTTCAAACATGTCTACAAAATAATCAAAAAGTATTCTTTTCAGATCCGAAATGACAGCAGTCATTGGACTAAGCTCATTGTGCAGAGGTGATGCCAAATTAAACAAAAAAATAAGCAACAATCCTAAAATGCTTTATTTTTATATTATTATAAGTATCCTCAAAACGTTTACTTTTACTGTACCAAAATTCCTATATTGTTCTGTGTTTTCAGTAAAGTGCTAGTTTTTTATATTCCTACAAAAATTGGGAAATATCGTCAGTTGGTTTATTTGCATTAGTTTTATTGATTTATATTATATAGGCTATGAAGTAATATTTTTTTTTTTTAGTTTTATATTGCAACTTCACTCTTTGCTTCCCTCAAAACAATTTTGTTTCTTAAATTAATCTTTGCCCGTTTTTTTATAAATATCATATAGAAGGTAAAAAACCATGATTGAAAAAGCAGTCGACACCGAAACACGCGGTACCAGTGCTGCCAAAACCGTTACCTCAGATACCAAATTCACTCTTTACTTCCCTCAGAAAAACTTTATTTTTTAATTAATCTTTCTTCGTTTTCAATTAAAAGCGTTGTTAATTAGAAATCTCATTCGCCAATTCGCTTGCAAATCCTGTGGATATGGCCGGTCATAAATATTAGAATCATTTTGTCTCAAATTGCCTACGTGTGGCTCACAGAACAGATATTTAGTTAGACTATCTAGATTACCCTTATTGTCTTACTGTCTGGCTTAGTTCTGACCTACGATGATTGATTATCATCAAGAAGTGACAATATTCATTTTTATACAATTCTGAAAAGTTATGACAGCTTCCTCTCTCTCGAAGACTATTTAGCTCTCAAGCCTTTCTACATTGAAAATGAACTGTACACTAAGAATTAACTTCTAAGATAGGTATCCCGCATCGATTTCCTTAATATTGTAGAAACATCTATTTTTCCAAAGAAGATTTTCAAGGTGTTGAAAACCTAGGCATAAGTTTCATGAAATTAAAGTTTAATGAAATTATATCATTTAGCCTGATTCAAACAAAGAAGTTTCTATTATTTATTTTTGTATGGACACCAATAGAACTTTATACATCCATCGTCCCCATGATTCAATTGATACTCCTGGGTCCAAATTTGCCCTCGCGGTGCTACAAAACGCGAAAATACGAGGAACACTCAAAGAATGCAAAAATTCTTGTCAACAAGGTATTGGCAACTGTTTTTTTGTGATTGTGAAGGATGTGTACTTGTGTACTTTTTAGAAGGTTAAAGGGATCTCTAGATTTCGCTAAAAATCGTCTAAAAGGATAGAAACATCACCTGGAGAAGTTATTTGACATTGAAGGATATTACATTGGACCATCTATCGTAATTATGGATGTTGCAAATCCACTGTGTGTTGAAAGATCAATTGTAATAGAAATATTAATACATAATTACAAAATTCTGCTTATTTTTTCAACGGATACATTGTAACAGAAAAATTAATAAATAATTACAAAATTTCGCTTATTTTTTTGGTACCTTTGTAGTATCAGAAAATAAACCATATTTCTACGGAGCTGGCTGAGTATTCCTGCAAAACTTCAAGTTTATAACAAAAATTTTATCATCTTTACTTTACAAAACAATACATGTTTAGGCACAGATAATAGGAATGTAGCATGGAACTAGCTGATTCTTCCAACAATGGGTTTAACATTTAAATAAGTTTGATGCCTTACAGAGCAGGCAAGAAAACATGCGCTCTTCTACATTAAATATGAACTGCAGCCAATAAATAATTTATAAGATTTTTACCACGTATCAATTTCCTTGTCGTTTTAGAAGTAACTATTTTACTAAGGAAAATTTTCAAGGATTTCAAAACATAAGCAAAATTTTCTTATCTTTAAATCTTTTAAATAAAGACCCCCCTCCTGCTAAACCCAAGAAAACTTTCGACATACAGGCGTAGAATAGAAAAAAAAAAGTTGGAACGTAACCTGACAACTAAAAAAATATCACAAACAATAAGTGCAAACAGGTTTTTAGTACTATGGTTTTTCTATAGGCTATATATTGTAAAGTTTTATCCTGCCTATTAAATAGTAAAAATAAGTAAATATAACAACAAGTAATCCTTCGTTTAATATACAGCTTTGAGTGACTCCAAAACCCTCCGATTAAACTTATTTCAGAAATACTAAAAATAAAACACCTTAAAATAGGATGCTGATGCGCACGTGATGAAAACGCAGAACATTATATTTTGTTTTGAAGTAATTCATTTGCAGAAACTGATAAAACAAAATATATTTACCATTCTCTTGATCTGAGAAGAAGCAGAAGGTTCCTTGGATTCCATATTCAACTACCTCAATGGCTATTCATCTGCTGGCAGTAGATACCAGATAGTAAACCGGAGAATAATGCTTCACTAACTCTGTCAGTTTTAACCTGAACGGCCCAATTAAGACGACGCAAAGTATACATGATTATAAACAAGATATGAAACGAACTAAATCGCTTCCAAATTACCTGAATTAACTGAAAACTGTATTACATTTAAGATATGAAAAGATTCCGCTTCCGAAAAAGATGCCACTGCTAAAAATAATTGGACCTTTTCATTTTATAAAACATTATGGGATTATTAATCAACAGGATCAAAACCAAAATATTTAGCCGGCACAAAAAATTAAGCCCCCAAAAATAAGTGAAAAGTAAGTGGATACCTCCAAATATAAGTAGAAAGTAGATTTAATATTTAGAAAAATTCCAAAAATATGTATTCTGCAGCCAATATAAGAAGAGGTGAGCACACTAATTATCAATGATGAGTTATGAGCACCACCCTCGATATTTGGTAGGAAGTCTTCATTGCATATAACAACAAGATAGTTTTAGTGAAGTTTAAAAAATAGATGCACGTCACTAAATTTTAGCTAGACCAGCGTGGCTTCTGGCTTCCGGCATGGCTTCCAGCATCAGCGGCAATCTTCTTTGACTTCACTGTAAAATAAATTTTTAAAATGTCAACAAGACTGTACGTTTCTTTGAAAATGTTTTTAAACTGGCCTACTTTGTATTACATGCTGGGTTAAGAATAGTGATAGTCTTAGATCCGGTACAATTATAGTTTAGAGGCTTCTTGATATCTTGGAAATTAGTCTAGTCAGGTGGTAATTAAGGACAAAGTATTCCCTGGTAAGGTATTGCTATGTCTACCCTTTTCATTTTTAGGGTTTTGAAGATTTCATATATGACAGGTCTATCCTTATTTGAAATTTAGGAAAAACACGGATGCACCTACTAGCTGCCCAGTGCAGCACCAAGCTGCATGAGACCCACACAGGTACACATGCTCTCTTCCAACCCAATCTTTTCAAAGTCTCCCTCTTAACACCCTCATGTGAAGTTTTGGTAAAATTTTAGTTAATTGACTTCTTGCTATCTCAGAAAGGGTTTAGGTTAGGAAAAATGAAACTTTCAGGGATGGATCTACAGGCTAAAGTAGCCTATGTCCTGAGAAGGTATTTTAAAGTACCCACCTCCTCTCCTTCTCCCTCAAGAGGGCCCTGAAATTTGCCTACATGACAGGTCTATACCTATTGAAATTTTGACAAAACAACATTTTACCTTAATTTTTAGTTACTAGTTGCTTTTTCTCTGCCTTTAGTTCTGAAAAGGCAATTCCTGTTATTCAAGTAGAATTTTGTACCATATCAATGTTTTTTTTTTCAAAATTTAGGAAATGTATTTGAATATCTTTCAAACCTTATAAAATGGAATTGAGCAAAGTTATGAAGCTGAAAACAATTTTGTTGTACTTCAATTAAGCAGATGATCTATTTTGCAAGGTTTCACTTTCATAACACACACATTTTTAAAGGTCATCAAAGGTCAGGGCCCTCTAGAGGGAGAAGGAGTAGAGGTATTTGCTTCAAAATACCTTCCCTGGGCATATTTTAGTCTGTAGATTTATCCCTGAAAGTTTCATTTTCCTAACCTAAACCCTTTCTGATATAGCAAGAAGTCAATTAACTAGAATTTTACCAAAGTTTCCATTTTTCTTAAATCTTTCCTTACCACATCATCCCACCCTGTTTAGTGGCAACATGCTTTTTGTTTGGCTTTTGATGGTTTGCCAATGAGGATAAACTTTGATAATCTGTCATCCTTCATCTGCTGAACATCCCTTAGCCATATCAATCTTTCTCTCACTATAGCCCTAGAATGTATGATTGAACCACAGTTTTTAAACAGTTTATTGTTTAAGACATGGTCAGTTAGCTGGGTAGGCTACCTAAAACAACCATTAGGCACTTTCTTTAGAAAACATCTAGTAAATTCTCAAGCAACCATGCTAGATAGGATCAACTATTAGTATTTTTTTTCTTAGAATTTGATTTCTTAGTAGGCATAGATGTAAAATAGTTTAGTGCAAAATACTAGAAACTCAAGCAATATTCAAACCAATTTATAAAGAACAGAGTAAGTTTAAGCTTTTGGCTGCATTTAGTGCCAGACTGAACTTTTTTTATATGTCAGAGCTGTACATATGCTTGTCAAGCTCTTTAACTTTATCTGCCTCACTTAGAGAAACTGGTTCTTTTTTGTCCTGTGTGTCAGGAGGTTGGATAGAAAGCTGATGACCCATATTGTTTTGACTAAACAGTAAAATCAAATGGCAAAGAGTTACTTCCTGTATAACTGAAGTATAAATTATTGGTTGCAAAAAGTTGGTCCAAATCTGAAAAACATTGGACAATTATGCCTTTTTTTGGAGCTTTTGTACTCACCCAGTCCAAAAGTCTGTTTGCATTTTCTCACTCATAGACACCCATTCCTTCTAAAAAAAATTTAATAGCCTCAGCATTACCATCAACCTAACTTCTTCCCCTTTGTTCAGTAATAGTATTATTGAACCCTAGCATAAAGTTAATACAGTTTATGCATTCAAGAACAGAGATATGGCCTCAGCAAATTTTGTCAAATATTCAGGATATAAGTAGTCTAAGATACAGGGTGGAATTAAATTAAATTCTTTTCACTTATTAATGATTTTTACTGTATTCTTTAGAAAGTATGATTGAACCACATTTTTTAAACAGCTTATTGTTTGAGACATGGTCAGTCAGTTGGGTACCTAAATCAAATTATAGGCAATTTCTCTTAAAACATCTAGCAAATTCTTGAGTGTCCATGCTTCAGACCTATACTTAACCACTGTCATATCTGTTGCTTCCAGTATTCTAATCTTGGGCTGCAGATGTGTTTTCATATTTTTCAACTTTGAATAAACACCCTGGGACTTGGCTATTCTACTTTTAATGTCTTCACTGCACCCATCATCTTAATTGATAATACTATCTAGATAAGTGAAGCTGTCCACTTGATCAATCTTTTTGTTACCCAATATCACCTTCACTTATTTTTAGTCTTAGCAACTTAGTCTTCTTAACATTCATTTTTGAACCTATTCTTTCAATATGGACTTGAAAAAACTCTAAAAGCTTGTTCATTTTGCTAGCATTTTCATCTAGGATGGTCAAGTCATCAACATAATCAAGTCCAGTAATATTTTAGCAGAAGACCTGTTTTGCAAGGTTTTACTTGCAAAGATTATTAAAAAGATTAAAAAAGGTTATTTAAGATTATCAAAGTTCAGTACCCTCTAGAACCAGAAGGATATATATATACTTCAAAATTTCTTCCCAGGAGATCATTAAGGCTATAGATGCACTCATGAAAATTCAATTCACCTGACTCAACTAATTTTCTAAATAGGCTAGCAAAAAGTGCATAGATTAGAATTTTGCTTTAGTTTTTTTATAATGGTTAAATGGGGTAGCATTACAGTTTCATAGGTTTTGTTCACTTGAGATGCTTTTGAGCTGGCCTTTGTGTAAATGAATAAAATATTCAGGAATGAATGCAGGGTAGACTTCTCTATACTTTAAACTAGCTGCTGGAAATGTTCTTTCAAGCTCTTCAATACATTGAGCATGTTAAAATGTCATGAATGCTGTTTTTGAGGTAATATACCAGCTATTGGCTTTTGACTCCTCAACATCAAGAGAGCCAATAGGTCTAGCCTTGGCTTATCTTATCCTCCATAGTTTGTTGTTGATACTAATCAATGACAAACAACTTAGGTTGTACATAGTGGGGTTTTCCCTTTTTCAAAGAATTTATATCAATTTGAAACCAACCTTAACTTGGCTACATTTTTTATGCTCTTTAATTGTAAGTAATTTTGAGACCACAGACAAGATGACAAAAAACTTGAAAAGAAGAAAATTAAGATATTTCCAGCCAATAAAAATCAAAATACAATGCAAATATTTGGGCCAAGACATCTGCTCAACAATCCTCAGTGCATAAATAGAAAAATAAAAACAGGCTGTAAAAAATAAAATCAGTAAAAACAACCACTAAAATAAAAGGAGACTCTCGCCATGTAATGGTGAAAGAGTAAATTAATAAAAAAAATCCAATGTTGAATGGCAGTTTAAGAAACTAAATGTTTTGGCCAGGCAGGCTCCAGGCTCTGACACCATTCCCAGATTACACATTTCCAGAGACCAAAATGCCTTCCCTCCAGCTCTTACCTTAAGCCCAATACACTCAGGGGCACCATGGGAAGGTGGCCACCACTGCCCCCATAGTTTGGTGTAAAATCAGAAGTTAATTGAGTGAGTTTGTAGTTTCACCAATCTTGGTTAAATTATCAGTGTTGGATGCCATGAAGATGTCAAAAAAATACTAGCCAAAATGCAGGATGTTTTTCCATAATTGAACAAAAGCTGGGATCCATAAATGTAGCATTTCCCATAGGTCCAAAAATGCTGTCATCTATTGCCACAAGGTATTTCTGTTTGCACTTGAATTGATGTCTTATTTTCTGTGTATGGGATTGAGACAGAGGAGCAGTAAAAAATTGTATAATTGAGCAGTATAATTGAAGCCTTCATGAAAATGGGCGAGATTTGAGGCATCCATTCCCAAAATATTATCAAGAAACACTAAGAATATCTTTGAAATTTTGAAATCCTCATTGAGATCAAAAATATGTTTGCCTCTACTTGCTGATTTCTGTATAAACATTGACCTGCAACCTTTATATAATAATTCAAAGTTTTTAATTAAGTTCCTCACTCTACTTTGTTTTGTTATAATCTTCCAGATATCCTTTGTACCAAAGAGGAAATCCTCAACTTCGTGTATTTTTGCCTAACTTTTGGATGAAGGTAGTTAAGCCAGCCAAAGCAATTCCTCCCAATAAGGTACATCTGATGGTATCCAATGAAATGACTGAATATGATGTCAGAAATTATTTGGAGAAAATTTACAACATTAAACCAATAACAGTTAAAGTGAACATGATGCAAGGTAAGATCAACTTTGAATATTTTTTTTCATAGAATTTGATTTCTCAGTAGATGTAAAATAGTGCAAAATGCTAGAAATTCAAAGGATTTTCAACCCAATTTAAGAGTAGAGTAATATTATGCTTTGGCTGCATTTAGTGCCAGACTGAACTCTTTTATATGGCAGAGCTATATATATGCTTGTCAAGCTCTTTAACTTTAACTGCTTCACTTAGAGAAACTGTTTTTTGTTGTCCTGTGTTTGAGGAGGCAGGATAGAAAGCTAACGACCCAGATTGTTTTGACTAAACAATAAAATTAAATGGCTAAGAGTGTCTCTAGATAGCTGAAGCATAAATTATTGGTTGCAAACAGTTGGTCCAAATCTTTAAAAATTTGGACATTGTGCCTTTTTCCAGAGCCTTTATACTCACCCAGTCCAAAAGTCTGTTTGTATTTTCTGACTCATAGACACCCAATCCTTCTTAAAGAAAATTTTAATAGCCTCAGTATTAGCACCAACCTAACCTTTCCCCCTTTGTTCAGAAATAGTATTATTGAGCCTTAGCATAAAGTTAATACAATTTATGTATTCAAGAACAAAGATATGGCTTCAGCAGGTTAAGTCGAATATATTCAGAATATAAATAGAATGCAGGGAGGAATTGAAGGAAATTCTTTTCACTTATATAATTAATTTTACTGTATTGTTCTTTTGTTTTGTGAAAATAAAACTAATATCCTTGTTATTGACTGCCATAGTCAAATTTTCATTTGCTGCCTCACTTAGGGAGCACATCTTACATGGACATGACTGCCTAATGTACCTTAGTGTGTCAATTGGGTAAAATATACAAGTATTTTCAGTATTGCTTAAAGTTTAATTTTGACCAGAAAGACAAGAAAAATGTTTGGGTTGTTAGTTGAAATTTCAGTTTAACATTCTAGCCACCCTGTACAGTGCTTATGTAATCCTTCTTGCTTTTACAACATTTTAGTCACTTTTCTTATATTCCAATACGTTTTATATTAGAAAGTGTTTTTGGCAAGATACTGCAGATGTGTAAAACCATTTTAGAAAAACAAAAGAGCTTAAATTGATTTATGAATTGCTCTTCATTAAGATGTTCCAAAATTTGTCAGTTCCAAAAAGGAATATATAGGTATTTGTTTATGTTGTAAATTGTTGGGGATCAACATGTTTTGAGGAAACTGAAAAATAACTTTGTGCACAAATTTTGTTATTGATTTATCTTCCATGGATTCAGTAAGGCTGAATAACTGTTAATGATTTTACAGATAAAGTTCTTGATTGATTCTCAAATTAACATATTTTCACTTGATTTACCTGTTGTTGTTTTTTTGTTCATATCTAATTTTAGCCAAGGGGAGTAATGCCTCAAAATAAAAAAAAGCCCATTGAGTAATAGATCTCAAGCTAGATTTTCCTAAAATTTGAATTGGATGTAGTTAATATATTTTCAATGCTGAAAAATGTATAGAGGAGGGACAAAAATAATCAGGACTTTTTCAACCCAACAATTGCGGCATCGAGTTAAAACCAGCAGTGTTTACTATTTGTTAGTTTAAACTGCTACTTTGTAAATGAATGTGTAAAATACTGTAGAAAACCGACAGCTCATTTAACTCTAATGAGCTGCTTGCTGAGCATAAAAATATGACTCAACTATAAACAGTCCATGCCCCTTTTGTATATCATGAAAAGAGAAATCACCAATGCAACAGCACAAACACAAAAAAAAGAAAAAAAAGAGAGACAGAAGGAGAAAAGGAAGACTGTTTTCCTAAATTAGTGATTAATATAGACCAGCAGTTGAATTAGGCCTCAACCCTACTCATCCATACAATCACACAGGTCAAACAGCATAGCCACACACAATCAACCATAAAGAATAATCCATGGACAGGCAGTCATGTCGTCAATAAGTATAAGTCGTCATTTACCAAACAATAGAAAAAATAATATAGACAAATAATTCAGAGGCAATACCCAACATAAGGGCTCATCAGGAGAATACACTGGCCTATATAGGGTTTCGCCACTCTAAATTCTCTACCCAGCACAGTGTTGTGGCTACCACAGAATATCCATGGCATCCCCGCGTCAGGTATGTAATTATTTCTACTTATTTCTCTTTCAGGAAGATTCAGAAAGAATGAGAAGAATTATATTGTCAAAGATGATGATTATAAAATGGCTTATATAACCTTGGTAAGAACTGAAAAATTTATCTTTTCTGTGTATATTAAACGTTTTGTGTTAAGATCAGGCAGTCTCCATGATGATGGTCTCTTTATGCAGACTTAAATTGTCTCCTTTTGGTAATTCTAACCCGTTGTCCTTAATTAATAGTTGATAATCTTAATTTAGCTCTGCCTCTTCACAAATGTTTGTAGATAACAGCTTTAAATGCTAGATTTTAATAGGTTTTTCATAAATGTGAGTATAAAAAGAAACATTTTCCATAGGAGAAGTTTTTGAAAAAAAAAGTAAACAGCTGAATTACAACAAAGATGATCAGAAATAAACTCAAATAATAATTAAAGCTTAAAACATACAGAAATTATAATCAATAAATAGAAGAGATCCAAAAGGAACACAATGGAATGAATATCCAAGTCAAATTTAGATCTAACAGAATTACCACAAAAAGAAGAAGGGATAACACTGCCCACGCCTTTTAGAGACTAGAGTGTATTTTGCACTGTCAGATGCCCCCTTTTGACAATCTCATTCCACATAGTCTTTTGATTTAGTTTAACATTCCCTGAAAGTTTCAACTTAATATACTTAGCCATTCCTGAGATATTGTAGGTGCATCTCTTTGACAACCTGGATGTTCACAATTGTCTTATGCTTTAGTTCAACATCCCCAACTAAAGCCCTGAAAGTTTCGATGTAACGCCCTTAGCTATGCCTGAGATATTGCACGCTTACGTATTTAACAATCTCAATACGCATTTTGTCTTTTGGTTTCGTGTTATATCCACCTCATCTTTCCTTAAAAGTTTCAACTTAATACTCTAAGCAGTTCCATAGATATTGCATATATGCCATTTTGACAACTTGGGGAAACTTTAAGTCTATTTATTTAAGTCAGCATCCCCCTCAACATTCCCTGCTAATTCCTCCCTGTTACTCTTAGCTGTTACTTGTTACCTGTGCTCGTCATCTGAGTTTCTTTAAAAAGTGAGAAGACTTCCAATAGGAATGAACAGAAGACCTATTCGTATGCTTACCTTACCACAACCTTATTATCTACCTGTATAATTCCATATGTTAGTAACTCCCAGCTAATCACGAATCATCAGTCCTGAAAACAAACCGTGTAAGATTATAAAGAGGGAAACTGAAACCTGAAGTGAAGCTAGTATCTTCCAGTTAGTAGATCTCATTAAATGGCGACGAATTTTATGCGTAGTTGCGGTAAGTCTATCCTGTTTTTTCTCACAGCTTAGGGGTCGAGTCAAAACTTTTATAAAAAGTTTCCTTTGAGGAGGGGACAAGGGGAGTTTTATTTTGAGGGAACAGGAGCAGAATACTCTTTCTCTAGTTCTCACAAAAGAGTAAGGGATAAAGTTTTTTTTAATACTTATAGTCCTATAGACTCTGCATCTATTACTATTATGTTTCCTTTGATCATTAAGTCTTCTCTCCTCTTTGTTTTAGGCAAAGGACGAAACTTTTGAATTTCCAGAATTATTTCCAAAAGGAGAAGATGAATATGAAAAACAGAAGGATCAGGTTGAAGAAGCAAAAAAAGTGTTCAGGGAAAGGCAGAAAGTTAACCAAAATCGACCTGGAATTCCTTCGTGGTTTGGAATATAGCCTGTTTTTAGTTTTTTTTTCTAAGTAAATTTTATTCCTGTTCTTTTTTATGAACATACCTCTCCTTATCTTCTTTTTAAATGTCGAGATTATGTGTAGTTGCTGCATAGAATCAAATAGTGAAAATAGGCTAGGAAAAAAGTTGCCATCGCACAGTGGGACAAAGCACAGATCTAGCTAAAAAGAAAGAAGTTTTATACATGTTGAAATATTGTAATAGTTTATTTTTTTGCACTAGTTCACGCTCTATCTAAACAAAAGGAAAATGAATGTATATCACCCCTGGACATTGACTTTGGGGATGATTAATCCTGCATACTTGGATTACGTTGATAGAGTGTTTATAGTTTTCCAAAGCAGTTGTAGGCTATGGCATAAAATAAAAGAAATGAATTGGAATTTTTTATTGAAAACTTTGGACAAATGTATCTAGAGTTCTTAGAATGTATTTAATGAAAACGTTCTTATCTTTATGCGTATTTTTCAGCTTTTTGAGTTCACATGGTGACAAAATTGTTATGGGACTGACGCCTGTAGTAAAACTTATAAAGAAACGTAGATCAGTCTATTGGCATCCGATAGTTGTCCCTATTCTTAGAGCTTTGCATCCTTATCTGTGATGAGGGGTGCTATTCAACATTTCCACCCAAGTGAACTATTGTTTAGTGAACCAGACAAACCATTTTCGACGCCTTGTAACTAGTTAAGATGGACCTACATTGGATGGAGTTAGCCCAGCACTATCAAGGCAAATATTAATTAGTCATTAAGTTTGCCGGTTATTAGACTGACATTGTAATGAAAAAAGTCAGAGAAAACAGCCACATACAAGGGGAAAGGTTGTTTGGTTCATGGTTCTTTGATTTATTTTTATGTTAGTGCTCTTATGTTTGCATCTACTCACTTTGGGACTGGAAAAATTTATTTTGACTACTTATTAAAGGAATCAATTCAACGACATTGAAGTAATTTATGTTTTCGACATTCAACTTTTTGGTTGAATCGTAATTAAATATTGCGAATGTAATGCCTATGATAACACTTCATTTATTTATTGTTATAAGTAGACAGAAAAACAGGGTAAGGCTCAGGCAATAAAAACCCATTGCTTTACCCCCTTCCCCAAACAAAAGATGACAAGATACCATGATATCTATTTTCCTGAAATTATCTTTTCCTCTCTTTTTAGTAGAGCTTTCCTTGGTAGTTTAGAGTTGTCTGGCTTTAGACCAACTTGGGCCAGCATCGTGCGTCCCACAAAGGAGAGAGGGTAGTGACCCAGCACTTGCCAGCTATCGGTGGCAAGTGGTAATTGGTTCTCAGAATCGGTACTAGTAAGAGAGCCTCTTTCTTCACCTCAGATTGCTCTTTAAGGGATATTTGCTGTTTCTGCGCAAGGGAGTGGCATCCGCGGATAATAGTTGAACCTGTTTTTGGTCTTCGTCCATCTAGTGTTAGAAGCATGTTCCATAAAATATCCTGCCTAATGGTCAGACACTGGGCAGGACATTCAGCAGCTGGAAGGGGACAGAAATTAGAAGTACTAGACCCCCGTTTGTGCTCACTACTCTCAAGGGCACCACGAGCAGGTTGTCACTACTACAATCATGGTAACACTTTATATTAGTTATCCATGGCCAGTGTTGCCAATTGGTGCACGAATCTGTACTTCAAAAGGATAGGACTCATTGTGTGCAACCACGATTATTAGGCCAAAAATGGAACAAACGCAACTTTGTACTATTTTCTGATGAAATGTACACGATTTTTAGATTATTATCAAAGTTCATGAATCTCATCTTCTATAAATCGGGCATGTAAATCTTATATAGAATGAGTTAAGAAAATTAATTTTTACTGGGTCATGGTAAATCAGCCAATTTTACATTCCAACTGTCGTAAAGACCAAACGAAAAGGTTGTTAGTTGAAAAAGCATGGTTATGATTTCAGAAGAAGATTGAGTCGGAGACAAGATTGGAGGAGCCCATAGCATGTTCTCAAATCAACCCTTTATATAAACCTAAATTTGAAGGTTTATTTCTAAAAGGATGGCCGAATTTCTTAGTTTTCTGCATTTTAAAGTAATGCAGCCTGAACCCAATCGGAATTATCTAGTACTGCTGTGCTTAGTAGTAAAGTGTCTCAATTAGCCCAATACATTTTGATCACGGCAATGAAACTTATGAGGTAGAAAAGGTACCCCATGGTTCTTCTACTTTTTACATCTTCTCTACATCTATCATCTTTCTAATAATACTACCCTGTGAGCGAAAATATTCCCTTGATCAATCTTTCCGCTACTCAACATAGCTTAGCATTAATTTTCAAAATTACACACTGAACCCTCAAAACCTCTGGAAATCCATGAATTTTGCTACCATTTCAATTTGAGTCACTCAAATCCTCTGTATAATCTAAGTCTAGGAGATTTTATATTCCCATTTGATACCGAGATCTCCCGTAGCCTTTGCCATGCTCCTTAGGACAGAATCTATGAAAATAATCGATATAAATGGGCGTGGGCCTAATGGTAACAGTCGAACCAACAGTAACCGAAGCTCTAAGAAACAAAATTCTGATAAAAATTGATATATCAAAAGAATTGACTTTTTATGTTGATTCCAGATACACAAAGATCAATAAGTTTAATGTTATCCATCAAAAGCTACGAGTCGGAGAAAATTTACCTAATTGTCGTAAAAATGGGGGGGGCTAGTCCCCTCCCACGCCCCTTTTTTCTCCAAAGACGTCAGATCGAAATTTTGAATTGCTGTTTGATTCACCATAGTTGAAATATGCAATAACTGTGCCTTTGGAAATGGCATGATCCCTCACCGTCATTGAGTAAAGGGCTGTAAGTTATGCAATATGCCTGTTGTTTACATATAGTAGGCTATTTGTTATTCGGAAATATACAGAAATTTATGGAGGGAGGATTTGTCTAAGATCGGCCGACCTGTTTGAAAGGGGGGGGGGGCAACCGACGGAGCAGCCCAGGGTGTTTTGGCTGGAGGGGGGCAGGTCGCCTACTTTGATCAAAATTTTCACTTTGATTTTGCTTTTTTCGCTTATATTTGAGTCGGGAGGGGACGCTATAATTAATTTTTCCCTAGACACCAACTCTTGGAACGGTTTTGAAGATATGTAATGTAATTCTGTAAGTGTGTAAATTAAGAAATTTTTTCGTAGGGAGGGAAGTTTCTGGGTTAATTATACTCGGAAGGAGGGGATATCCTGGCCTGGTTTCAGGGCTGCCACTTGGTCCCTAAAATCGGCTAAGGTCTCTCAAATCCCCTGAAACAGTTCTCAATTCCCTGTAAGTCCCTCTTTGCAAGATGAAGCCATGTCATTTCTTCAGCTAAGAAAATGTTTTTTCTTCAGTCTACATTTTTAATTCATAAATAATTTGTAGTCTCGAATTTTTCTTTCGGAACAGAAAAAAAGCATTTGCTGGAAACTGCACTTCTGAAGAAGTCTATAGGAAGTAAAGACAAAAAAACAAAGTGATCGGTTCATCTTGATATTACCCAAGGTCTTTTCTAGAAGATGATGACGCTACAAGCGATCACGTCCTGGTTTTAGATTTAGAAAGATCGGTGTGAATATCGTGTATGATGTTGATTGTGTCATTCGTTTGGTAAACAACAGCTCGATCTGGTCCCTATTTGTCCCTTTTTCGGTGCCAGGAAAGTCCCTAAGAGTTCTTTCCACACAAAAAATTCTATTTTTGACTCATTGAACTTGTGGCAGCCCTATGGTGCGGAAAACGGTCAAGAATTAAATTAAACTGAAAGCAAGGAGTAACTACAAAATTCAAAACGAACATAAATGATTTGGTATATAAGGGGGGCTGTCCCTTGATCAATCCTCGCTCTTTACGATAAAGTTTAACTTTTTGTTACAATTCTTTATGAAAGACTGCTCAAACACGAGGGCTGTTGAATTTGAATGAGAAATATTCTTAAAATTTGTAAGACTTTAACGTAAAGAGCTGAGGATTGAGGAAGGGACAGCAACCCTCATATATGGAATAATCTTTGTTTGTTTTAAATTTTTATGTCGTTTCTTCCTTTCAGCCGGAATTTTTTTTTCATTTATACATAGAACTAATCACCTTAATTTACTTATTTGGCATGCCATACAAGGATAAGACCTTCACTGAAGCTTTTCTATCAGTTAAATCAAATGCCTGTTCATGGTCAATAAGTCTAGGACTAAAGTGATTTGATGACTAAGGCGCTTCTCAGTTATTAATCTAAGAGGGAAAGTTTGCTCGACATATCCCTTCCCCTTCCTAAACCCAGAGGTGGATCTAGAGCAAAATCTTGGGGGGACCCAGTGTAACAAGGATGTCTATGAGCAAAATCTTGGGTGGTGGGGAGGAGCCAATGCGAAAGAGGTGTCAATAATTGACCAAATTGACAAATTTATTCTAAAAAAAGCAAGGAATTATTGCGCCAGGAAAAATATGGAGGGGAGGCAGGGCCCCCTGGGTCCTTCACTGCCTAAACGGCGTTTTTCTTCTCTTAAAATTTGTCTGCGGCATTAATCAGTTTTAAGATTTATTCTAAGTAATTTAGTTTCATCAGAAATCAAGCTAATGTGATTAGGACAATCGCCCTTTTCACCTTCCTTATATAGTGGTTCAACCAGTTTCCTAAAATCATGACATATTTTTCTTTCTTCTATAATCAAATTCATAAACTTTAGAAATCTATCTCCAGTATTACATACACCATATTTCAAAAGCTCGTTTACCACAATATCCTTAAGGTTTATGTTCCCGGTGAAATTTTTAGCATGTCGTTTTGCTGCTCTTCTCTGGCTATCATATATTAACAAAAGATTACAGTTTTGATATCATTTTATAGATATGATTCTAGCCCATTCTTATTTCAAGTTACATATTATAAAATTGGTGTACATGGTTTTCCAGATTGAAAATAGCTGAAAATGGTTTATATTCGTTGAAAAAAAGGCAGTTTCCACAAGATTCCACGAGAAGAAGTATGAGCATTAGCGTAATTCTGGCCCGGCAAATGGATTGATTTAAGACTAATGGATCTAATGATATAAGTATTGTGTCCTTCTTGAGCAAGTAACAGCTGCAGGCTTGTCTTATAATTGGTTCAGGGGGATCATAAAATAAGACCATATTATTTGTCAGTCTTTTTCGGGCTTTCTCCAACTTCTGAAAAATTAAATCTGACTTCACTTTTAAATTCTTGGAAAGCTCTTGTACCTTTTTTCTATGATTTTCTACACCTTTTACTCGGTTCGACCTATTCTCAGAATGTTCTACCCATCCTTCTTTATCATTCTCCTTATTACCAATTAAGGTCCCGTTTCTATCTTTAACAGGGACATGTCCATACGCACAACTTCTTATTAATTTCTTCACATGCCTCTACAACATCTTAGCATTATGCTGTCTGGCTGCATGACAATTTTATCCACGGATTCCATTTGACATCTCCTTAATTTACACTTTGGTGGCTTCTCTTCTTCCCTTACTATTCTCTTGTTCTCTTAAGATTTAATTTATTACTCTGAAACTTCTAGTATAAATCTGTTTCTCTTCTTCCATGCTTAAAGCATTTTTTTTAATAGTCCTGCTGCTACCTGCGTATCTAACTTTCCTCCTTAATCCAACTTCACTCACTCCTATATTTTCTAAACTATATGAAGGATTCCTTGCGGATTGGCTAAAGGAGAAAATCTTACCTTTTACTGACCTGAGACAATTCGGGAACATCAAATCCACTTCAACTTACCATTACATTGTTTTTCTTATTAACTCAATCGGAAAAATTCTCGGAAAACCTAATTGCTGGCTAAATTTAATTTCTATTGACCTTCAAAAATCATTTGACATTGTTAACCTAATATTTTGGTTGAGAAACTTGTAACTGATTTTAATATTGATCCTTTCCTGGATCCTTTTTATCAAATAGATCACAGGTAGTCAAATATCAGAATCATTATTCCAGTCCCCTCCCTGTCCACAGTGGATTACCCCAAGGTGCTCTCCTAGGTCCCCTTTTTTCTGATATGATAAATAAACTTGCTAAGGAATGTCCCGACAGGTAGAACTTTGTTGTATGACCTAATGGTTGTTGAAACCGGCTACCAAACTTAGCAAGCAATTCTATAAGTATACTCAATGATATTGTAGAGGACGCTACGGTCTTGGGCATGAGAGTAAACCTTTCTAAATCTATGATAATGTCAATATGTTTCCTTAAGACTTCACCCATTTTCCTTAATCCTATCCCCCCAGATATTTCTGTGTCTTCCTTAAAATTACTAGCGGTTACAATTTCCTCTAATTTAAAGTAGGATATTCACGTTAAAAATATTGTCCATAAAGCTAATGCATCTTTGTCTCTCCTAAAGCTCTTGAATAAATTTAACGTCCCCCCCCATTCCATTATTTACGGATCTATTCTTCCTTTTTCCGCCCGCATCTTGAATGTGCGTGTCCAGTTTGGCA
Source organism: Artemia franciscana (assembly GCF_032884065.1). Lineage (NCBI taxonomy): Eukaryota > Metazoa > Arthropoda > Branchiopoda > Anostraca > Artemiidae > Artemia > Artemia franciscana. Next base: position 17,935,515 of record NC_088883.1, on the reverse strand, counting down.
TCCTGGTATCCCATAATGAATCAGAAAAATTGGATCTATTCAAAAAAGAGCCCTGAGAATAATTTTTAAAGAAGTTAAGGTACCATACTCGCTTCTTCTAAAAAAAAAGGCCAAACTGGAAACTCTTGAGCACAGGAAAGGAACGTTGTACGTCCGTTTTGCGAAAATGCAATAATAAACCTTCGTGCTGACAACATTTTCCCCAAAAGACACTACCCAATCAGACACCGCCTGCCATGTACTGTTTCTGAACTCGTTCCTATCTTGTCCCCCATCCGTTGCTTAACCTCCTGGTTTGAAAAAAGCTTTGTCTCCTTCATTACTGATAAAATAAACAGTTAGTTTCCATTTTTTATTTGTTACTGGTGATACCCAAGTTTTATGTTTGAATCTTTTGTTCCCTCCCCAATGTTTATATGTTCTCTTTTAAACGTTTTCAATAATCATTTTATCTCACTCTTTTTCTTTCTCTTGTTTTAGTTTTTACTTTTTTAACTGTCTGAAATTCAGAAAGTCTGTTTTTTTTTTTGTTTTTTTTTTTTTACTAATGAATATCTTTGCTTTTCTGATTTTAGTGTTTTTGTCAATGTTTATCCAGTTTTTTGTTGTTGAGCTATTTTCATGATTTTTATTTTAATGGTTTTATGACTCCGAAATGCGAATTCGTTCCTTCGGGGCTTGTGATAGTCATTTTGGAAATTAAATATCCTATCTTATGCCTTAACACATCTTATGCTACTCCCTGAACTATCTTCCTAAAATTACTTTAACTGTTTCATATATTGTGCAAGTTCTAAACTATTAAGTTTATCATCAAATCTCATCATCCATGAGACTTATCAAGGTCATAACTACTCGGAAGGTAGTTACCACACCTAAATTTCTGCTTTAAACCAATTCAGGCACTAAAATATGCTGATCTTTACTTTTAGCGTCAAAAACGGCATTCCTATATATTTTAATATTTTACAAATCCCTCCAGTCTTTGATTTGCAATAACATAATTGATAAGATTAATTGTCTTAACATCCTATGGAAACCCTGTTAACTCATGGGCCATTATATTACCGATCATTGCATTGGCTGTGACTAGGTTATTACACATACCAAACTGTTATAGTGCATTTCCATCTTCCTCCTCAACACTTAACTCTTAACATTATATGTGAACAAATTTAGACGTATTTGAACCTTTGAAAAGTGAATTTAACTAATTATTTTTTTAATGCCACATGATTTAAAATGATAAAGATAACAAGGACTATGTTACTTGATTTTCCTAACTGATCTTGGGGATTGGGATAGATTTTCTTTTCGTTAGACTGAGAATTAATTTTTTGGTAGGATAAAATTTTGATTTTTTTTTCTTAGAAGACTCATTTAAACACGAAAAACTTCTGCGTGTTTGAACACCTTTTTTAAAGAAACTACAGGACTGAATAAGAATACGGACATCTCAGTCATAGAAAGAATCTTACTTGTAAGCTTTGTACGTTTTGTAAGTCTTCGCTGAACAAAAACAAAAGACTGACTCAATAGGCCTCTGAGTATTGATACATATACTTAGCTATACCCCTGTCCCCTCCTAGGGCCTATTCAAATTTTCCCATAATTCAAACAGCCTTGCACTCTTACCTTATTCTTAGTAGACCCCGAGACGGCGCAGGTTTTCTCTTCGAATGCGAATAGCTGAATTTTAGGGAAAACTGTAGCGCCCCATCGGCTGACGTTAATTTTTCTTACTAGGTAAGAGTGTCAAGTCTGTTCAAAACGTTCCGAGTAATGCATCTTTCAAATCCAAATAAAAAGTGAGTCCGTTAAAACCCATTAAGAACTCCGATTGTACGTACTACATGGTGACACTGATAAATTCGAAGAAAACGCGACACAAGAACTATCACTAAAAATTGGTAGGATCAAAAGTTTTTTTTCAGAATAAACGGTAACGTTTGCTTCCCTCTGTGTCTGTGTGTTTGTGAAACCTGTTGATGTACTCATTGAAACCCAGTAATCACACTATCACCTTTCAACCCAGTGTGTGCCACAATAGAAAAGCAGCTTTTGTTCTTCTTGTGCAGCAGAACACAAAAGTAGCTATGGACTATGTACGTTTGGGGAAGAGGAAGAAAAACAACAAATAGCAACGTCTTGTAAATACCTTGTAGCATTTAAATTCGACCCAGTTTGTAAGCCTGAACTAGGACAAATTTGAACAGTGGAAGCCACAATGCATGTAAACACAAGGGATGTTGTTTTCTATCTCCATTCTAGCAGACTGGGGCGTCGTAACTGGGGGGGGGGGGGGCAATAACTTTTGAGGTACAGTAGAATTTGGATCAAAAGCTCTAAATTATACTGAATCGAAAAAAAAAACCTAGTAGTTACAGAAGTATTTCAGGGGGACTAAAACTTCAATCAAATTTTGATACCAATTCCAAGACCAGCTAGGAGAGATCTAAAATTTGGTAGCAGAGTTTATCAATTCTGCGGCAGAAGTTTCTCAGGTATATGTCTAGTTATTAAATATATTTAAAGTCAAATCAAAATCTAAAATTATTTGCAAAAATCGAAGGAAAGTTGGGAATTTGATGGAATTTCACACAAGATTTTAATCTTATTCCATTTTTTTTTCGAAATTCAAATAAATTCTCTGTAACGAATATGATAAATTATGAAATTTGTTAACTTTTTATTTTGGCAGTTTTGCCAAATAGGCCCGATTTAAACTAACAAAGTAAAACCTGTTTCTAGCCGGAAAAAAGTTATTTTCTAACCGAAATTACTGCTTTTGCATTGCTTTGACATAATTTATGTCTTATCTTCTTCCGCCGAAGTTGAACAGTGATTAGTGAAATAAAATAAGTAAAATATGGCCTTGATTGGAAGATTTCAAAAATTTAATTTCAAACTCACGGCTTCTTAGATATGCTCTTAGCTTAGAATCGTTAATGCGAGCCAAAACTTTCATCTGCATTTTAAAACAAATATAATGATTGAAGATATTATCCTTCAAGTTTTTAATACGTAAATTTCGAAAAAAATCAAAAAAGCTTTTTTTTTTTAATACTATCTTAGATCCAAGCGGTTCAAATCTTTTGTTAGTAAATGACAGTTTGAGGTTGCTTTGTAAAGGAAGAAAATTTTACGTTAAATGACTCTTTGTAATCCTTTAAATTAGAAATATCTTGACGCTTCGTGGCATACTGAGTCACTAGAAAGGCAGAAACTGATAATCATTAATCCCAAAATTAAAATTAAAAAACTAAAATTTTGCAATGAAACACGCTGTGAAGGGAGGGAATGACCAAGGGGATTACAAATTACGGCTCATGACGTGAGATAAAGCATAAGAGTGAATAATCCTAGTAGATACATAAAAGCAACACAAGATCTGTAAAGGAGAAAATTTTTATGGCTATGAGCCAAATCAAATAAATAATCAAACCATGCTCTTAGAGATCGAGAAAACTGTTATGTATGAGAGAATAAGCTATTTAAGAAAGTATCATAAAATTTTTGGAGGAGGGGGGCAAAATTTTGAGATTAGGCCTCTGCATACTTTTTCTGTAATCTCTAACTTCCATTTTCTGTTTAGAAATCAATATTAAAAGGCTTTTACAAAGTTCCTTAGCACGCTAGCTTATATGGCACACCGGTATTAATAAATCACTGCAAAACATAAGGCTAAATATAGACAAATATGTGGTGTGCCGCCACACTAATAGTACCAGCAGCACTTCAGTGCTCTACCAAAATCTCTCGACGTTGACGTGTCTTTCGTACGCGGCACGCCGCTTGTAAATCGGGGTCTAATTCTTAGATAGTTTCCACCTTTTAGGCTATTCAAATATAGTGCTTAAGTACTATTTCTCTATACTATCAGGTTTCAGAGATTTTCACGATTCTGATTGTGAAATTTACTTTTCTTTCTGCAATCTTACAATTCAGAAAGAAAATCTGGATTGTCAACGGAAAACCCCCAAAGTTCAGAAACTAATCAACATTTTCCTTCGACAATTAATATCAAATTTTAACATTGTCAATGCTGCATTTTCAAATCCGGTTGAATTAAAAATGCTTCCACTAGCTTCGCCCGTCTACCAAATTTTGTTGGAAAATGATTGCAGGTGCTTTAATGTCTCATCCATTAGAGACGGAAAAGTTATTCTTGTTATTGGTTCTAAAAACTCAGTTACTTGTGGAATATTAGAGGCTGAGGTGAGTGGCAAAGTTTGCAGTTTAGCATTACAAATAAAATTTGGGTATATGCCTACCAGTGCCATTAACTTAGGCCTATTTCTGTGCCGTAAGGAAACAGTCTATTGAAGATGGCTAGATACAGCTCAAGGTAACATTTCCTTCTTGAATTTGCTTGTTAAAAGATGACTGCAGCTTAGGCTACTAGCTTAGGCCCCTTTATAGGCTGTGCCTGTTAAAAATGTTCTTGAAATCACAGGGTAATTGCTCTCCCTGGGTAAGCATGGTAAGAAAGAAAAGTATTCTTAGGTAGCTTACTTTTTGCTTTTTCACAGTTTAGAGTCATGTTTATGCCACCCCCAGCCAACCTGATGGTTCAATATAGGCCTAGGCTATAGGCTGAAGACATATAGACAATCAAAAGGAAAACACAGACACAAACAAATTATTACTTTATAATATACAGCATATTCATATTAATCAGATAATCATGTTTTTCTATCTTTTCTATCTATTTTTTTTCTATCTAGGCTATCTATCATATTTTTTATGTATATTTAGGCTATATTTTTAACTTATGATTACTCTACTAAATATAGCCAGTAAAGGTGAAAAATAGTAGTTCTCCTGAAGAAGACATGTTAAGACAAAAATGAGATACTTTCAAATTGCTAATTTAATGCTCTTTTCATTGTGTGTTTTGAATTTTGACAATTCATCTCCACATTCTCTCCACATCTATGTAGCCCTAGACTATATATGAAAAATTATACCATTAAATTTCCTATTTTATGTTCCTTTTTAACACAATAGTTGTTTCAATGAGAACCCCCCCCCCCCATGGTGAACACACATATAGGCTAGCCATAATAACATGTTTGTTTGTTGTTCTCTCCATTTGATTGATCAGTTGTAACACTGGTAACCCTGTGAGGACTTGAAGATGTTCAGTTTAGCCTGAGTGATTGTGCTGGTTATTTGGTGAGAAAAAATATTAAATTAAATGAGTTAAAATATGAACAACAGTAGATTGAAACCTGGTAATCTAATTATTTAAATACACTATAGGCTATTTTATAAAAAAAAGTTTTATGGTTTTTATGTTAGTTTTTTATGTAGCCTAGGGGTAAATGAAACTGTTTGTATAGGTGAGGGTAGGGACATAAAGGACAATTGGAGTAAATGGGTCAAATTGGGCCCTGTATTACTTTAAGCCCAATCATTCCAATTGCCCTTTATCTGACCCTGCCCCAACCACCATTAACTGTTTCAGTCTTAATTATCCTTAGGCTATACAAAAAATTAACTTATAAACAATTAAATTTTTAGCATAGGCAACACAATGGCATTGCCTAAGTAAAAAGCAATGTGGGCACAACATAGGCCTAATATTAATATACTTTCTCAGACCAATTATTACCCCTAACACATCCAATCAAAATTTTGAGATAGCCTTTGCAGAGTTGAAAGGTCCAGAAATTATGTCTTCAAGGATGACACACCCTCAGGGCAAGGGTTGGAAGTTATGCCCCAAGGGCATACAAGGTTTCTATATAAAGGATGGTCATATGAACTTTGGAGGGGGCTCTTAGAATGGTAGTGAATAGTTATAGTGCCTTTTTAAGAGTTAAAGTGATCAGAAGGCAACTAGCCCCCTCTCCTCCCTTTTTTGGTTTTAGACTAGGGCACTTTGTATAGAAGGAGTTTTCATTGAAACTTCAGGGACTAATTCAATTGGAAATTGGAATGCTTAGTGTCCTTTATAATAGTCAAAAGAGGTTGGAGGGCAACCATCCCCTGCCACACACACATCCCACAACTCCCCAAATATTTCGAATAAAATTTTGACATAGCCATTTTGTTGAGCATAGTTCAAAGGTCCAGTAATTATGCATTTTCCATCCCTAACACCCTCTTTACCCCAAAAACATCTAATCCAAATTGTGACATAACCATTTTGTTAACAATAGTCCAAAGAGCATATAATTATATGTTCAAGGCGGATATAATCCTCCAGAGCTGAGGGGCAAGGATTGTAAGTTATGCTTAAAACATATTAGGTTTTTATTATACAGATGGTTGTATAAATTTTGGATCAGATGGGCCTTATTTGATTGGAAGTTGGGAATATCTAGTGCCCTTTTTAAGAGTTGAAAGTGTATGGGGGCAACCAGCCCCTCCCCTACAAGCCTATCACTCCCCAAAACACATCCAATCTAAGTTTGAAGAGAACAATTTTGCTCAGCATTGTTGAAGGATCCAGTAGTTATGTCTTTGATAATCCTTATATCACTCCAAGCTGTGATTTAAGGTAATATAAGGTAATTGAGGATGTCAACCTCCCCATGGTTGTCAGTTTAAGGGCTGTAAATTAGGCAATTCATTCATTGTTTACATATAGTTTATGCTGTTAAGAAAAGTATACATATTTGAACTTTATTATCCAAAAAGACCTTAAAATTACCTTAAATCACAGCTTGGAGTGAAATAAGGACTTTTGATCCTGTTGAATCATTACCTGAAACATTATCCTGTTGAAACATTAAATTACCTTAAGAAAAAGGGGCATTTAGGTGAGCCTTTCAGAGAATGTTCAGGAGAGTGCTAAACTAAATCAAAATACATTATGTGTATACAGATTGTCAAAAGGGCATAACTCATAAATGACTAGGTATATTAATTTGGAACTCTTAGGACATGATAAGGAAGATGATCAAAAGAGGAAAATGTGCATGCTACCACTACTACAACTATTACCATGCTACTCCATTTACATTATTGAAGGAAAATTTGATCTAAATGGAATATGCTATGTGTATGCACATTGTGCAAAGAGTATATCTCAAACATTGATTTGGTTCTTAAATTAGAACTTTCAGAGAATGCTAAAAGGGAAAAGTCCCCTGACCAAAAGGGAATATTTTCACACTACTACTAGTTTTTCTATCACTGCTACATTTATTTTCACTACTACTCCTTCAACTACTACCTCTATTGCAACTACTTGTAATGGCAATGCTTCAATATGCTTCATAGTCAATAAAGGATTAAAATTCACTATACACACACAGACAGCTGTAGCCAAAGCACTCCAAACCCTGGGCATTATAAAAAGAACAATCACTAGTTGGTCACCTATGGTGATGACTAAATTATATAAGGCATTGGTCAGGCCTAATTTGGAGTTTGGCATGTGTGTTGCTAGCCCCCTCAACAAAGGTGACCAGCAGAAGTTAGGAATAGTTCAGAGACAGGCTACAAAAGCTCAACTACAAAAACTCACTACGAAATCTCAACAGACGTAAAAGGGGTGATATAATTATGATACATAAGATCCTGAATTATAAATCTCCATTAAATAAGCTATTTCAACTTGACCAGTCTTCCAGAACTAGGGGGCATAGTTGGAAACTGTATCAGAAGAAAACTGCCACTAGACTATGTAATAACTTCTCCACTTACAGAATAGTGTGTTTGTGGAATTCTCTCACCAAAAAAGCAGTCACTACCCCCAGCACTGCTGCCTTTAAAAGAGCCGTTGATGGAGAATGGTAATCAAAGCTGTAGCGAACTGAGTGGGATGCCGGTGAGACGTCCATCCATCATCACCACTAACCAGCGATTCTACAGGATTTAATCCTTATTTTGCTGGACAATGTGATTTAAGGTAATATGGCTGCTGCAACTAGTACTGCTGCTATTACTATTACTGCTACTAGTAATGCAAATACTATTACTATGAGTACTATTACAGCTATACCTAAGGGTGTGAAGGTGAAATTCTTAAGGAATTTTCTTTTTTTTGGGGGGGGAGGAGGTGAACTTAGTCAAAAAATGCCATCTGTATACAGGTTGTCAGAAGGGTATAACACCAATATCTTAGGAACAGTTTGGTGTGAGAAGTTGAAGCTGACAGGGCTTGTTGAGGGGGGTGTTGAAATAACCAAAAGAAAATATTTGCATCCTTTTGATACTGCTTCTACTCCTAGTAATACTACTACCATTAAAGCTAAGGCTACTGGTATTAATTACACTGCTACTACTACTACTGCTACTTCTAAAACTAAGGGCATTAAATGAAAAAAAATTGGGAAATATTGAAACTGTTTGGAACTAAATTCAAACACACTTTGCTCACACAGGCTGTTAAGAGCACATGCCAGAAATGCCTTAGGAACAGTTCATGGTATTAAGTTTTAACTTTCAGCATATGTTGGAGGATATATTGAAGAAACCAAAGGTGCTATGCGCAAACTGCTACTAATGGTACTACAACTATTGCAAGCTTAGAGTATTACTATGCAAGCTATGAGTATTAGTGTGAAGCTTTCAAGGAATATTTAGGTGGATGTTAAACTAAATCAAAACAAACTATGATCAAGCTGAAACTTTTGGGGCTACTACTATTACTACTTCTGTTGTCACAGTTTAAATAAATCAAAAGAGTGCAAGTGTGTTCAAGTGGTCAAAGAGCATAGAAAATATGTTTTGGAAATGATATTATGCTTCATTTTTCAGCTCAACTTGAGGAGGCATACAATTAAATTAAATTATTTTAAAATTAAATTATACTAATAGTGTCAGGATTAAACATTGGTGAACAAGTTTCTCCAATGTACAAATACCAAGCCAAACTGCAGATTCTTATAAATAAACTGTATAACAGAAAAATCCCCACAAAAAAGACTATGTCAGACTTTTTCTGCAAAACAAGTGTTTCAAAGAAAAGAGCTCCATTAAACCGAAAATGAGCAGAAATAAAGTTAGCAATCTTCCAAGTGTTTTTCTAACATGAATATCCATCAATAAATAAATGACCCCCCACCCCCCCCCCCCCCCCCAAAAAAAAAAAGAAATTAGAATAACCAGCATAACCAGAAACCAGCAAAATTAACAGGAGTAGTGCTATCAACTCCCATACCTTCTCAAGACCAGAGTATAATTGGCAGTTTACTGAAAAAAAAATACATTTAAAATGTTTTCACTTTTGAACTATAATGAATAAAAATTCTTGAAACTTTAAGGAAAAAACATCAGTAGATGTATATTAAGCTGACAATTCACAATGATCTTTATTTTTTCAGCAAAAGTGTAAATTATTCTCTGGTGTCAAGAAGGTATGGAGTTTTCAGCACTACTCCTGTTAATTTTTGCTTATTTTGAGTTTGATTTGGATATTTATTGTAATTTCTCTCTGTTTTTGGTTTCATTTATTAATTGATGGTGTTTTTTTTGTTTCCCCAGGAGTAGTCATATCAAACAAATGGTTCTAGAGGATTGAGAGAGGGCTCAATTACACAAAAATTGAAATTCCTAGAGCCCTTTTTATATGAACAATAATATGCACTACCATTTTCAAATGTTATGACAGAATGCTTGTTCAGTACTCTCTCACAAGGACATGAAAACAGAAACACAAAACTCTTTGGCAACAATTTCTGCGACAAATATTATGCAAACCAAATTGGAAATGAAGCAATTGGATGGGATTACTCTTCTTTTATCACAAATAGAGAGATCACAAAACTATTATTATGCGTTAAGGCTAATGTGACTGCTAAGCAGCTTCTGTTATCTCCAGATCACTAATTTAATGTTGCCCCATTAAATGTGTTTAAAAGTGTAGTTTTATTTCACTTTTCTAGTTATTCTGGTTATTTATTGTTTTTCCAATTGCTCCATTTGGGTTTTTGTTTTGACACACCCCAAAAAAGTATTTTAAAATGAATTTCATATTTTTAGTTTATGTGGTGATAAAATAGATATCTGATCGTTTTATTTCTGTTCACCATTCAATGCTCTATCTAAATATGGTAGTCATTTGTTGTGTAAGCTCCTGTCCACTTGCCAAAGAATGTCCATTAGTTTGGAGAAATTATTGCAGATTTTGTTGCTCTGTATGCAACTATGGCCCTTCCATGCTTTATTTTTGCCATCTTTCTTAAAATAAGCAACATAGCAGCCTTGTTTTTAGGCTAAAAGAACAAAGATAATTTATATAAAAGCTAAAGCTATAGAGCATCAAAGTATATTTCAGCCGTTTGTTTTTACTTTGAAAACAGTTTTAAGTATTTACTGCAATATCAGCCAAAAGTATTTTCAGCTAGGAGTTTCCACCCCATGCTTTTGCTATGTAAGCTATTTTGAAAAATCACTTGATTCCTTACACATATCTAAGCTATGCTGGAGCTTGAAAACGAACCAAAATCCAATTTGGGCTCCCAGATTTTTGCACTGAAATCCCATTTTATGTGTGTCCCTAAGAATTACCCAAAGCCAGTTCCAAAAATTGTAGACAGGTATATAGATTAACATCAAGTCCTTTCTCCTCTTTGGCTCCTTCATAGGTAAAACTAGGTAATATAGGTAAAGTATGGGTACCTGAGCTGCCTGTCCCCAGGAATTTAAGGCCACTAGGCTGGCCAGTACCAATACAGCTCTTCCTACTCACTCCTGCTCTCTTCTGTACAATCAAAATCTATAAGTAACCCATCTCCTTTTCAATTGACTTCTTTATGCTTTAATCATCATTAAACAATTTGTCTCTTCTTTAAGATGTCAATAGATGCCTTAAATATCTTACAATCAATATGCCAAGACAGGTTAGAATTCAGGATAGCTACATAAGTATTTGGAATCTTAGCCAAGAAGCAGAAATGCTTTATAGAAATTGTCTCATCACTCAGAGCCTGGCAATCAAATAATACATGCTGAATTGTTTCATCTGTTGAGAAGCAGACACAGAAGAAAGGGATAGATGTAGCTTCCAATTAAATAATCAGCTATTTAGAAGTAGCGTACCTGATTTCAGCCGGTAATGTAGCACAAAATTTAGTCTAGTATGAAACAGGGATAAAATTAATTTACTATGATTAACATTGGATCTTTGCCTGATAATATCTCGTGAATTGAGATCAGATGAAGGACTAGGGACTAACATGGAAGCCTTTGCTGCTAGAGAATCAGCCGTATCATTATATTTGATGCCTTTATGGCTTGGAATATGTTGGAAATAAATATGATCGCCTTTAGTCTTAAGATTAAGAAGCTGTCTTCTAATATATATAAATCCTTGTCATTGGCAATTCTATTAATCTTTTGGAGCAATAGTAATCCTGATTTGGATTCAGAGAGACAGAGTATATTTTTAGATTCTATGTTATAATTTATAAGTGCATCCAGGGTCAGTTGAATGGCACTTAATTCAGTAGACAAAATAGAAGATACCAATGGGAGAAGAGAATAGATATTCAAGTTCAGGGATGGGATACATGCTCCTACTCCAGCTCTCTCACTCTGGACAGATCCATCTGTATATATTTTTCCATGATTAGTGTTTGCTTTTGAGATCTGTTGAGCCAAAATAGTCTGGATCTCATAATTAGGAATCAGGTTTTTATTAATTGAGATAAGTTCTACTTGACAACCTGATGGACTCATATCCCGTGGAGGGGACTCAGTAAAGGGGTATGCATAAGGAGAGTATTGATTTGAATTTTGGACCTCCAGTTGAAATTGATTCCATGATGAATAGGCATTGGGACAGGATGACTTCCCAGCAAAGACATGTGTATATAAAGCATGTTTGATTCCATGAGCCTGGATTTGCAACAAATATTTAATCCTTAGAACAGCTCTTTCACTTAGAGACACTAATCCTGACAATATTTTTAACTTTGACAGAGGAGTATGCCTATGCACACCCAAAGCTATTTGAATAGCAGCATTTTGTAAAGATTTAAAGGTTTTAAACAAGGATGGGGGACGAGCTGAAACAAATTGGATCCCGTATTCTAGATCTGAATAAATATATAATTTGTGGAAGTCAAATATAAGTTTAAGATGACATCCCCACTTACTTCCAGCAAGTCTCTATAAAATAGCCTACAAAGTCTCTGAATAATCAAAGATTTTAAAGAATTAGTGTGTTCATTCTACTGTATTTTAGAATCCACCTGTACACCAATTTACTTCAGTGAATTGCAATATGGGATCTCCCTGTAAATTTTTTTTTAGTGTAATAGGAGGATCTGTAGTACCATTAGTAAATATAATGGTTTTATTTCTACTGATTGAGATTGGGAAGCCAAAAGCTAATGGTAATCTCTGGACTAATCTTATATCCTGTGAAGTAAGATTTTGAAGAAGGCCAATATCCCTTCAAGACTTCCAAATAATCAAATAATCTGCACAAAAGCCAAATGATGCATGAGATGCTTGAAATTCAGACACATGCAAGTTGAAAAGAGGAGGACTCAATATTGCACCTTGAAGAAGACCTCTAATAACGGAACTTAACTCACCTCTGGACTGATTTACTTGAACATAAAAACATCTATTAGTTAGAAAGGACTTCATAAAAATTATGAAAGAGTAAGGAAAGTCAAGATTGATTAAAAGTTCCAGTAATATGTTGTGAACTATATTGCCATAGGCATCTGACCAGTCAAGCAGAACAGCCATTGTGACATTTCTTATTTTGAGAGAGTTACAAACATCAATTATTAGCAGGGTAATGTTGTCTAAAGAGCGATGTTCTTTTATTAAACCTGTTTGTTCACTAGGAAAGAGATTATTGACTTCAGCAAACCACTCAATTCTTGATAAGGCAAGTCTTTCCAGAACTTTACTAAAGGCAGGTAAAACTAATATAGGACGGTAAGACTTGGGATCACTAGATGAGTAAGAGGGTTTTAAAGTTGGAAATACCTGCGCAATCTTCCAAGCATCTGGGAAGTTTTGGCTTGACCAAATAAGATCATAAAGACTTACGAGGGCAGTATGAACCACCTTTAGGGACTCAAGAATCCGCTTCATACAAATACCATCATAACCTGGGGAAGGCTTGATATTAAAAGGGTTAAAGTACTACACTGAATTCATCTTGGGAAAAAGGTTTCATCATGGTGCCTTTATATGAACAGGTAAGAGGTAGAGTGTAAAAAGGAGGTCAGATGGAATGAAAATCTGAGCAGTCATTCTCATAGATATTAGAAAACATCTGCCTTCTTTTTGTCTAAGACAATTGGATAACTGTCCTGACTGATATCATATCTATGGTCATCATTAGACTGCTTCCCACTATTTTGATAGCTAATGAAACGGTGAACTTTTGAAATTGGTGTTCTAAAGCTAATACTTGAGCTAAAATTCAACTGTGTACCCTATTTAGCTTTCCTACAAACTAGTTTCACCTTAGCTCATGATTGCTTATAAGAGATTGCTGTTGACTGAGATGGGTGCTTTTGAAACATTTTACGAGCCTTTTTTTTGGCCTGAACTGCAAACCTGCACTTGTCATTCCACCAGTTCTCGGGTCTTTTGGAGTCATTGTACAAATGCAACTTAGTCATTGGTATTGCCAATTTAGCTGACTGCAACAGGATTGATTTCAAGTTAGACTTAAGGGCATTAATATCAGAATTGGAAGAAACAAAGGAAAAGTCTACTTCCTTTAGTATCTCACGAAAAAGGTACCAATTGCCTTTAGATTTGTTAAATGTGGGTATGTGGAGTTTGAGAGAATAGTATAAATTTTAAAAGGATGTAAGAATTGCAGAATGATCCGATTGCAGAGACGGGACCAATACCATCTGAACTAGATCATAGTATGAAGAAGAACCCAGAAGCAAATCTATAGTTGAGAAAGAGTTAGCTTAAATGTTATACCTTGTCTGGAAATTAAATGGAGTGAAAATCACAGTGTCTGGAAAATAAGACACAATGTCCTGCTTTGTTGCTACCAGCTGATTGTTCCCAGAGAGGGCTAGGAGAATTAGAATCACCTAGGATAAAGTTATTGTTACCTGATAGTTCAGATTCCAAGACACTTTGGATGTCCTTGCTCCCACATGGGTTTTACAGTGATTTTATGCCAAGATAATTGCCATTAGCTAGGGTAATTATTATACACACAGCATCAATTTCATCCCTGTAGATAATTAAAGGTTGAGGATAATTTGGATTGAATCATGAACAAAAATGGCAACACTATCTCCCTTTCTATTAGTTGATCTATCTTTCCTGTAGCACTTGTACCCAGGGGTTTGGAGACAAATAATCCTACTATTATTTGCACACTGTATGAGCTGAGCAAATTTATTTAAATTTAAAGAAATACTATTCCATTGTAGGATCTGCAGCTTAGCTAACATAGGAGAAGTTGAATAGGTGACATGCATGATACTTTGAGAGAATTAATGATAATTTTGTTCCTATCTCATTGAAAATAGAATTGGAAAAGTAGTATTCTGCAATTTCTTTCGTTATACTAGTTTTTTTGTCTTTAGACAAATTTGATTGGAAGATTTGATCCACTGATGCAACATATTTAATTAAATTTTTAATATGAGGTCCAACTCTATCTTGCATAGTGTTGACTTGAGTTGATATATTAGGAGAAGATGCCACTCTTTCAGACCAAGATTTGGGATTGTTCTAGGATTGTGGAGGGCTGGACTTGCTTTGACAATATTGGGTTGCTCCTTAACCAAATGGAGGAGAGATATCTCAATTGGAGGTAGGAGTGTCTGATTTTAGTTGTTTTTGGGACCTGTAGTCAGGGGTTGGGAGGCTGGGCTAAATTCACTTCCTTAGTCTCATTAGATCTTGGACCTGATGGCACTTTGGAAAGCTTGGCCAGCTCCATTGCAGCTAAAGGGAAAGGAGCATTTTCTTGATGGGCAATCCTTAAACTTTGGCCCATTGAACATATTTTGGACATAAATTATGATCTGTTTGATTGATGACTACCATCACAATTGGTACATTTAGGAACTGCAATACATCTACTTTCTGTAGACAAGGAGTGACTACCAAGACAATTGGGGCACCCTAATTCAGAGGAAGAACAGTTCTTAGACAATTGACCAAGCTTAAAAATTTCGAGCGATGGAGAGGCTTTTCTTAGTATATTTTATGAGCTTTTAGCTGACCAAAAAGGAAAACCGAGTCAAATTGGAAACTGGCAGGTAAGATAAAGAGGGCACTTTTACTGCTTATTAGTCCCATAGAATCTGGTTTGCCCATACAATGAACTTCAAGAACCTCTAGCATTTCCCCTTTGCTGTTCATAAGACCATCATTCAAGTCTTCAGTTGACAGTTCTAATGGTATATTGTACAAAACTATACTTTTTTATAATATTTCTGAGGTGGTTTCCACCAATCTGATGCAGAGGCGCCATTTTGGGGGGTCAGGGGTGGGCAAATGCCCACCCCTGATTTTCCATAGGCCCAAGCTTCCACCACAAAGGGCCCTTTTCCGGCCATAATTATCCATTATGTCCAACATAATCCATTCTGTTCAAATGATTTGAACTAACTGCACGCCTATTAGCCAAAGAGCGTAATTACCTGATGGCCCTTGGGGTAATTACGCTATTTGCTATTAATCATTGTAAACTTTGAAAGTAGGTTAGATTCATAATAAAAGTCTCAAGCTCTGTCAAATGCCCCATGCCCACCCCAAGATTTGGCAATGCCGCCTCTGATCTGATATTATGGAGATATTGTCAATTTTATGTAGGTTAAGAGATTTGCAGGCTTCATTTCTGTCTAGGAACAAAACTGTTAGTGATTCATCTCTGTCAACATTCACAGTGAAGCTGCATTTAAAAGATTTGAAAAGATTCATTCTAATGTTAGCAATGTTTGGTGGAAAAGGATTGGTCTTTTACTGTTGGAGTAAATAGGATAATGGGTTTGTCCTTTATCTCCATAGCTTGGACTGAGTTTAAGATTCCAGTCATTTCAGGAGGACTTATAGAAGGCTTTTCACGTTTCTGTTTTCTGCTCACTGTCTGAAAATCATCATTTGGCTGAGTATCAGTTTTGGAGATTGGGGTCTCTGAGACAGTAATCATGGTATCATTCTGGCTATCATCAACATATATTGGAGATACAAATATAGGAATATCAGCTTCTGAAAGCCAATTAGATGGTTGGCCTCCTTCCCGGAGGGGGTTAGAAGGACTATGAAACATTGAGTGAAGGAAAGGAAAATTCAGAAACCTCCTACCACCCGATAAACTTAGAGCAAAAGCAAAAGAATACTTCTTTAACAAAAAGAAATATTAAAAGCTTTAATTTCTTTCACTCGGAAAGTAAATAATACCAATAATATAAATTTTCATCAGTTAATTCCCTAAACGAAAAAAAAAATCTAACTTTTTCCTGAATTTTAAAAGTCAAGATTGGAAGCACTGGATATATAGCCAGTATTAAATGAAAATTGTTTCTTGGATTTGTAGTTTGCTATTCTTCTAGTTCTTATAATTATTAGAGTACTAATAATATTGATACTGGTTAATTAGTCCATGTTGTGTTTTGTTAGTTTGAATTTTTTTTCGTCGCTGTTTATCGTTTTTGTTTTTGTTTATTGATAATACTCCGTACTTTGTGTTTTTTATTACTTTTACGGGTAATAAAGTTCATTCATTCATTCATTTATTCTTCTGACTACAATTAATAATTGTTGAATAGCTTAAGTACTAATTGTATTACATAATCTTTATTAACAAACCAATATTTTTTAGATTGAAAATTTAAGCATACTATGTGGAAAACGGATACCTTACCCGTAGTTTTGTCATAAGATGTTGAACCCACTGAAATAAGAAAGAGATATGGGGAAAAAATAAAATAGTGGTACTCTAAAAAGGAGATTAAGTGCAAAAAGGAAAACAGAAAGCAAACAACTTTCGTTTGTCACAATTATAACCGAATATTGAGAGATGTGGCCAAAATTTTCCCATAACCTTTAACCTTCTTTGGTATTCTCCAATGCCTATATCTTTTGTTTTCGGTATCTTCAAAAAGATGGCTAGTACTTCTTAAATATTTCCGGAAACTTCGGAAATTTTCGAAGATTCACAAATTAAAATCAAAGCAGAATCCCTGGTAAATGCAATGAAAGACTAAAAGACTATAAATTTTTAGTATCACTGGTTTTCTGCTATGATTTACTGGTCCAAGTCAATTATATTAGCAAGGAACTTCAAAGTGAATCTGCAGACTTATCCATTGCACTTTCTTCATTTGAAATTTTTTTTAAATGCCTAAGGAGCTACAAAAATAATGGATTCAAACAACTTTTAGTTCAAGCAAAAGCATTTGCAGAAGATTTGGAAGCATCGATAGAATTTTGAAATAAAAAGCTTCAGAAAAGAAAAAAGCATATCGATAATGAAGGTAATGATGAACCTATTGAAGAATCCAATAAATACATACGATATATCTTTTTTTAACATTGTTTTAGATAAAACTTGTGAGTCACTTAAAGGTCATTTTTAACAATTAAAAAATCACAATGAATTATTTGGTTTTCTATGAAAATTTCAAAATATTGAAAAAGAAGAACTTCCAGAATAAACAGCTGAATTAGAAATTTCTCTAATACATTGTAAGTTAACAGACAATGATATACTGAAGTTGGAAGAAGCTGATATAGATGGAAAAATGTTAGTTTAAGAAATGGAAGCTTTAAAATCTATTTCCCCCTTCATAATTTTTTGAAAATACGGTTAAAATATTCAAATATTTCCATTCCAGTTTGTGTTGCTTCTGGAGAGGGACGATTTTACTGGCTAAAACTAATAAAAAATTTGCTTGAGACTAACAATGAATCAGGATGGATTAAATATCTTAGCAATTATGTCGATTGAAAAGGAAGACACAAGGAAATTAGATTTTCAAGCAATTTTCGAAGAATTTTTAGAACAAAACTTATAAATATGTCAATTCATGGAAATACATTCAGTTTCGTAAATTTACATTCAATAATTTTTTTTCCATAGAGTCTAAGTTCTATTTTGTAACCTATTCAGAAGGATAGTATTTCTGTAATCTAAAGTAGTCTCACATAGACAGATAACATCAGGTAGCCTGTCAGAAATGATCTGTATTAGATGGTAAATTGAGGAGCAGAGACCCTGGATATTTAGTAGAAGCACTCGAAAACAACTATCCTGTCTGGCAGGCTTCGATAAATTAGGAATATATTTACTAATTGCCAGGGAGTTCAATGTATTTGAATCACTATGGTACTTACATTGTCAAAGTAATTTTAACTATACTTGGAATATCTAACAGGTAATTTTTCAACTCAAAAAGTATTCCTTCATGGAAGAAAATATCCCTGGAAGCAGAAGAAACTGGGAACATGCCTTTTTCACCAGTGACAGAATAAAAGTGGTGTATAAAATAAAGAAGAAGACTACAATTTGATGGCAGTGAATGATATTGAATTTAGATGGGTGGTTAGCAACGGAAATAGGGTTTTCAAATATATATACACAATCTTATAATAAAAAATTACATAACAAAACTTTCAGAGAGAGAGAGAGAGAGAGAGACAGAGAGAGAGAGAGAGAGAGAGAGAGGAGAGAGAGAGAGAGAGGAGAGAGAGAGAGAGAGAGAGGAGGAGAGAGAGAGAGAGAGAGAGAGAGAGAGAAGAGAGGAGAGAGAGAGAGAGAGGAGAGAGAGAGAGAGGAGAGAGGAGAAGGAGAGAGAGAGAGAGAGAGAGAGAGAGAGAGAGAGAGAGAGAGAGAGAGAGAGAGAGGAGGAGAGAGAGAGGAGAGAGAGAGAGAGAGAGAGAGAGAGAGAGAGAGAGAGAGAGGAGAGAGAGAGAGAGAGAGAGAGAGAAATGAAAGAAGGAGAGAGAAAAGAACGTTTTTTAATGTTATTAGTGAAGAGTCAAAACTACAAATTACATGTTGGTGGACACAGGTCAGGTTCCTTTGGTAGAAGGAGGGGAGGTTTAAACAGAAAAGTAAAGTTTTAAGCCTTACTTTTTTAATTCTTTCATGATGGGGCGATCATGGTAGGCAAATCTTAGGTGATAAGCCTGCCATTCCCCCCCCCCTTCTCTTTCACTTTGGGCATGTTAATTGCTAATAATTTTTCTTTTCAGGAAGAACTAGAATCAAGTCTGCGTTTCAAGTTTAATATATTGAAATCCATGAATCATCCAGTTCCCGTCAATCTTATTGCTATTAGCTCTGCAACGAGCCTTACTGAACTTCCTCGTAAAATAGTATTTGCGACTGTTGGGACTGACAAAATAATTAGAATATTCCAAACTGGTCCTACGAATGAAGAAACTGGTGTTGTCTCTGTGAGTTTTGCCATGTTATATTTATTATTTTTAATATTTTTATAATAACTTGTATAACTATATTAGGTAAACTAAAAGTGCAACTAGAAATTGGGATTCTGTAGATAGTCAGTCCTGGAAATTCAGACGCATTGATTAGAAATGTTAATTGTAAGAAACCTACATATTATTCAGTTCGTTATGTTTTGGTTTTCTTAGACTGATATTTAGGTTCAATAATAAATAGACATAATCATTTTTAGGTACACAAACAAAAGGGATAGGAAAAGATAGCGTTCCATTGACCAGTAACCATCACAAGCTAATAAAGCCAAACTCATGTTCCAGGTTAAAGAATATATAAACTTATATAATTAGCATAGAGTAAGGCAAAGAGATGTAACAATGACCCACACGTTAAAAACACAGGAGAAAAACAGAATGTCTTATATCTAAGATACAAAGCTCGAAATATCATAACATTTACTGTGGAAAAACAATAAATGAAAGACCTAGAGGAACTGTATTTATTTAAGGAAAGATCCTAAACTTGTTAAGCTGCTCCTTGCGAACGGGGATTTAAGTCCTTCGATATCTCTGAGTAATAACATGAATCAACAAGGAATTTGGGCCAGCTGAGGAGGCTAAACAAAGAATTCATCCAGCTAAAATTCTTCGTGTAGCCTAGTAAATTTAACCCCTGAAATTGTAAATTTCAAGTAAATTTCTACTAATAGAAAATTGAACACCTGGAAAAGGTCGGACTAGGAAAATTTTACCCAAAAAGATGCAGCGTTTGGAAAATTCAACCAGTATAAAATTTAACAAGCCAAATACTCCTTGGGAAATCTAGCTGTTGCAAAATTTAATTGGCTAGATTCTACCTTTTACTGCTGCTACTAGAGCACCAAGCCGCCTGAGCTCCTCGTCCATCCTAATCTATTCAAAGCCTCCCTCCTTACACCCTCCCAAGAAGTTCCCATTTCCCTTGAATTTTCCTGTGCAATATCCTTCCACCCCACTGGTAGGAAACTTACTTTTTGTTTGGCCCCAGGTGGTTGCCGACAAGGACGATCTTGGGCAATCTACCACCCATCATCTGCAGAAAGTGTCCTAGCCATCTCAACCTTTCTCTCATTATAGTCCTTGAAAGCGGCCCAGGAAAATCCAACCAGTGTAAAACGGGGTTCTTGTCAAATGTTTTTTCAACTATTTGAATCTTTATATGATTTTTTTTGTAAAATACGATGGAAAAAACATTGATTTGACTTCTTTGCGCAGCACAGTTTTTGGATCTATGAAGTTTCATTATCACCTTTCTCGTGTAACGAATTCAATGACCATTTAATGCTATTTGATAATTTCTTGGAGGTATTCTCTGTTATTATATATTCTCAAATCTTTGAATCTTTGAAAATATTATATATTCTCAAAGATTCTTCCAAAGATTGCCCCCCAAAAATAATTGTTTATTTTTATGTCTTTTTCATCTCCTGCCTTTTAAAACCTGCATCTTTTGACACACCTAATGGACTAATGAAACATCATAGAGATGGGAAAGGGAGGTATATTTGATCCTGGGTCTCCAAAAAGGTCTTAGGTACTAAGATGAAACTTGCAGGGAATGTTGAATTAACAAAGAGACGCTATGTGCATACTACTTCTACCACTACTGCCATTAATACCATTACTACTGCTACTGCTGCTGCTACAGTTCCTACCACTAATTCGGCTACTAATGCTACTGTAACTACTTGTGATCGAGGCTATTTCCAACTGAGCTTGTGACTACTTTTAACTGAAACTCTGACTACTTGTGTCTGTGAATATGACTACTTGGGACGAAGACTCCTGCTTTTTTTATGCGACTATTTACGCCTGCCACTGTAACTACTCGTGGTTGTGATTTCATGCTCCTGCGATTGCGAATAGTGGCAAATGTAACTGCAACTACTTGTGACTGCGAATGGGACTACGACTTCTTGCAACAATCTTGTGATTGTGACTTCTTATGACTGCTACTACGACAACATGTGAATATTGCTACTAATACATGTAACTACTTGCGAATTTAAAAGCAACTACTTGGGACTGTGACTACTTGCGACTGCAGCTATCTGAGACTGCGACTACTTACGACTGTGACCGTGACTAGTTGTTACTGCAACTACTCTGACTACCAGTGACTGCGACTACTTGCGACTGCGAGTACTTCCAACCTTGATTGCAACCACTGGTGACTGTAACTGCTTGCAACTGTGACTGCGACGATTTGCGAGTAGTTCACTAACGTTTGATACTCGTTAGCGGACTAAATATTGAGAAAAAAAACCTTCAGTCATAATTTTTGTTGTTTCGCTAATCATACTAGGGCATTGATTTACTGAGGAGAAGGGGGTATAGTGAAAAATATTAAAATGGGAGAGGGTAGCATTTTTAACATCCAACTCCTTCCTCCTTTATTATTCACGATTCTGTTAGTACAACAGCTTTCAAATTACATTAAAAACAAGATGATGGTAATACATCTTGCGCTTTTCTGGATATTTTGTTTGAATCTTTACTTAGGATGTCACTTCTCTCTTCAATTCTCTTAGATAATAATGGGCAGTTCTTCCAGTTACTTTTCTGACATTTTTTTCCCATCTTTCAGGATTTGAAGGGTCACACTGATTGCATTAACTCAATTTCTTTTGACAAAATGTATGGCCAGTATTTGGCTTCTGTCTCAGATGATCACACGTGCAGATTATGGAGCACAGAAACAGGGTCCTGTTTGTCCATATATAACCTTACGTCGCCAGGTAGGTCGAGATTTTAATAGCTATACCTGTGTATAGAAAGGGGATAGAAGAAATTATCTAACCAAATGTCTTAAAAAGGAATGCTATTGGGCTTAATTTTGGGCTGCCATTTTGTAAATGGAGCAGGGAGAATCCGAAAATCTGGAAAAAAATGTCAAGTATTTAAACATTATATCCTGGGAAAATGCTCTGATCCCATCCCCTGCCTGAAACTGGACATAAGTTGCATGAAAATGATTGAAAAACAGAGGGTTAGGGGGGAGAGGAGGAGAATAGAACTGTTAAAATGTATTCAGTCTAAATAAAACCAAAAAATAATCCATGATAAATATAACCGATTTCTAAGTTAGCCAGTGTTGCTGAGGGTTTTTCCATTGGATGGACTTGAGTTTCTAGTTGTATTGATCTAGCCTAGCTTTGAAAGTCAGACTGATTCAGCCAATTAGCAGAGAAAAACTTAAGTGGCTCTCCCTTACATCGAAAATTTCTCACCTAACTTCTATGGATTCTTTGACTGTCTTTGTGATTTTTTTGTAACCATATTTTTCTTTTTTTTTTTCATTTGAAATGGTGTGGTTAGGGAGTTTCATTCCATTCCCTTAAAATTTGAAGGATTGTATAGCCTTGGGGAGTCTAAGGAGAGTAATGCATTTATGTATATGTCTGTGTTTGAGGGTGGAGTTAGTCTAATGAACTGAAAGATACTCTGGCTTTCGTTTCCTGTAAATTTTTCTGTAAGTATTTTGATTTCACTAAAAACAAAATCTCTTTAAAGCGTTTTCTTAACAGTTTGAACTCATCTGAAATGTATTCCGAAAATAACTTTATATATTCAGAACTGCTGCTTATTATTTTGTGAGAGCTACACCAATCCTAAAATTATGTTCAAAGTTGCGCTGCTGTGGACACTAAAAACTTTGACAATTAACTTTGAACAGGGGCTGGAGGAGTTTCAACTCTTATAGTTGAAAACATGCAGTAAAAAAAGAATCGTATGGGAGAAATACTGTATTCATTCTAAATAAAAAGGAAAAAGAAAAGTCAAATTAGTGATTTATCAGATTACCAAAGTCATGATCAAATTCAAATTTTGTGCCGTAAATGGGTCGGGGTTGGAAGATATCCCTCTACCTGGCCCGGACTGGTGGGTTTTAAGTCTTTACCCTGGGAAAATAGAAGGACCGGTCCTTGTTTTTCTGCACACATATCACATTCAGCAAGCTGTTAGAAAAGGGAGCATTTACCTCTGACACTGCAAAATACTTGTAAGTATAACCCTTGAAGAACTTTGTGATGAACAAATGTTCACAAACACAGGCTGTTGGGTGATTTGAACCCATTTTTGGCTGCTGCCCGGCTTGACAGAGTAGAAGAGCCAGCACACGCTGACTCATCAGCTTCCAATTTTAACTTATTCTCTCATTCTGATACGATAGTGGTGTTGGTCACGTAATGCCTTTGCATCTCTAGTGCAACGCTAAGGAGCTTGCGCGTGACGTTCCTTACAGATTTTGCAAATCTTCGAACTTATAGGATATCCAATAAAACTACTGATAGTGTCCGCAACCTCTTGGTGAGTTTGGTGACCCGGGAGTAGGTGGTCTCAGGGGGGGGGGTATCTGAAACATGGTAAGCACATGCCGAACCACTCGTTGAGATTTTCGTTTCCATTTGTTGCTACAGATTCCAAACTAGCTTCAAAAAGCTGGAGAATTGGTCTTTTCTTACTACCTTTTCTTTTGGATTGTCCATTTTGTAATCGCCGAGCATTTTCCTCCTTATGGTTTTCATTGGTGCAAAAAAAGTGACGTCAATTGGTCGTAGCTGTTATTAGAAATTTTGCAAAGTGACTGTTGTTTTCTCTGCAGACCTTGGCAGAAAAGTGGGAAGACAGGTCGTCACCCCAAAAAACTTTCACCCCTGTTCTTTTCTTCACCTGGGGGAGACCCAGCAACATAAACCAGTCTTCAAACACAGAGGATCATTGGTTTGCTCTGTTTGAGTAGAAAGAGTCTGGGGATCGGAGAAACACATTTTTGTTCCAAACTTCCCGATTCTCATACTTTCAACATACTCCATCCAAGGTATGTTATGAGGAGATTACTCGAGAGGGTAAAGGGAGTTCTTCCACAATGTTCTTATCTCGATACGACAGTGTTTTCTATTTTGCCTCAAAACATAATTCTGTTATACCCCCTTTAGGTAAATGTCCTGGTGACAAGAGTTAAGGCTCCTTTCCCTCATGTAGTGGAGGGGAGCTAAGAGCTTCCAAAATTCACGGTCAGGATTCTCCTTCTTACTTCCCACCATGTTTGGATGAGATCTGATAACCATGTTAGGGTAGATTTCGTAATCATTTGAATTTTAGGACCCCTTGTTCCAGAAAGCCAAGAATGGCCAAAGGCCTCAAAACACACAGCTAAGACTTTTCATTTGGATTTTGAGCAGGTCTGGCTGAGGTCTTGCAGTCACTGTGGTCTGTCAATTTAGCATAGGTCTCGGCCAATTTAGTATGGGTCCTGTGACAATAATTTAGGGACATGTCCCCTTTCCTTTCCATATAAAGGTTGCGTTTTGTTCATATTTCTAAAAGCCATATAACGCTAGCTTTCCAGTATCTTTGGTTGAGTTCTGAAAACCTGTACTAGTAGTTTTTATCTTGACAAGAATTCAGGGCTTCGTTCCCTGCAAAGGTTGGATCAAGTTTAAATCTCCAAAAGCCATAAATGAGACACCAGGTGATATTTACCTCTAAGTTTGTTTGATATCCGACAACCTGTTCTGGTAGACACCCTAAAGACAAGAAATTAAGGGATAGTCCTCTCCCAAACTCTACAAAAGTCTAATCAGGAAACACAATCACTACCAAACATACTTACCCCCCCCCCCCAAAAAAAAAAAAAAACTAATTTTACCCAGTATTTCAGTGTTTGGCAGCCTTGATTCTGCGGTGAGTTCTCTATAATTGTAGTAGTATTTCCATGTGATAAGATGTATAGTTATAGTGATTCCTTTTCTATAATTTTTCTTCGAAACTATTGTCTTTAAGGTGTTGCTGTCTGCTGGCATCCTGAGGAGCTGGTTAAATTTTTGGTTGCTCAAAAGAATGGAAAGATTCGTTTTTATTGTTGTACTAGTCATAAAGTGCTTCAAACAGTGGATGCATCTGATATAGCTCCTGTTTTATCCGTCGACTGGGACCTCAAGAAGAAATCGAGAATCGTGGTTGGTGCCTCATCGAATGCTTATGAATTTGATTTACAGCAGTCTAGGTATGCACTTTTGATGGTGAGGTGAAAATTGGGGACTTTTGTTAGAAAAATAATGAAAGGAAGTGTGCGCAAAGGTAGTATTCTTACTAGTTGAAAATGCGTAAATTCCTGCAAATATATATATATATATATATATATATATATATATATATATATATATATATATATATATATATATATATATATATATATATATATATATATATATATATATAACATGCCACTTAGCAAGAAGATCAGAAAATTTTGAACTGTATTGATCGAAAAATTAAACTCCAGACATGAACAACTATGTCAATGATGAAATAAAAAACAGGTATGAATATATAAAAAATGGCTTAGAATTTGCAATTTGGCTCATTGTTAGACGAGAACATAGACTAGTCGTATATAAAAGCGATTTTTCAATACCAAATACCTGAAAACGTTTAGTTTTATATTAATATTCAGCTATAAGAGAGAATTCATGAAAATTCATTCATTTCAGAATAGTAGCTTGAATTTTTAGGGTTTAGATGGAATTACAAATCCTATGTCCCTAAGCATTGGACTTGGAGTGGCTATCAAAATAGCTTTTGCATCAAGAATGTCATGTAAACCTTCAAATGAGGCGTGGTAAAAACGAAGTTTTCAAATCTATCTAAAAAGATAACGTTTTTGTGGAAAAAATTCTATTTTGTTTTGTTTTTTTGAAGAATTAGTGATGGAACTATTTCTATTTACGCTTACTGGGAAGATGGCGTTTAAACCCCAGAGTCCAAAAGTGCAGAAATTATAGTCTAAAATTGCATCAGAGGAATGAGGTGAATTGATAACGTTTCGGCCGCTCTAAATTGATAGCTGTCTGTTATTTTAAGTTAATTGTATTGTGCTTTTCAATTGGCCGATATTGTTGTTTTGCGCAACGAAATTACCGAAAATCTTACTCTGCTGTGGCGTGATCACTTTTATTACTTAAAAAGGGGGCTAGAATTTCTAATTTAGGTTTCACAGACTTTAATGAATGCTGTCTTAAAAAACTTTCTGGTACTTTGGTGTTTAGTACTTACAACCACCATAAAAAGCAGATTTCCTTTTAAAATATCTATATTGTTATAATAATTCCTGATTTTAGTATCTCGGCTACTATTGGCACGGGTTGCTCTTTACTAGTTTTATTCGACTGATTTATTGATTAGTCTAAATATATGGGGGCTGCCGTCTCCCCGCTGTTCCCCTGTTTTATTTGCTATATTTTGAATTTTCTCCCTAATATTTAAGAACAAATTCTCTGTGACAAGAGCAGTGGGATACAAAGTTTTTATTAAGATTTTTTTCTTACGATAACTATTTTAGTTACCGTACTACCAGAGCTATTGCACGATACTAGAGGAGTTATTAGACTACCGTAGCTACCGGACTATCGTATTTACTGGAATACGTAATTATCGAACTACAGCAGCTACCGTAGTTACTGAAGTCACAGTAATCTCCTAGCCAGAGTTGTTACTGGGCAATTGGACTGGAAAGGATAGTTACCGTACTACTTTAATTAACTACGTATTCTGCTAGGTTACCGTTAACTAGTTTAGGTTACAGTTAATAAAGGTAGCGTTAATATTTACCGTTAATATTGGATAAGCAGATTACAACCTATTGGACTAGGAGTGGTTGCCCGACTAATAACTTGATAATTGGTGTATATATTTTTCCATTTAGCCTTATTAAATATTTTACATACAGTAAAAAAATGTTTCTTTCTATTTCTTGACATTTGATGGATTTGCCTTATAATGTTTAAGTAGTTTGAGAGTCAAATGGGAAGAAAAACTTCCCTGGACTTAGATGATGTTGATGGTATAAGCATTCTAGATGAAAGTGTCAGCAAAATGAATAAACTTTTATAGGTTTTAGAATAGAATATATTTATTCACTACAATAGCCGGAGCTAGCATTAGCATGTCATGACAAAAATAATTTATACCTTCAAAAACACTCACAGGAAAATTTAAACAAACATTATATTAATCAAACACATATTAATCAAACATTAAATATTAGTCGCGTCAATATTATTAAAATGACGGGTAAAGTATGGGACAAATGATTTGCGATATCTCTCAGCACTATAGGCTGAGCAAGTCAGTAACTGTGGACAATTCTTTTTTATTTATCGGAGTCTAGTAAATTCGGAATTTGTCGGAGTTTTGCGAATTCGGGGGGCTAGAATTGGTTCGAAAATTAATGTTCAGAAGACCAAGTCGCTATAGTTAGGAATAAGTGAAGATGAAAAGGTGGCGTATGGTAACAAAAAGATTGATCAAGTGGACTACCTCACTTGCATTGGTAGTATTATTAGTAAAGACGGTGGGTGCTGTGAAGATGTTAAAAGTAGAATAACTCAGGGTATTCCTGGCCTTAAAAGTAAAGCTCAGGGTATTTTTTCGTAGTTAAAAAAAGTTTGGAGGAATAGAAAGATAAGTCTAGGATCCAAGATTAGAATATTGGAAGCTACAGTAATAACACTGGTCAGACACGGTTCTGAAGCATGTGCGCTCTGAAAAACGGAGGCAGATTTGTTAGATATTTTCCATGGACATTGATTACGGATTATTTTGGGTACCCCAATGACTGACCGTATTTTAAATAGTAGGCTGTATGAAAAGTGTGGTTCAATTCCGCTTTCTAGTGCTATAATCACAGGAAATTTGAGATAGCTAGGACTCGTTCTACGGATGACTGATGACAGATTTCCAAAAATTCCCCTTTTAGCCAACCGTCTAGAGCAAAACGGAAAGGAGTTCGTCTTCAGTTGGGGTTGGAGGAAGTCGTGAGGAAAGATTTAAGGGAAATAGGAACTTTCTGGGATGGTGTAAAGAGGGAGGCTTTGAATTGATTTAGATGGAGGAGGAGCGTACGTAGCTATGTTGGCCTCAAGTGGCTTGGTGCTGCGGCGAGTTGTTAGTGGTACTGGTAGTAGTTAACAAAGGTAGCTTTAATATTAAACGTTAACATTGGAGAACCACATTCCAGACTATTGGACTAGCTGTAATTACTGGACCAATTACTAGGCAATTGATGTATATATTTTTTAATTTAGTCTTATTTAATATTTTAAATATATTAAAAAATTACTTTTTGTATTTCTCCGTAGTTGATATATTTGCGTTATAATTTTTAAGCAATTTGGTCAACTTGCGATTAATTTTATTTTTTGCCGTAATAATCGTGTTTGCCCATTATTATTTGCTATATATACGTCAGCTCCTTACTCTAAAAGTAAAATGATTGTTTCGCATTTATATAATACCTGCTTCCTGAGAGAAGGTTTTCTAGTTCCATCCTGCTTCACAAGAAAGATGAGTACTCTCAAAGGCAATGAAATGAAAAATGGCTATACAGTCTTTTTCTTTTTTTTTAGGTAGCATATTACAGTGGTTAGCGGACTGATCTATGGTGGGCAGTAGGGGGCCTATGGTTTCAATGCCAGTTGCCGCAAGGTCAAGGGACAGGCTTGCTACCTGTTCCTTCAACTGAGGGGTCGACAGTTCATAATGTAATGCTATCTCTTATATGAACTCTGATATAGATTCATTTAATTTCTGCATAAGTTTAATAGACCATTATGTAGCAAAATCCAGATGTTCCACGTGGAGATTCTTTAGTGAAGATTTTTGTAATTGAGTGCCCTCTGGTAGGGGCACCTCGGAAAGATTATTTTGCTCTATTTATTATAGTAAAGAACGGCGTGGCCTCTGTGTATCTTATTTCTTTTTTTTCTTCCGACCACTCATATAGGAAGGATTGTCGCAAAAAATTAAGAAAGGGCTATTTTTAAATGTAGGAGGAGGATCATTGGAAAGTTAGTAGAAGGCGTTTTCGATTGGAAACCGAAATTGTAATGCGCTTTTTTGAGAGCCAATAGCGATTCGATTAAAATGAAATTTTTACAAAAAATGTATTTTTTGTATTCATGTACTCGAAGTAAGGTCAAAAGGGGTCATTTAAATAATGACCCTGAAGACGAGGATCGGAAAAAATCATTTAAGAAGTATTAAATCAAAATTACGATGATTGTGAATATGTATTCCATGATAATGTGTACTTTTTATCCAAATGGAGCAGAAATATATATACATATACACATACACACACACACATCTCCTTCTGTCTTTGTTTATATGGGTTTTTTTATGGTGTATGTTTATTTCTGTGTTTGTGCTGTTGCGTTGATGATTTCTTAATTCATTATATATATAAATATATATATGTATGTATATATTTTGAAAGAAACGATGTCACTGAAACTAACGATGAATCATTAGAAACGATAAAGTGACATGTGTTTTAAGCCGCTCCTGCAGAACAGTATCAATCTTTTAGCTGTACATAATCATATAAATTTTTATGATTTTAGTCGATCTCTATGTAATGAAAAACTGCATGCTGAAAATGTGGCTAAAATAGTTCTCGGTTCTGTTGGGAATTTTTTGGCGTCTCTTGGTTTTCCTGGACCTACGGTTAAAGTGGTCAAGAAAGATCTGTCAATGGAAACACCAGCTGATGTTATGGTAAACCTTTATAATTACAATGGTAGATCTAATCAGATGCATGTACATTTTAGAGATTACAGAGATTAAAGGGGCTGTTCCCTCCTCAACGCCCCGTTGAGAAGGGAGCAGCCCCTTTCATATACGGAGTAATTTCTGTTCATTTTAAGTTTTAACGTCGCTCCTTACTTTCAGCTAAAAAACATGTTTTTTTTATTTAATTTCTGGAAGTTTTGAATTAATGCATGTTTTGATTTTGGCTCTCCGTACATGAATAACTAAAACGAAATTTGCATATTAATTTATTTTTTTTGGCTAAATGTCTTTCTCATAGTTTTAATCCGACAGTTTTGAGAAAAAAAGGAGCGGAGGAGTAGACCTAGTTACCCTCCAATTTTTTGGTTACTTAAAAAGGAAACTAGAACTTTAAATTTCACGAACGTTTTTATTAGTAATTATACGTAACTTACGAATTAACTTACGTAACGAACCTCTAAATTCGTATGTTTATACTACCTATACGTTCCTCGCTCTTTACACTAAAGCTTAAATTTTGTCCCAATTCCTTAAGAATGACCCCTGAATCACAAAGGCCGTAGATTAAATATTTGAAATTAGTAAATTACTTTAGCGTAAAGAGCTAGGTATTAGGAGGTGGTGAACCCCTTATATGCGTAATAATTTCTGTTCGTTTTAAGTTTCAATGCTGGTCCTTACTTTCAGCTGAAGAAACCATTTTTTTTCATTGCTCTATGCCAAAGAATCCTGCGCCCCCTTCATGGAAATTCTCGTCCCCCAGAACAAATTCCTCCATGGAAAGCTCCCCCTCCCGCATAACCCCCTCCCCTCAACCCCTCCCTTTAACCAAAAAATCCCCCTGAAAGTGTCTGTACACTTCCCAATGACCATTACTATGTGTAAACACTGGCCAAAGTTTGTAACTTGCAGCCCCTCCCACTTGGACTGTGGGGGAGTAAGTCGTCCCCAAAGACATATTTTTTTGAATTTTGACTATGCTGAATAAAATGGCCATCTCAGAATTGGGATCTGTGACTTTGGGAAAACAATTAGTGTGGGAGGGGGCTTAGGTGCCCCCCAATTATTTTGGTCACTTGAAAGGGGCACTAGAACTTTTAATTTCCGTTAAAATGAGCCCTGTCGCGACATTCTAGGACCACTGGGTCGAAATGATCACCCCTAGGGAAAAACCAAAACAAAAAACAAACAAATAAACACGCATCCGTGATCTGTCTTGTGGCAAAAAATACAAAATTCCACATTTTTATAGATAGGAACTTCTACTGTTGGGTTTTCTGATACGCTGGATCTGATGATGTGATTTTCCTTAAGATTCTATGACTTTTAAGGAGTATTTCCCGCTATTTTCTAAAATAAGGCAATTTTTCTCAGGCTCGTAACTTTTGATGGGTATAACTGATCTTGATGAAACTTATATATTTAAAATCAGTATTAAAATGCGATTCTTTTGATGCAACTATGGATATCAAAATTATGTTTTTTAGAGTTTTGGTTACTATTGAGCCGGGTCGCTCCTTACTACAGTTTGTTACCACGAACTGTTTGAAAAATCAGCATGAATAATAGATATCCTTGTTGCATAAATTTTAAATCAAAACTTTTGTTTTTTAGTTTCGATTTCTATTGACAGCGGTCGCTCTTTACATAGGGGAGCAATGCACCCCTTGGATCAAAAAGCTGTAAAATATTAAACATAAATAGAAAAGTGATATAGATTGCCATATAAATCCAACCAAGTACCATCCCAGCTAATTCTTACTCTTCTTGTACCATTGGCATTTTAAAACTCCTGGTAGCACCTGCCCATAGGAAGTAAAAGTTCCGTCATATTCTTGTCTAATCCATGGTATATATTTTCAGGTCGGAAGAAGTCTTCAATCCCATCCAACATTGCCCTATGTTATCATTGGGAGTACCAGAAAGCTTCTATTCTGGAAAATACCGATCGAAGCCTAAATTGCTCTTTTCTTTGACATGATGCCGAGGACTTAAAAGAACTGAGTGTTTTCTATATGTATAGACAGTCCCCCTCTTTATTTAGCATTTAACATTTATTTATAAATAATTTACTGTGAAAAGATCTCGCCTTAAAAAATAATTTTTCAAAAGATCACTTTTTTTCTCAAATTATAGGTCAATTATGTAAAGAATGGGTTTGCCTATTTTTTTTTTTTTTTTATGGGGCCAAGATATTAATCTCCATCCCCTTCGAAAGCTATTCTGTGTTAAATATGGCCCTGAGATTTCTAACCCTTGTGTTTTTAACCCTAGCTCCTGTGTCTCTGAATCTAAATTTGGTGTGTTACTACTTCTTTGTGTCTGATGACATGAAATGACAGGATTTTTGGTGTAAGCTGCATCTATCTTAATTGAATCAAACTTTAGTATACAAGGCTGCCATGCAAATACATTTTGATTCATTTATTCTACTACACAGTATATGTTCTAAAAGGGCTAAGTTGAGGTACACTTTTTCAAGATTAAGCACCATATTTATACATGCTTACTATACTAAAATAAATCTCGTCTCAATTTCACGATTTAGAAGGAAAATAATACAGATAATCGCCTATTGAATTCAGTCCAGTGTTTCGAGAAAATGACTCGAGATTACCATCCAAGGTAATTTTTAATCTTCTTGTACCTGTTTGTAAATTCAGAAATGTTAACAACTCGTTTATTTCTTTTAAGTTTTTTACTCAAGTACAATACTTGGGATATAATCCCTTATATAGATCAGTTTATGCCTTTGAAATTTTGTACATGGTTTCAAAATATCAAATGAGACTGGTTTTCTTGCAAACAGGAAAATTATTTTATCAGCGCTCGAAATTGTACAGGCACTATCACCTATCTCAGCGACGGAATTAAAATTGGTTAGTTCTGACAATAATAATAATTGGGTGACCTAGTATAATTAGTAAATTACCACGGTCGGCGCGTGTACATGGCTTTATGTTGGAAGGGAAGGGGCATAACTTAGAAAAATTTTCCAAAAATATGTAAAAAATGGAAAATATTCAGAAAATGTGTACAAAATCCAAGACTGTGGAAAGCTGGCATGTGTTTTTAGCGCCCCCTCTTTTTTGCACGTGTGCCTGTGCCGAGATCATGTATTAAAAAATCTAATCTGGATACCATTGAATATCGTCGTACCATCGTGGCTTCATAATCGT
Source organism: Artemia franciscana (assembly GCF_032884065.1). Classification (NCBI taxonomy): domain Eukaryota; kingdom Metazoa; phylum Arthropoda; class Branchiopoda; order Anostraca; family Artemiidae; genus Artemia; species Artemia franciscana. The sequence continues at coordinate 17,902,405 of NC_088883.1, read as the reverse complement.
TAATCTAGGTCCTGGAAACATTATTGAACAAGGTAATTTCTTGAAGGATTGTTGCAAAAAGAACCTCCCCCTGCCCCTCCGAAGCTATCTCAATGATTTAAGACTAAAAGCGCACTTTTTTTGTTATTTAGACCCCCTGCGGAGAGGCCTTTAATACCCAAAACGTGGCATATTCCCTGCGAAACATTAGCTTTGAGGAGTGCAGTATAAAGTTGCAATGTCAAACTAAAAGTAGTGGTTATTAATATGTCTTGAACAGAATAAGTCAACAACTAAAATGTCTTCAGAGACGTCACCAGTCGATATGGAGCTGTTAACCATCTGCGCTGTGTCTAACTGAAGATTTTTTGGCAAGGAGTGATTTCAATTTTGATGGCCGACTAATGCAAGTAAGTGACGTTAAAGAAGATTTTTCATCACTTAGTTTTTCAAAATATATCCAGAGTTAAGTTATAAAGCATTTTAGAGTACTAAAGGTCAAAAATGAATTTCTTTGCATCAAACATTTATTCTTATGCAAGAAAATAAGTGAACTCTCAGTGGGAGAAGAGAATTTGATACCTTTTGGTGACAAATTTACGCCATTGGGGAATTTTCAGCTAAGTGATAGGTATCATCTCAAAAGGCTGTTCTTATGATCGATAAGAAAATCTATATTTGTGCCTCAAGAGTCCCCAAAAAGGTCATGCCAAAACCAATTGCAAACCATAACAATGAATTTACTACAGTGAATGGAAAAATGAATTCGAAAACGTGGCAGAGTAACTTGCCAGAATTATATCGAAACCCAACAATATACTCTTGATATGAGTATACTTCCTTTTTGATGTATTGAAAATTACATATTACAGAACAAATAATATTTTAATGCTATAAACATTGCTAGAGTAAATATATTTATTGACAGTATTTTGCTAAAAAAAAGAGAAGCTATACTTTTTTTTCCAAAGCTATTTATATCACGTTTTGTTGCTGGCAATTTTCAGTTGTCTACAGATGCTGGGACAAGCCTACCTTTAGTCATACAAAATGGAAGGTCTGTAATGTAGGCTTCAGAAAGTCCTCATTTTTTCTGTCAAATTAACCTTTTCCGTAGGCTGGATTTTTGAATGTAGTTTCTGGATCTTTGTAAATCGGATTATCATCCCTAGCCCATTGCTCCTTGAGCCTTTGATCTTCAAATCTTGCATACTCGCGCTTGTCATGAATATATGTCAATATTCTCCACAGCAGAATTAAACCCAAACCAATAAGCAACGTTAGCGCTGTTACTCCCCCGGCAATGGCAGCAATATCGGCAGGTTTAGGGCAATCCTTTTTTTCTTCTCCGAACATAATCATTTTAAATGTTTTTACAACATCCGTTGTTAAATAAATAAATCTATAAGTACAGCCATTGTCGTCCTGGAATCGGCAAATGCGTTCATCTTCGTTCAAATAAGTATCATCTGTTGAGTTTATCCACGCTACTGTAACGTTATCAACTTGATCGCAATTGCCACCTATGAATGGGGATTCCCCAAAAGCGGTACAATGCACGCTTATTCTGTACTTTTCACATTCCTGGTCATTGCAGGTTGGACAGGTTTCACAAAACTCACCAGTGTATCTTCCTTCGTCTGTTATTTTACAGGAACATTTATTACAAAAACAGTCCCCTGAGTTGGAACAAATATCGGTTGCACCGGCTCGTATACATTTGTCTGTGGCTGTTGAACATTCGCAAGCTTCGCCAGACCAGCCGGGCTTACATTTGCATGTTCCGCATTCACATTGGCCATGATCTGAAATAGCAAAAGACATCAAGCAATGGCTATCGTAGTAGAGGAATAAAAAATTTACATTCAACTCTTAAATGGTTATTATTATTTACTTTTTATGTAGGGCATTAGAAAACAACAATGTGGGGTGTAAAGAATAATGAAATAAAGAAAAACAAAACGGCTGCACTCAGTGCATAAAAAAAACACGCTAAAAATTTCAGGAAGGATAATGAGGATCGCATTCAGAAATAAAATCTTAAGTGGTCATACACAGAGCTTCACTGAGACCCATTATTTGAGATAGTATAACAACACGGTCTAGATTATCAATTTTAGTACTGTTTTGGCACCAAGGTATTAAATTGCTGTTTCTGCACCAAAACTAAGCAAAAAATTAGTTCTTGGAAAATAGCAAGAAGTGTAAAATATGCCTTAAATAATTATGTTGCTTCATTTGAAACTTAATTAAAAAAGGAATCTCCGATCCTTAAAGCGGGCTACCCTATGTTCATTATATTTATTTTTGACTGCCCGTGTCGCGTTTTTCTCTTACAAAATTTAACTTGGACTTCACAGAATAAATTATTGAATTGGATCTCAACATTATTGAAACGCAAGACTTCAATCAGCTCATTATTATTGTTACTTTTTAACTTCTGAATTCTTTTACGGATTTGAAATACCCAAAAACACCTTTTATATCCCTTAAATGACAGATTATCCTCTAATGCATCTATTCTTAAAGTGGTCGATATTGACCCCTTAGAGTTGAAGTCGGTTTCTAAGGGGGTCAATTTAAGCGAAAACAGACTTTTGTGGTTGATGGGCTCTAAAATCGAAGGTCGATGGGCTATTAATTGACGTAATTTTTGTCTGAAATTTAAAAAATACTGTACAAGTAGTGTCATCTCTACCAACTTCTTATAAGAATTATTAATAATTTAGTATGAAGTATAATTGTTGTGTTTAAAAAAAACTCAAGTCGAGTGGCGTAGAAAAAATTAGCTAGATAATGAGTTCGAACGTACAACTCTTCCACGGACATTTGCTTGTTCGATATATTAAAGATGAGGATATATGCCAAAATCAACTTTTATCTACATATTTAGAGAATGATACCAGAGAAGAATCGATTTTTTAGGCCGTGAGAGGTTTTTTCCCTTACCGACAAAGCTATTCCTTTGAAGATAATTGGTTCTATTGTGACTAATGGCACACAATCTATTTTTGTCTCTTTGTTTATAGCTCACTTAAACTGTCAATTGCCTAAGGTACAGGTTCTGATCGTTCCCTGAATGATTCTCTGACAGCATTCGCAGAATGGAGCAGCAAAAAAGCAGAAGTCTAGATCGCACCGATCAATGCAATATATTATAAATCCTGTCTACGAGATTCGAAACAGTTCTTTGAATTCTCGGTTATTTGTTCAGCCATATGGAAAAAACAACTAAGTTCGTAATCGGTCACTTCTGCACGCTGAAGTTTGCTGGCTATCAAGAGGTTTGCTGGCTATCAAAGTTGCTGGCTATGAAGTTTGCTGGCTATCAAAATCTTGCTAAGCAAGAGTGCTTAGCAAGATTTTCAGTTATTTTTGAATCTATGTTGGAGTTTTATGAGATAAGATCTGAGTTTTGAAGGAAATCTGTACAGTTATAGAGCAAATATTTCTCACTTAACAGATATATTTGGAACGTTTTGCAAAGTCAGCTTTGGATCAACTGATCAGAAGTATGTCGTCTGTCTTTGCCAAGTAAGACAGGTCAGTACTATGAAGGGGAAGGGAGGGTGAAATACGGTCTAGAGTCTTGGAGATTAAATGTTTAAAAATGAGGGGATTCGTAAAGCTTCCTTGCCTTACACCTCTTCTGATTTTGGCAGGATCTGTCGTTCCACCATTGGGAGGAAACGCTCGCACTAACTGCGCTGACCAATAGAGCAATAACTGCTTGCATATGGTTGACACTGCAAGTAATTACCTATTGCAAATACTTAGTTTAGTATTTATATGTAATTTCGTATTAATAAATATTAGTTACGTTTGATATTTACTGATTTGTATGTTTGTTTATTTTGTTAAATTCTGATGAGAAAATAATGTCCGGTTTGTTCACTTGACGAACTGCTAAATTTTTAAAATGGCAAAGGATTCTTAAAGTAATTTGGCTGTGTTTGTCTAAGATATCAGTTCATTTTGGAAAAGAGTCTCATGCCCGAAATAGTTTTAAATTTCCTGCTAATACAGTTTAAAAACAGAAAGAGAAGTACTATGCAAAATCAAGAAACTGAATTAGTAATGTATACAGAGTTTATCTCAGGGAGGGGAAAAATTCGTGGAAATGAAAAAAAAACTGGCAAATTATGAGAAATATATATATAGGAATGTCTAATAGAAATTGCAAAAGTCCTAATGTTTCGCAGGAAGTCCTCCCCCCCTTACTGCTTATAAGCCTGTTAAGAAACTTTTTGAAGTGTGTTCGTGTGGCATACGCAGACTAGATACCAACTGCCACGGAAAGACAATGCTGAAAAAAAACGTTATAAAAGCTGTTTATTTTCGAGTATTGTGGCATCTTGCGTGAAATATGTTGCAATAAAACAAACCAAAAATTAGGAAAACCTTTTCAGAGAACATTTATCGAACTGCAAAAGTGGTATTATCAATAATGAATATAGTCTTTTTTAATGTTGACAATTGACATACGATGAATCATATTGGAAGAATTTTAAAGCATCAGAAACGAAATCACGTAATTTTTCAAGATTCTTAAAATGATTTCACTGCTTAACTCAGTTTTTGGTATAAAAAAGTTACACATTTTAAAATTTAAGCAAGATTCAGAGCTCTGTAACTGGATTGGCTAATCAAATATATATGGTGCAAGAAACTTTGATCTTATCTTTTACATTTAGTGCACAGTATATTATTAATTTAAACAGGATAAGCTATCATCTATTTGTTATTTAGTGTGTCTTAGAACATTTACTTTTCTTTATTTATTTACGAGTTTTTTTTGTAATTTTTTCTTTCCTTAGATCTATCTATCCTCAATCTATCAATGAAATTAGAGTAATGTCTTTATTCAGTTTTGTGGTAATATCTTGTTTTTTACACGGGGACAACCTTGACAAACTATGAAAAATAAGTTGGATTTTTTAGAAAATGCAAGATATTGTGCGGCAAACTCCAAAACTATCAAAGTTCTGGTGACTGTGAATCTGAACGTTTCTTCTCTTTCGTACTTGTCCGATTAACTATTAATAATTATTTTTATTGATATTTTTATTAATGATATTCTACCTTTTGCATGTAAAAAAGCTATGCTATAATAAATCTTTTCATTTTCTTTATTTTTAGTTTTGCTATTTTACCAAGTCAGAATTATGTATGTTTGGTTTAGGTTTAGGAAAAAAAAAACATGATAAATAAAGTAAATAACGGAAAAAAAACAATGTCAAAAATACAGTTCTTAAAAGGGAACACCGTTCCTTTTGGAGGTTTGGGTGGTTAGGAATTAGAATTTTCTGATAATCTCTCTCAGGGTTTAAAAGCGTATGTATGAGCTGGGAAACAGGTTCGTATGCAGGGATTCACATCAAGGAACGGGAAAGACGAAAAAATAGACAAATTAGAATACAAAAAGCTAATCACGGGGTAAAAAATATATTCAGAGATCTTTTTCGGATTCGGTTCTAGCTGTCTATAATATTCCAAAGGGGGGGGGGGGTGAGAGTAGCAGTGAAATAAACATCAGATGATGTTTACAGCTATTAGCAATGGCAGCACAAGTAAACTGATTTTTTACTCCAGATATATAGAATTAAAGCATAAACCATCTGGATTTTCTCTATTATTTGTCCTCTATGAACACTAATAGGAAATAGATCGTATTTGAAGATCTTAGGATTGGTTGAAATCACTCCCTCCCTCTAGGCTAGTGTCTGGTATTTCTGTTTTTACCCCTTCCCCCATTCTTGGAAAATCTCCTCAATTCCCTTGTACTGACCCCATACCTGGTATGCACTTAGGATACTTTAGGCTTTCGAAGCTTTTCTCATAAAATTGTGGTAGATTGCCAAAGGACCCTGTAGAACTGCCTAATTCTTTTTTTTCTTGTTTTTCCTGTCATGGAATTTTATTTATATACATTTTCGATAAAAGGAACGTTTAATTATCTTTGAAATGAGTGGAACGTATATCCTTGTTCCCAAAATCAAGGGATGTTTCAAGCACTTCTCCCAAAAACAGACTTATTGTGCTGATAAGAGTTCTGTAGGTATTTGTGATCCCCAGAGCTTATTCGAAGGGATTTAATCTCTTCATTAAGGCAGGGGGGGGGGGAAATGCAGAAAACTAATTCATTACCTATAGTTTAGAAACCCGAGGATTGGTCAAAATGTGCTATTGGATTTACCTATGTACTTTCATTTGTTCCTTTTTTTCATTCATAGAAAAAAAATTTTAACAAAAAGGACTTAAAGCCTATTTTACTTGTAAAACTTAAAAAATCATAGGAAGGACCGTGTTGGAAAATAGTTTCTGAAAGTCTATTTATTCCTTTTTAGCCCATTTTCCTTTTTATGAGATTTAAATCTCTCAAATATTTAAGCCCGGTAACGAGAGAACACGAGTATTGGCTCTGAATATGAATCTCATAAATAAATATTATGAAAATGCAAAGTTAAGATTCCATCAAATAATTGAAGCAGAGCCTCTAAAAAAAGAATGTAAGAATGTGCTTAATTAATTTTTCCTCTAAGAGGCTCGGCTATTACCTTCCCCTGAACAAAGTTCATCATTTCTCCTCGTGCAGCTTTCGTTGTCACACTCGCAATAGTTTCCACTGTATCGACTTTTGCAATCACATTTTCCACATTTACATTCTCCACGACCCCCGCATTCAATTTGGTCTCCTTCTTGCTTGCATTCATCACCTTTGTCTGATATGTCAGCTATGTCACATTCACATGTGTTTCCAGAATACAGTGGTGCACATTCGCAGATTCCACAAGAAAGGTTCCCTCTTCCAAGACATGTAGGCGAATTTATTTCTGGATAACTCGCACAGGGACATTCGCACATGCTGATAACCTCAATAGACACCTCTTCCTGCAATCCAACTGGAGATATTTTAAATACGTCTCTGGTGTCACCACTTAAACATTTGGTTAATGCAATTTGAACTCTAAATTCCAGTTCTTCGCCTTTTTTCACATTATCACAACCACGCCTTTCTTTGAAATCACTTTCTTGTCCACATTTTACGAAGTATTTTAAAGAAATATGACTGGGAGTATCTTCATCCTGTAGTATAATTGTCCCTGACATTTTCTGATATTCTTTCTTTACAACTTCGACTATATTACTAGAGTCATCTGTGAGTTGTGCAGAACTAGCTCCGTTTATTTCTGCTGCTAATCTTTTGTAAACATCAACCTTTTCCCGCGTTGCCGCAAATATTATATTTGCACGGTTCTTAGAAGCAATGTAGGCTAGTTGTCCAACTGACGGGTAATCATGCTTGTTTACCCAGTCATAATTATATTCTTCAGTTCCTGGGATTTTTGATAAGTGACATTTGCCGTCATTTGGGATGATTATACCTCCCAATTTGCCATCCCCTGCCGCGTGATAATCAGCGTCTGTGCATAATATTATGAGTTTTCTTGATTCCTTGCGCCATCCTATCTCGTTACAAACAATTGCCTGAAAGAGAAAAGTAATATTTATCCTAAAAATCTTGTAGTAATTTTGTTTTCAATTATTGTCATTAAGAGGAGCTGGTAAAAAAGAGTCTGTAAAGCTCGACTTATCAGCTTACTCAAAATGCCTGAACTCCCTCCCTGAAGTTTTCTGACGGCACTCATGTAATAAACAGTTCGTGGGAACAAGCTACAAGTAAGCAGTGTACCATTGCTAAGTGTATCCCAAGCCCTAAAAAAGCAGTTTTTATAACAGTTTATACACCAAAAGAATCTGTTCTTTATGACGACTCCAAAAACAATTCATCAAATTTAAAGTTACCCATTAAAAGCTCGGAGCCTGAGTAAAATTACCTGATTTTGGAAAAAGAGGAAAATAACCATAAAGAAGTAAGTGATGCTAATGGAAATTACACCATCAAATTCAGTACATTCGGAATTGTGCATTTTTATTCGAGAGAGAGCATCACGATTGGATATTTTTTTTTTCATTGGCTATTTTATCGAGCCAATGGTCCTAGAAAATCAGAAGAGGGCTCATTCAAAAGTAAATTAAAAGTTGTAGTGCACTTTGTAAGAAGTTAATTTAAAGAAATTCCCCAAAATAAGTTTTTCAGAGGAATTAAAGAGCTCCGTGAAACCGAAAATGAGCAGAAATAAAGTCAATTAATCTTGAAAACATAAAACTGTCACAAATCACCATCATTAGATAAATGAAACAAAAAACGAAAAGAAATTACAATAAATAACCGAGTCAAACTCAAAACGAGCAGAAATTAACATGAATAGGGCTAATAACATCCATGCCTTCTCAAGACCAGAAGATAATTTGCACTTTACTAAAAAAAAACTATTGATTGTGGATTGACAGTTTAATATACATATACTGATGTTTATTCCTTAAAATCTTAATAGTTTTTGATCTGTTAATGTTAAAAAAGTGAAAATACTTAAAATATATTTTGTTTTCAGTAAATTGCAAAATAATCTTCACTAACATGTCGATTTCCAGGCAAATGAACCCCATATACGGTTTATACGACCACCCACTCCACAAAATCTTATATGCCCCGCGGCTTATCTTACAACCCTTGCCCCTAGGCTCTGAGGGGTTGTGTCAACCCTGGAGGTACTTATATATGTTCTTTGGATTAATTTGAAGCAAAGGGCTATCTCACAATTTCGATCAGACTGGTTTGGGGAAAAGAGAGCGTCGGGGAAGGGGGGGGCGCTTAAATGCGCTCAAAATCCCTTATGATTCCTAAAAAGGAAATATAACTCTCAATTAAATGAGTGTGATGTCCCGTAGTCATGACTTATAGCCCTTGCACTAAGGCTCTGGGGGGGGTCGTCGACTCTGAAGGCCTTATTATATGATCTTTGGACCATTTATTGAACAAATTTAGCTATTACAAAATTTTAATGAATAGATTTAGGGAAAAGACGACACGGGGGAGGGGGTAGTTGCCCTCTGATCACTTTTGATTTTTAAAAAGAGCAATAGAACTTCTTATTTCCAATCAAATGAACTCGCTCTGAAATTTATACGACCATCCTTTCCATAAAAATCTTATATGTTAATAATGTGCAACTATTATAACTTATAGCATAGCCCTTGTCCTAAGGGATGTAGGGTGGGGGGGGGTTGTCATCCCCCAAGGCATATTTATCGGACCTTCCGACTATGCTGAACGAAAATCCTATCTCGAAATTTTGATTAGATGTGTTTGGTGAAATGATGTGGGTGGAGGGGTGGCTGGTACCCTTGAATCACTTTGACTCTTTAAAAGCGCACTAGAACTTTCAATTTCCAATCGAACGAACATCTTTAGAAGTTTATACGATAGTTCCTTCTATTTGAAGGGCCATAATCAGAAATTGATAATGATGGTATTTTATATATATATATATATATATATATATATATATATATATATATATATATATATATATATATATATATATATATATATATATGATTTTAAATGATACATTGTTTCCACATGGCTCTTTACTTAGGCAGCGCTATTGCGTTGCCGATGACCAAAATTTTGCTACAGCAAAGTTCTAATATTTTATGTCTCTCAATTGTCTTACCTTCTATGGCATCGACATTTTTTCGTAGACTTTAAAATAAATTAATATACAAATTTTGTTTTAATTATTCATGTGCGGAGAGCCAAAATCAAAACATGTATTAACTCAAAAACGTTCAGAAATTAAATAAAAATAAAACGAGGTTTTTTAACTGAAAGTAAGGAGCAACATTAAAACTTAAAACGAACAGAAATCTCTCCGTATATGAAAGGGGCTGTTCCATCCTCAACGCCCCACTATTTACGCTGCAGTTTTTCACTGTTTTAAGAAGTGGAGTTGACAGAAAGAGTCGGAAAGGAGGAAGACTGTTACAACTATGATCTTTCATTCGCGAGTTGGTTTCAGTTTCAAAGTTATCGTAGTTACTTCTTATTCTAGTTTAACGTTCCGCGTATTTAATTATTCGTTCTTAAGGAATTGGGGCAAGTATATTATTTAGCGTAAATAGAGGTGGGTTATTAAGAAGGCAGCCCCCTCACATAAGGAGCAGTTTCCGGTCGTATTATGTTTTAATGCCACTCCTTACTTTCGTTTGAATTTTTTATTTATTTATAACATAACATTACTGTTCTATCTAGTTTATTGGTTTCTGAATGCCCCATTGTGACAAAACACAGTTTTTGACTGAGGTTCGTATAATTTTGAATATAATTGGAATGAATATATTCCTTTCTCGCGAAATTCATTTCCTATTCTTAAATGGCTCTGTTTTTAATTCATTTGACAAAAAGAGACGGTTTTTTTTTGCTATGAGTTTACAAATGAAAATTCCTTTACTTTTACTGTTTTACATTTTTCAAAGCTTTCACATGATAAGAGATAAGATTTATTTCTAAAAAGTAACTTTCACAAGCCCAGATGAACCGAATTCAAATTTCAGAGTCAAACTTAAAAACAAACACGGCACTAAAACGAAAATTATAAGAACGGTAAAACGAGGACAGATTTATTAGTCAATAAATGTATTAGTCAATGTAAGAAAATTAGGGACAATAGTAGTATATTATTAATAAATCCGGACTTTACACCCATATACTGTCATAGGCATGCGATACTCCCGGACGTACCTCATTATTATAACCATATTAGCACTGAATTTTCATAACCGGTTTATATAGCAACCAGATCCAATCTTGGACCTTTACTAGTAACCAGAATGACTATACTGCAGAGGGTACAATTCTTTATGTTAATCCAGCCGACATATTATTTGCATATAGCCATGAGACCCTAGCAACCAACCGTAGCAACCAGATCCAATGTAAGGCTGAATTTTCAATGCAATGCAATGTCGTGTTTTGTATTTTTGGCAGAAGAAAGATCACGGATGCATGTTCATTTATTTTTTGTTTTCACCGGGGGTATCGAGTCGGAATAATGGTCCTAGAAGATTGAGAAAAAGCTCATTCAGAAGGAAATCAAAAGTTCTAGTGTCCCTTTTAAGTGATCAAAAAGATTGGAGCGTACCTGACCCCCTCCCACGCCTTTCTTCCCCCCAAAAAATATACAGATAGTATTTTTTATTGAGGGAAACTTTTCCCCCCAAACAAATACACATAAGTATTTGTTATTGGGAAATAAAGGCCTACGGAAATTTTTTTGGGGTAACTTTCTTCGGGGACGTGGGAGGATTTTCCGCACGGAGAGTTTTCCGATTTTTACGATGAAGTTCAACTTTTGTCCTAGGTGCTTAGCTGCTTAGATAGAGTGCACAACTGCTTAGACAGAAGGACAATTGGTAAGGGATGAAAAGTATTTTCCACAGTGCCTCAAGAATGAAGAGTTTATTTACTTGTACTTGCCTTAAACAATAACATTTTCAGTTCAAATATCTAAAAATGTAATTGATATATAAGACACTTGCATCTACCCATCTGCTACATTTTTAACTCAAATACTTTCAGTAATTCAATCTAAAACTTAGAGTGGGGGTCAACGAGGGAGAAGCCCCCCTCATATAAGGATTAATTTCTCTTCTTTCCAAGTTTTAATGTCGCACTTCCTTTTGAACAAATCTTGTTTTGTCATTGAATCTCATTAGCACTCCGATATAATGAAAACTTTATTTGCAAATTGCATAGTAAAGGAATATCATATGTCGGCCAAGATGTTTTTTTTTTTGAGTTTTCATTACTCAACCATTATTTTTATTCAAGATTTCATTCCCTTCCGTTTAAAAGGACAGAGAGTTGATGCCTAAGTAAAAATTTCGAAACGCTAATTATTTATTTTTGAAACCATGTGTTATGTTTGTTGAAGCAATATCTTGGATTGGCAAATCAGTGTATGATTCCCCAATTGATTTTTTATGCTTTTGAGAGGATTGGATGTAAAAAGAAGAAAATGCCAGTTTTGCATACAAAGAGTAGTGAAACTAAATAGATTATTTCAGATATGCTGATATTTGAAAAATAGATTTCCAAGAAGCAAGAGCAGTATTTAATTTTTAATCTTACAACGAAAAATTGAAAACTATTCTGGGTATATCTTGTTTTCTTTAAAGTGTAAAAACACTAACCCTTTCAGACAATGTTCAATTATCAAATTGTTCTCCCGGAAAGTTGGTGGTGAGTGGTGGGTGAGAACAGAGGGGTGGGGGTAGATTCCAGGACGTCAACTCATGAAAATATAAGGGGAGAGGCAGGATTTCTTCCGTTTTTTAATTATGGCAAAGAAAATAGAACAACATGGAAAAATGTACCCATTGCTGGGGTAAATATCTTGTTACAAGCTATTTTCAAAGTCTAGAGAGTTAGGATCCCCCCTCCAATTGTTGATGCTGGTTGCAGGGGCCAAAGACTTATGTTTTGCCTCTGCACAAAACAGTTGAAAACGAGGAAGGAAAAAAAAGTATAGCTTTTTTTTGTAAAGTATTACACAAATAGACAATTTGTGTTTTTTTTTTTTTAAACAAGGAATTGCCTGCCTGCAGTTCTGAAAAAAAAATGAAAAAGGTAGCAGGGATGGAGGACAATGTGCAGTCTGGACTAGGATTGTTTTGACGATGCATAAGAAGTTAGTCTATTTTTGCACTAAGTCAGTCTCTAGTTTGGTCTTGATACATTTTTGTCCGGAGTCAGGACTTGGCTTGTTTTTCTTCCGACTTCATTTTTAAGGAGTTTATTTGCCTTTCTTTAGAGCTTTATTTCACTGTAAATAGATTTTAAGGGTGAGTCACAGAGTAGTGTGGGAAGTGGATATTTGCCCCTTCCCAGGAAGATCTAAAAGGGCAACATTTTTTCTAATACCCAGAAAAAAAAAATTAAGGAAAAAACTTTGACAAATCCTTCCTCTCTCACCTATTAAATTGTATAGCCCCTTCCCTCTAAAATAGGACTTGTGAGTGGCCCTGTTTTCTATTTATGGAAATTCCTTGGTTAAGCATGACTAACATCCAATTTTTTTGGGCTTGGTTTCGTTTTTCAGATAGTGGTTCAGCTCAATCATGTGCACTGGGGCTTTGGGCATTTGCCCTCTCAGTTTTCTTTATTATTTCTTTTTATCGTTATAAGATTTTGATTGTGTATATTTTCCAAGTTTCCCATTTTCACTAGACCCAAGCCTCCCCCCACTCTAGAAATTAATTTATGGGCATATGTCTGTTCAGCCTTGAAAATCGTTCAGCTGTTAAATTTTGAAAACAAATGTACTACAACAGCCAATTTACATTTTTCAGTTTGTTCTGGGTGTCCTAAAGTGGACATTATTGGAACTGGTAAGTAGCATGGATTTTTATGATAGGTGATGTACTTTTTTTTAAAGAGCAGGTCTAAAGGGGGAAGGGTTTGAGCTGTCTTATCGTACTTCCCTTACTACTTACCTGGACCAATGCTTCTAGGCCTCCTTCTGGGCTATCAATATTCGTGCTAACACTCGTGGCCTTGACTTTTTCTTCAAAAGCTACAGCATCATCTGTTAATGTCAAATGGTGCTTAAATCCGTAGGTGAGGACCGTAATTCCCTTGTCTATATCCATTTGTGACAAAACTGGACGTGCAAAGGGTAATACTGTCTTATCAACAAAAGAACCAAAACCAAGTCGAAAATCTTTTGTTATATTTCTCATCTCTTCTGCTATAGCCCCGCCAAGTGTTGACAATTTGTCCTTGTCATCTTTCATACTGTATGATAAATCAAGAAGAACATATAGATCCACTGGAAAATCTTCTTGTACATATTTTATTGTCATGTTTAGGGGCTGGTCTCGCCTTAAAGAAGCTTTTATGTTCTTAGGGGATAAATATGTCCCAGTTTGAGCTATCTCTTTCACACTAGGGATTAGATTAACCACTTTGGCACATTCATTTTCAGAAAAAGCAGGCTTGCATCTAACTCGGGTTTTGTCACCAACTTGTTTATCGGCGCACCAAACACAACCTGGCTTCTGCAAGCATTCCCCGCAGTTTGTCACACCCCTTGAGCAAATATCGCCACTTATATCTTCCACCAAAGAACGGGATTTTGCAGTGTCTCCCCTATTTGGCCCATCTTGACCAAGTGATATCCCAAGCGCGAAAAATAAAAGTACTAATTTTGTCATATTAAACACTGGTTTAAAACTGACGTACTGAAGGTGATAATACTTATCTATTTACCTTTGTCGTTTCCGGAGATAATAAGGAAATGAGAATGATAAAGCTTGTGGGCACTTATCGTGCATTCTAAAAAAAAAAAAAAAAAAAACGCGAGTCACTTCACATGAAACTAAAGTATAATATTAGAACTTTAGAAACAGAGAAATTTCTGTACATGCGTGGGGGTTGGTATCCCCTCAATTTCTCCATCCATTTATACTAAGGTTTTGCTTTTGGTTTGGTTTTACATTTGCTGTTTTTTTTCTTTCATAGGCATGTATTTTGGGGGTGATACCTGACACGGGGATGCCATGGATATTCTGTGGTAGCCACAACACTGTGCTGGGTAGAGAATTTAAAGTGGCGAAACCCTATATAGGCCAGTGTATTCTCCTGATGAGCCCTTGTGTTGGGTGTTGCCTCTGAATTATTTGTCTATATTATTTTTTCTATTGTTTGGTAAATGACGACTTATACTTATTGACGACATGACTGCCTGTCCATGGATTATTCTTTATGGTTGATTGTGTATGGCTATGCTGTTTGACCTATGTGATTGTATGGATGAGTAGGGTTAAGGCCTCATTCAAGTGCTGGTCTATATTAATCACTAATTTAGGAAAACAGTCTTCCTTTTCTCCTTCTGTCTCCTTTTTTTTTTTTTTTTTTTTTTTTTTTTTTGTGTTTGTGCTGTTGCATTGGTGATTTCTCTTTTCATGATATTAAACGTTTTGAAAGGGTTCTCACTAAATTGGGTCTTTGTACCTTGCCCGGTGCTCTTTGAGATTTCAAATCTAGATAACTGTCTCCTAGCTTCATGACCCAAGGGTGTCAAAAGTCAGGGTAGCAGCCTGCACATTCCGGTACCCAATAAAATCTAGCAAATCGAATTTCAGTTCTGAGTAATCTTTGAACAATGAACAACAAAGTGAAAGTTGAAACGATTTTGGAATGAATTAAAATTTCCGTCAAATTTTTTTATAGATGTATAGGTAATTCATGGTTGAACAAAGCTTTCAATTTCAATTATCTATTTGGTTTTTAGCAGAGTGTAAATGGTACTTTGACCTTTTGAAGTTTGGAGGGCTGGCAATACCGAATATATTTATTGTAGATCCTATTAATTTGAAATTTGACTAACCGAGAATTGGTGAATCGTAGATCCTATTTTCGTTTGAGTTTTTTTTTTAACTTTTTCCACAGTAATGTTAGCTTGTTTTAAGTTTGATATCTCATTGAACCTAATTTACGCTCTCTTAAAGTTTTGCATTTGCTCTCCTTTCCTCTCCATTTTTCAGAAACTAAGTTTTGGGAAAACTGGGAAAATATTCATTATATTAACCAATAAAAAAAACTTTGGCAATTAAAAACAAACCAAAATTAATGTAAAAAAGAACTCCAACAAAGAATTTGTTTAAAAAAATTAAAGACAAGCTGAAATATTGTCTTATAATAATTCAAACTCAAAACGGTCAGAAAATACAATTAAAGAATAAATGAAACTCGGAACGGACAGAAATTAAAATCAATGTTCATATCTAAAATAAAAATAACAGATACTGATATAGATGAATAAATAAAGCTTAAAACGAGCAAAAATTAATTAGAAATTCAAGTCAAATTTGAAATAAACAAAGACGAGTTTAGGACAAGCTTCAAGCACGAGTTTAGCTACTGCTACCCTTCCCCCTCCTCTAACCCTAAGATTTCTAAGGCCTATGCACATTTTTTTTCTTAATTTTGAAAAATAAAAAACAGAAATGAAAAAATCTTGAATTACTGTGTTTCCAGGCACTAATATTATTCTATATTAAATATTCAGTTTATTTTATTATTTCCAGCGATCTTGATTATTATATTAATTTATTTTTCATATGTCGGTAGCGTTTTGAAAAACAAAGTACACTGTTCAAAATACAATTAGTTTTCAATAAAAAGCAAATGACGCAATAGGCTTTAGAGCTTTTACGGCTAGAGAATGGGGAGAGGACTGTAGCTAACTTCTGCTTGAAGAAGTTTTTTTCGTTCTAAGCTTGACTTGAATGTTCAATTTAATATTTACTTGTTTTAAGAATAATTTATTCATTTACGTCAGTATCTGTTTTCCTTATTTTTTAATCGTAATGTATGGTCGTTTTGAGTTCGAATTATAATATGACTTTATTTCTGCTCGTTTTAAGTATGATATGACTCTTTGCTTTTCTTTAAACACCTTTTTTGTCGGAAAGTGTTTTTTAAATTAAGTATAATGAAACAGCCATTAAGATAAATTTTCCTACAATTGGATGTTCTTGCGGTTTGATTCTCACACAAGTTCACTTATGTAATCACGCACATGTCCGAACGGGCCTTAGACAAGGACCGTAAATGGTGCATTCATTTTAATGTAAATAGGGGCTAGTCTAAACCCTAAGGGCACTTTAAAGTTGTTGATAAACTATATCAAACGATGCTACGTACAGCCGGGTTATCAAATACCATATCTACAATATTTCAGAAACACTTTAAAGTATGGGTTGAGAATTTTCAGGACGTGTGTGCTGTTGAATTAAATTAATATATATATATATATATATATATATATATATATATATATATATATATATATATATATATATATATATATATATATATATATATATATATATATATATATATATATATCGAGATTTTTAAAAGGAAGTGCGGGGATAATTTTTAGAATTCGTTAGACCATGGGTTGGGAGCTTTCGAAAAATGTTGAGGGGTGTGTTGAACTAGATTAAAATGTGCCATTTGCCTTCAGGCTGTCTAAAACGCGTATCTCCTATATATCACCCAGCTAAGAAAATCAAGTTAAACTATAGGATAACACTGAATTAACTTGAAAATTACGCACCGAAAACTACGAGCCTTAGAAAATTGTCTAGTTTTTGAAAGGGAGAAAATACCTATAAAAATGTTAGGGATTTTGAAAGAAATCACACAATCAAATTCAGCATATCAGAAATCTCTAAGACAGAGTTTTTTTTCACACGTTTCTCTGCGAAAACGCATACAGGATATTTTTCTTTTTTAACTTAAAGAGAACATAACAGGAAGACCAAAGATTACTTTTGAAACCAAAAAGTGAAATCCATTCGATAAAAAAAATTATCTCAATAATTTCTTAGACCACACTGCTTTTCCATTTACGAAAAATTGATTGAAGAAAAAACGGGTTTAATTTCTATAAAGCTACTACTACTACTACTAATAACTCACTGCAGCACCAAGCCGCCTGAGGCCAACACAGCTACGCACGCTCCTCCTCCAACCTAATCTATTTAAAGCCTCCCTCTTTACACCCTCCCAGGAAGTTCCCATTTCCTTTAAATCCTTATTTATGACATCCTCCCAACCCAGACAAGGACGACCTGCTTTCCGTGTAGCCCCAGACGGTTGGCCAAAAAGGACAATCTTCGGTAATCTGTCATCCTTCATCCGTAGAACGTGGCCTAGCCATCTCAACCTTTCTTTCATTATAGCCCCAGAAAGCGGGATTGAACCACACTTTTCGTACAACCTACTGTTTGAAATACGGTCAGTCAGCCGGGTACCCAGAACAATCCGTAGGCAATTTCTTAAGTACAAGTACAAGTAATGGAAAATTTTACTAAAGTAGTACTTCAAGTAAAAGTACTTCAAGTAAGTGACAGCACTGGTTAAGATCATTTGAACTATATTCGGAATTTAAGGTTGTATATGACAGCAGGTAAAAGAAACACATGTATTGCATATTGAACAGATTTTTATATTTGCTAACTTAGCTGTGATCCGTTGACAGTTTTCCCCCGTCGATAAAGGCTCCCGGAAGTGGAGTCATAATATTCGGATTTTTACTATTTAAAGCTTGTTGTCGTTGTTGTTTTATTCCACTGTTTTTTTCATTATAATCTTGTTTCTGTCTCTGAAATTCAGTAAATGGAACAGCACTGAGGTGTAAAAAATTATTTATCGTAAGGTACGCTTGGCTGTTTGGGCCGAAAACCAAGACTGCTTGGTGAGCTGCAGCAGTTCTTAGTTACTCACAAAGTCACACTACTGCTGACCTTCTATCCTTCTCAGGCTCTTTGAATGGAATACATTGATGGCTTTTAGGGCTACAGCAGAATACATAGAGGAAGTTTTGAAAAATATTTTCACCCAGGACCGAAAATTCCCTGCAAATCTACAATGATCAACAGAAAGAATTCAACAAATTGAAACCTAGCAGAGGGAATGTATCAGAGACAATTCAAGAAGACACAATGCAATACGACTATGCAATACGGCCAATATGAGAAATTCGTCACGGCTAACTCAATCTATCCCAACTTCCAGCCAATTAGCTTCACAGACCCCCTTGCATCATCAGTCTTTTTTCAATATCAATATTAACCTACCATAGTGAATAAGAATATTCCATTCTATGGATCTGATCTAAAGGACTAAATATGGACGACTAGATCTGATCAAGTGAAATGAAGACACACTGCACACATTTATTCACCCACAGCACAACATTTCGAAAGAAGAAGCTCAAAATCACCAATAAATGTGAAACTTCGATGCCTTCTATACTTTATTTATATCCCTTTACTATTCATAATAATCCATGGAATTGTCATCCTACAGACAAGACTAACTTAGCTACGCCTACTCTCTAACGCCATCTACATACCCCTAATACATTTTGTTTTTCGAATCAGATTATTAATAGTTGATAATGCCTTATTCCCCCCCCCCCAAAAAAAAACAAAAAACAAAAAAAACAACAGCAACAGAGAAGCACAAGCTCTACAATGACCATCTTGGAATCGATTAAATATGTGAAATATTTAGACTTCGTCACTGCATTAGCCCGATCCCAATGTAAATTCCGAGCAGTCCAGCATTAAATTAAGTTCTAAATTTGCCTTTGAAATTTCAATGCATATTTTACAAACTGAAAAATTTTTTGAGTTGTTGCCAACTTTCAAAATAAGTCAGATGAGGAAATTGTAGGTCAAATAAGTCTTGAAAAGTCATTTCTGAAGAAAATAAAGATGAAGATTTTAAAACTAATGATAAAAATACACTATTACACCCAACGCTATAAATCAAATTGGATGGAAAGAAAGTGGTGATTTACCTAACAGTAGTTGCGTTTCTGGATAAATTGTCCTGTCAAGTGGATATCCTTCGAATTATCAAATAATTAAAGAGTAGGTATTTCAGAAGATAGCAAATCAAAAACAAAGGAAAAGGTTTCCAAAACCAAGGAAATAAGGATTCAATCTTATACATGCAAGATGTTCACAAAACAGATCTACTTCAGTTCTTATTTATCTAGACATATGAAGGTTCGTACAGGAGAACAGGTTTTATCCCCGCACATGAGAGTTTAAATTGGATAATAACTACATGATTCCTAAGTCTGCATCATTTTTTTTTTCTTAAAGATTCTAATTTACACACCCACACACCCATATGAGGGTTCGTCCGAAAGAAAAACCGCATAAATTTAAGATGATGCGTAAAAATTTTTCTCAGAATTCCAGTTTATCCACTCATATGAAGGTGAATACAGAAAGCGGGGTGCGCCCGATTTTTCAAAAGGAGTTAACAAAAATTAGCCCATTTAACCTCAAAAGAATACTTCAAGATGATCAAGCGAGAGTGAACTGATGTTCTCTTTTTTATACAATAACGTTCGGTTTTGTCAACTTTTCAAATGAATATAAAATATAGTTACCCTATCACACTCAATTAGCGTGAGAGAATATAGACTTCTATGCTTACTTTATAACCCCGTAATATTCACCTCAGAAATTGAAACTGTGCTATTTTTCTCAATCTCTAATTTAACATATTCGCTATTAATTTTGCTAAATGAGAATAAAGCCTAATAAAGATGATTATTGTAGGTTTTATAACTATGTACAGATTTGATGTTATTCAAAATTTTGATTTATTTTCTTGAGATTTTTTCTTCACTATACTTCCTCTTCTTGACTTACTTTGAATTAACGCTCTTTCTCAGCAGGGTCACCAGCGTAGAGGGAACCCATTGACAACGCTGTCAGTCTTCTCCAAGTAACCCTGTCCAGGGCTAAGGATGGGGCCTCATTTGGGTTTTGTTGCGATTGAGCAGGCGTTGGTTTATTACATCAGCCCATCTAGTGTGTGGCCTTCCTCGAGGGAGTTTCCAGCCATTTTCCGAGGGATTTAAGTCCGAGATGATCCTTGCAGGGGTACTTAGCGGGAGACGGAGTAGGTGGCCGTACCACTTTAGAAAGCGGGCTTCTACTTGGGTAGAGATGTTCGCCAGCTTGAAGGTCTTCAGGATCTCAGTATTGCGGATCTTGTCATACCATTTGAAACCTTTGACTCGACGCAGGTGTCTAGCCTGAACAGCATCGACCCTTCTTAGTTGTGTCCTCTTCTACATAAAAAAAATTCAACATAAGTAAGTAGAGGTGTTAGACTATGTGAATTCATGGCATATTCATTTCAGAGTGAAAAGTCAGGCTTACATTTTAGTAGAGTACTCTTTCATTCTTTTTTCTTTCCTTTTCACGGTCAATCTTTCTCATATATGTTAGGGAATTCACATATTTGAATTTGCTTATTTGAATTAATATCACACACTGAAGACACCATTGAATCGTCACTATTGCCTATCAGTAAATTCCGAATAAAAATCTGTTGGTGTCTAATTGTAATTTACAATATTTTCACAGCAATGACATATTAACTACAATACTATTATTGTTCAAACAATGGAAATGTGAACCAAGCTCCTCTTACCACAACCACTTTAACCTTTCTGCGGAAGCAGTCCTTTACTGACAAACTAAAACTTAATCCGAGAATTTTCGCAATTAAGGCAGGATAGGTGTTTTGCATTTGCTCACACCTATAGAAGTTACCATTGGAGTATAGGAGCATTTATATTACAGTACTTTAATTTAATTGGATATCCCTTTATGTAACTTGTACGGATTGCAAAATAGACACTTCTTACCAAATCAATTGGGAATCACACAATTTTCACAAGAACGACTTCGTAATGCATACAAAGACAGAGGACAAGCGTGAAAATCACTCACTATTCACGTCAAGTTTTCAAACTAACTGGCAACATCAAACATTTTTTATGTCAAAACCTCGATATTGCTCCAAAACAGATACTTCTTCATTCTTCTACAAGAGAGTCGAAATATTACCAAACATTCAAAATTTTATTGAAGCCCTCTTTTAACAATCTCATTCTTTTCCAAAATTCCACATTTCTCAGATTCAATTTTGCGAATTGACAACTCGGCGAAATTCAATATAGTTTTTTCGTTTAATTGAAACTAGTCATTAACGCCCCCTTAAAAGTTTCACCTTAGTACCCTTAGCGTCATGAGTTGCAGTAAACTGTAGTGGTAACATTAATATTTTACATATAACGCCTTCTAACTAGTTCAAAATCCACCTCAACTTACCCGTAAAAGTCTAACTTGATAATTTAAGCTGACCTTGAGATATTGCTTTGTCACCTTTTTGAAAATCCATATGTTCATGGTTTTTTTTTTATTTAGTTAAACATCTGCCTAAATATTCCTTAAAATTGTCACCTTATCTCTCTTAGCCTGCACAGTAGCAATGGTTGTAGTAACCATAGTAGCAGTATGCGCATAACACCGTTGGTTTCTTCAGCACCCCCTTCAACACAAGCTAAAAGTTTCAACTTCATACCATCAGCCGTTCAATTGTCAATCATTTCTGATACTTCCTCTTGACAACCAGTGTGGGCATAGTGTGTTTAGGTTAAGTTCCTTTCTGTTTCAATACATTCCAAATTTTAGCCTTAATACCCTTAGTTTCAATAGTAGCAGTAGACGTAGTAGCAATGGAATTAATGGTAGTAGCCTTAGCTTTAGTGGCAGTAGTAGTAGTAGAAATAGTAATAATTGTTGTAGTACTAGTAGCAGAAGCAGTAGCATTAGGATGCAAATGTTTCCTTTTGGTTAGGTCAACATCTCCCACAACAGGCCCTGTTAGTTTCAACTTCACAAACCAAACTGTTTCTAAGATATTGCTGTTATTTTCCTTTTTACAACCTGCATACAGAAGACGTGTGGTGATTCATTTCACCTTCCCCCCTTAATAC
Source organism: Artemia franciscana (assembly GCF_032884065.1). NCBI lineage: Eukaryota > Metazoa > Arthropoda > Branchiopoda > Anostraca > Artemiidae > Artemia > Artemia franciscana. The sequence continues at coordinate 17,880,131 of NC_088883.1, read as the reverse complement.
TTTAAAATTTCATCTTCATATTATTAGGCATTGTTGTATTAGTAGTCACAGCAGTAGCATTGGTATTACTATTAGTAGCACCAATGGTAATAGCAGTAGTCCTAGTAGAAGCAGTAGTATTAACCTATTACTTTTTCATCAGTTGAAAAAGTGACGAAAAACTGGCTCTTTCATGAAGTCCTCGAAGTTTTAACTTAATACAACAAGTCATTGCTATGGCGGGCTGATGTGTCCTTTTGATAACCTGTATGTTCAAATACTTCTTGAAATTTTAATTTCAACGCTCTTAGCCTTACAAATAGTTGCAATAGAAATAGCAGTTGAAGTAGCAGTAGAAGTGGTAAATGAAGTAGCCATAGTAATATCAATAGTAGCATGTATATATTGCCTTTGGTCAGATGATCTTCCCCTTCAAGCATTCTCAGAAAGTTAAAATTTAATACACGAATCAATTCTTGAGATGCATTCTGTTGACAGTGTCCACGCACGTAGCGTCTTTTGTTTTAGTTCAAATTTTCCCTGAATATTGTAAACAGAGTAGTTTGGTAGCAGTAGTATTAATGGTAGCAGTAGCAGTGGTGATAGTTGTATTGGTAGTGTTAGCATGCACATATTGCCTTTTTTATTATCTCCCTTATTATTTCCAGAAAGATCCAAATTAAAAACGTAGTCATTCCTGAGTTAAGCCCTTGTGACAACCTGAATGTCCTTTGTCTTTTTGGTATGCAAATAAAGTGTTTTTATTTAATTCAAAACTCTTTCAACATTCTTTGAAAGGCTCACCTGAATGCCCTTTGTTTTTTTGTTTTTTGGAAAGTAAAGTCCAAAATACATAACTTTATCAATAACATTTATTATGTGTTAGAAATGAATGAATTGCCTGGCTTACAGCCCTTATCCCGAGGACTGTGGGGAGGTTGACATCCAAAAAGACGTAATTGCTGTATCTTTCAATAATGCTGAACAAAATACGTCACTTAAAATTTTGATCAAATATGTTTTGGGGAACGATGTGCTTGGGAGGCGAATGGCTGTCCCCCGTTCACTTTTGATTCTTGAAAAGGGTAATAGTACTTCCGACTTAAAATCAAATAAGCCCCGTCTGATCCTAAGTGTATACGACTACCCGTTCCATTAAAACCTTATATGCCCCAGGGAATAGCTTACAACCCTTGCCCCTGAGCTCTGGAGGTTTTGTTCGCCCTGAAGACATTGTTATATGTTGTTTTGAGTATTATGAACAAAACGACTCACAATTTCGATCAGATACGTCTATGGAAAAGTGGATGCCAGGGAGGCAAGGGGGTCTAGTTTCCCACCATCACTTTTGAATCTTAAAAGGGAACTGGAACTATATATTTTCATTCAAATGAGCCTCCTCTAAAGTTCACTCGACCACTCCTTCCATAAAAAGTTTATATGCCCCTGGGGCATACCTTACAACCTTCACCCCCAGACTATGGGGTCTGTGTCAACCCAAAGGGCCTTTTTATATGAATTTGGACTATTTTATAACAAATGGCTATCTCAAAACATCTATTAGATGCATTTGGGAAAAATACGACGTATGGGGGAGAAGTAGCTATGATCCAATCACTCTCGACTCTTAAAAAGAGCAGTAGAATTTCTGGTTTTCAATTCAACGATTCCCTTCAAAATTTTTACGACTAAGTATATGACTTACAACTCTTGGCCCGAGGACAAAAGGTATAAGTTACAACCCTTGCCCTGAGGGGAGGGGTTGTTATCCTCAAAAGCATAACTTCCTGACCTTTCCACTACGCTGCACGAAACGACTATTTCAAAATTTTGATTGGATGTGTTAGGGGCTGTGAAGGGCGCCCTCCAATCATTTTCGACTATTAAAAAGGGTCTAGCGTCATCAATTTCCAATTGAATGAGCCTTTTTTGAAATTTCTACTGCGACTCCTTTTATAAGAAACGCCCTGGTCTAAAAAAAAAATAATAATAATAATAATATATTGCGCCAACATCGCTCTTTACTTAGGCAGCACCGTTGCGCTGCCTAGGATTTCTAGTTTTTTTTTTTTCAAAATTTTCAAAAATTGTAATTGCGATAAACTTTTACTTGTAAGATGCGTGAATGATAGTTATTATTCTTTTGCCATGTTGAGACAGGAAATTTTTCCTGTTGCAAAGTTTTCTTTCAAAACACCGTTGCTTTCCTGTTTCACAACTTTTTTTTTTCAAAATATAGCTATTTCTATGTCCATGATTGGTCTGGATGATTCCGTCCTTAAAATTAAAAAAAAAGATCATTTTTTTCATGGTTTCAACCTCCACCAGAAAAAAATATGATTGGTTACGTAACATCAATTGTCAATTCACCAGGTCGAGGTAAACTCAAAAGATCACTAAGGTTTTTTTTTTGCTAAGTCATATTTAAAGTGACCCAGAGTTGACAAAAAGAAGTGAAATTGGCGGTGAATCAAAAGAAAACAAAAAGCCGCAAGGAAAGCCGCAACTTTCACTGACTTATGCAATGATTGGACGTAATGGCAAAAGAGGAATTGAAGTCGTAATCCGCAAACAATAAAACCACGTCCTTCTTGAATTTTTTGTACCAGCTGCTTTGCCAGACACGTACGCAAGGATTTGGTTGTGGGAAGGCAGGACTTAAATATAAATCTACTGTTATACGCATTAAATGCATATATATAGCGATGTAAAAGGTGCAAACCCCTTAAAAAGTAACTAAAAGCTTATATGAATACCAGGACAAATTATAGGGTGCTATATTTATCGCCCTCACAAAACTAGGGAGCTGATAAGTTAAACAAATAAAAGCAGTTTAAAAAAAAGATTAATACACTAGGTTCAATCCAAACCAATTTTGGCTCTGAGGGATGAAAATCAGGCACGAACACCAAAGAAGGAAGTGGGTCTAACTCCTGCGTAAAGTTTTCTGGAATGCCTTAATATCTACTCGAATGTTTCGTTAAAAATACCATAATGTTCAGCAGCTTTTATTCCCCCCCCCTCCCAAGTTTCTTGTCTCAAATACAAATTTTGGATTTTGAAGGAATTACTATCCATTAAGTGGATCGCAACTCTCACTGCTCCTCGACCATTGGTTTGAAACAATGCGGCTGACTAATTCCTGGGAATGCTAATCTAGAAAATTTTGGGATGTATTTCCGGCTCCCAATTCCTCCTTATCCAATGAATTTTAACTTTCTCAGTTGTGATCAACTGAGGATGATAAGAAAACTTGACCTGAGACGATTTATATGTTGAATGATAGTTGAAATGGTATATACAGGATGAAAATGCAAAAGTTGTTTTCTTTTTCTTCTCTTTAAAGTTTTGTGTGTGTAATTCAAAAGGAACGAATCTAAGTATTTATTTCGATTTCCAAAAACAATGGGCAAAGACACAAGACCAAAATCATATGTAATTAGTTCAAATGGCAGCTCTTATTAGCAAAATTGTAATGCCTAATAAAAAAAACCTTTAACACTTTATCTTATAACTTTGTATATATATATATATATATATATATATATATATATATATATATATATATATATATATATATATATATATATATATATATATATATATATATATATATATATATATATATATATATATATATATATTCAACATTTTATATAGCAAGGGGACTTCTTTTTTCCTTTGAAGACTGTTAGATTCTGAAGTGAGAATTAACGAATTGAACGAATTAGTATTACAATAAAAAGTAAACTAGACAAAAGGAGGTCCCTTCTCAGGCTCTTTGTCTTGCAAAAAGCATACCTAGTGGGCCTTTTTATAGCTCTCACTTCACCTAGGCAAGATGGTAAACAGCTCGGACTCTCGGCCCTTGCAAACAGCCCTTACTTTGCTCAAGTCTAAAGATTCTGCTTGTTTATGTTTCCCACCTGCGGGTAAATATTCTACACATTTTGTTTTCTTTTAAAATATAAACGACAGTAGAAATGAAATCTAATTTTTGAATTGGTTAAGTATATTCTCGGACAACCATATATACATTAAAAAATTAGAAAAAATCGGGTATTTTATTGAAAAAGGCCTCCATATACAATAATACATTTTTTTCGTTTTCGACGCCAAGTAAGAAAAAGAAACGTGGGTATCTCCATGCTTAGATTTCAGTGGAATTGCATAGGAATGCGATTAAAAGTACTAATTGCAAATAGAATATACTTGTAAGGTTTATTGTTTTGCCGTTTCAATTTATTCTAAGTCATAAGATCAGCTTGTATGATTTGAAGGGGGTAAAATGCCTTCGTGTTTCGACAGTTATTACTACGAAGTCTGCGGTTTTGATAAAACGTGTAGCTAGGTTGATTTTGAGCAACTGCATTAGGGGTGCTAAAATCCCCATCTCAATATAAATTAAGTACAGCTTTAAATAATAAACTAAACTATGTTGTGCATTATAAGAACTTAGAATTTCATTTAAAACATGGCTTAGTATTGAAAAAAGTACATAGAATACTAGAATATACTAAGTCATCCTATTTAAAAGAATATATCAATCATAATATAATTACGACAAAAGGGAATAAATGATTTCGAGAAAGATTTTCGTAAACTCGTGAGTAATGCTTGTTTTGGGAAAACCATGGAAAATTAAAAAAAGAGCTAGTATAGAAATAATCACTAGTGATGAAAAAAGACAAAAAATAGTTTAAAAACATAGCTTTAGATCGGAAATAATCTTTAGCGATAATTTCTCGGTATGCAAGTCGAAGTTAAATCTAGATAAACCTATTTTATATTAGATTTGTTTCATTAGATTTATCTAAGTTACTGATGTATGAATTTCATTATGAATGCATGAAACCAAATATAGTGAAAACATTGACTTATATTATACTGATACGGAGAGATTTTTTATTATATTCGAAGTGAGTGCTTTTATAAAGACATTAAAGCTGAAATCCAAGAAAAATTCAATACTTCAGATTATAAGAAAGATAACCCTTATAACTTCACTGCCGTCAATAAGAAAGTGATAGTTATGATGAAATATGAATTATCTGGAACAATAATGTCCAAGTTTGTATGTTTAAGATCAAGAGTATATACTTATTTAAAAGAGGATGACAATGAAACCAAAGTAAAGAAAAAATTGAAAGGTATCAAAACGAATATCATTAAAGATAAAATAACATTGCAGAATTATAAAGAAGTATAATTCCGAAAAGTGGAAAGATTATCAGAAACTTAGCATACTTTAAGAGCAAACAAACATAGAATGGTCTTAGAAAAACAAAATAAAAAGCTCTAAACCCTAATAACACTAAAAAAAGTTTTGAAAAATAAAGTAAACACGGTACCCTGGGGACTTGATCCCTTGAAGACATAAGGTATAATCCATGAAGTTAAGCTATAAGCTTCAAAGCCCAAATTAAAGGCTTCAAATCTATAATCTTCAAAGCTATTAGCTTCATAATTGAATTTAGCTGAAATTTTTTTTTTTTGCCAAGTAAATGAATGAAAAAGCACCTATTAAAGCGTATGTGGAGCACTTATTAAAGCGTATTAAAGCGAATGTGGAAAAAATAAAGATCGTTTTAAAAATAAACGTTTGCTAGCATCTCAATGGCCGTTTCGACTATTGATTTGTGGTAACTTTGGATGTGGTAAAACCAGTTTACTCCTTTACTTGATTTAAGATTACCTGTAGTTTCAAAAAAATTCTGCATGCTAAAGATCTTGAAGAATATAAATATAAAGATTTAACGATTAAGATGAAGGTCTTGGAAGTAAAAACTAACATGAATCTTTTTTTGTGAGTAATGATAAAAATGATATCATCGATGTAAATAAGCTAGATCCCAAAGTTCAAAATTTAGTTATCTTTGACTATTTTGTAACAGAAATAGATGAGAAAAAATTTAAGATTTATTTGTGAGAGGTAGAAACGAAATAAATGCCACGACATCAAAAATAGAGTACTGCATGAAAACCACAGCTTTTAATTGATAAATCTTTTAATTGCCTCCAACTTCGTCCTAGAAACTTTGTAATACGATAAAAACGAGTAGAAATCGTATAATCTATTCAACATTTTCTTGAGTCTTTTCTTTATCCTCTTCATCCAGTAGTTTTATATCTTTTCCCCTGTAAAATTAAAACTTTCAAAACAACCAGAAATTACCTTCTAAAAACAGGGCAACCCCCTCCTTACATAGATATCACTTCTACGTTTTAAATTGATCTTTAGTTTTAGCATAACATTTGATCTACTTCAATATCTTTTCGTCTTTAATTTATATTTCCTTATTGTTAAAAAGGGCATAGAATTTACCGTATTCTAGAAAAGGCCTTTCTGTTATTCCATTCAAGTCGTGGTTTTATGGAATTTCCCCTATAAAATTAAAACCCTCTAAAACAAGCAGAAATTACTTTCTAAAACATGGCAGCCACCTCCTTGCATTGGAGATATGGCTCTTAAGTTTTTATATCGCTCCTTACTTTTAGCTTAACATTTGATCTATTTCAATATCTTTTCGTCTGTAATTTTAACTTCCCAATTGTTAAAAAGGTCATAGAAATTAAAAAATCTTTTTGAATGAGCATTCTCCTTATTGTCAGTGATATTTTAAAAATTAGCTAGCCCGTAGCACCCCCTGGCACCCGTCGTCATCACTTGAGCGTTTTCTGATGGTAGAATATTAGAATGTCTACTAAAAACTAAAGATATTTTTATTTGAAAGGCTGGAACACACCTTCTCATTATTAGATAGTGATACTCTAAAGAAATTCTCAGTCTGTGTCACTCTGTGCCTGGTACCCGGCATTTTCTGACACACATCATCATTCATAAGACATTTTGAATCATTTTTCTAGAAAAAATAAACATACAAATCGTATGCACAAAAATCAATCGTTTAAAGTCAAATAAAAATTCCCAATAGCATTTATTCTGATGACTCGTGGCATTTACGCCAGCTTGGTACAAAGTGGTTGCCCGGTGGCACCCGTTATAATGAATTAAGCATTTTCAGACGGTTGAATATCCTTAAAGATATTATTTTAACTCCAATGTTTTTTAGAAATGTTGAGTTGCATATTGTCTTAGATTTTAAAGCATCAAGACACTTCACGCCCCACTATTTACTGGAAACGAAGTCAGTTTAAACTAAACTTGTGCATGAAAAACTAGTTCCGTATGATCCCTCATCCCCTTGGCGTAAAGGATAAAATTGTGAATAAAGACATGTGGAGGAGTATAGCTGATGGCGTGTTTGCTTCTTTCCCTCAGGGTCTAGTTCTACATTCTCTGTTTAGTCGATTTATGGCATCACTTAGATAAAAGTTTTTTGGCTAAAGCTCAATTTTGATTCCAATCGTGTGAGTGGCTTCCCATAAAAACGACACCTCGTGCGTCTCTTCTGTTGCCTGTCTGAGCACCGCCTCAACCAATCAGAAGTAGCACCACGCTTTTTAGGGTAAAAAAATATTCGACTTCCCATAACTCCGACGAATGGATGATGTCAGCCTATGCAGCGCGTTCTGTAGGTTTAATAATATAATTAGGTTAAAATATAATTTTATTCGCATTATAGGTGACGGCAGAAGGTTTATTTCGAGGAAACTGGAAGAAAAGAGAACCAGATAGAGAAAAGAGAGAGAAGAAAAAAGGAAGAAGAGAAATGAGGAAAGAACGAGGTAAAAAGATGGTGAAACTCCCTTGGATTATACTCCTATTGTGAAAATCGATGCTTGACATTGCGCGGGCGGTGATAGCCACACTCGCCAAATTTATTTTAGGGCATTCGGTAAAAACAGATGTGATTTAGTAAATTCTTCCTCTCAGGCTTAGTAAATTATTCCAAGCTAGGGTGGCAACACTGGCTGGAGAATTTTTGCAGGTAGTTGGCCAGAGGCACCATTTGGACCAAATCTTGGGGTGGGCATAAACTCCATCTTGCCCCCCCCCCGACTCACTTCGTGTCGCGTAATCATTTAGGAAATGGGCATTTGACAGAACTCGAGAATTTTATTATGTATCTCACCTACTTTCAAAGTTTACAATAATTAATAGCAAATAACGTAATTACCCCAAGGGTCGTCAAGTAATTACGCTCTTTGGTTAACAGGCGTGCAGTAATTTCAAATCAATTTGACAGAATGGATTATGTTAGACATAATGGATTATTATAGCCGGCAAAGGGCCCTTTGTGTGGAAGCTTGGGCCCCCTGGAAAATCAGGGGTGGGCATTTGCCCCCCCCCAAATGGCGCCTCTGTAGTTGGCTATCAATGATCAGATGAAGTACGTTATTTTTCATATGTACAAGACGACAAGTAGGGTTAGCAAACTTTCTGAAGAGATTGCGCAGAGTCAATAGCTTTCATGAAAAAATGACGATATTTCTCTTTAGTCAGGTCAGTATTACAGGAATCTCTCTTACAAGATGAACCAATAAAGAGAACAGATTAAACCCTGATTCGAATATTAAAGCATACACATGGTAATGTTGGTATTTATGGAGTCATAACAGAACAAATAGTCTTCCCTAATATAAAACTAGATCATCAGCAGGCTTGCTTATACTACTTATTTGGAATACTTTTATGGTTACGAGGAATTTTTATTCTGACAAATTGAGATTTTCTATGGCATCCAGCATTTGTGTAACATATGACAGAACCGTGCATTTTAGTTCAGTTTCTGTGCTTGGTACCATTTTGAACGAATATGTTACTATTTATCAACAACCATCGCGCCAAAAAACATGATTGGAAAACTACTACTACTACTACTAATAACTCACTGCAGCACCAAGCCGCCTGAGGCCAACACAGCTACGCACACTCCTCCTCCGACCTAATCTATTTAAAGCCTCCCTCTTTACGCCCTCCCAGGAAGTTCCCATTTCCTTTAAATTTTTATTTATGGTATCCTCCCAACCCAGACAAGGACGACCTGCTTTCCATGTAGCCCCAGACGGTTGGCCAAAAAGGACAATCTTCGGTAATCTGTCAATGATTGGAAAACAACGCTAATTATAAGTAACCTAGATTCGTCGTCCTTTGAAAGTGTGCGTACATATGAGAGTGAAGAAGCACTAATTATGGATTCCACACAGATTGATAACCTGTTCCATTATTTTCAGTTTTGTGGGACAGGCAACAGGCCAAAAGCGAAATTACCTTGTTGGATAGGTTTGATGCTTGACACGAATTCGCAGTTTTGACTTTTACTTAAATTAGTTGAGAAACAGATAAGCACTTAACACTTTCGTTGAAAGCACAAGGTGGATAGTTCCTGCTGTAAGGTAAATATTACATCATTATTATACAACAGTGTGTTATACCGGTGAAGGTATAAATAATACCTTCAATAATAAATAAATATTAATAAATTATAAATAATAATTTAAATAGTATAATATATTGTATAAATAATAATATAATATAATAATATTAAAATAATATAATTATAATATATTTAATATAAATTAATAATTATAAATAAATAATAAATAAATAATACCTAAGCATAAATAATTTCTTACACTAAACTGGCATTCCGTTTATAATAGAATGGAGAGAAAATGCATAACGCGTAAAATTTCGATAATTTTGCACCAAGATTTCCCTTATGAAGTAGACGCTAAAAAAATAAGAGAATAACTACCGTTTTGTTACTACAATGTTTCCTTCAAGAGAAAATCATTTGCATAGTAATCAAAATTTTAATTAAGACGGTGAAGAAACATTGAAAGAAATAAATACTAATGAAACCCCGTAATTTTGACTGCGTCCGGAGACCTTTATCAACAACAATACAATATTACAAATATTTTCTTTTGCATTCACAACAGCTGAAAAATAAAGATAAAATTACAGCGAAATGAAATCTGTAATTGTTGAGTTTTCAGCAATTATTATAATTATATATCAAATATTCAGTTTATTTTTTATCAATTCTTTCCAAGGACTGGTGAAGACACGTATAGATTTCAATAAAATGCAAATGACGCCATATGGCTCAGATTTTTGGGTCAGGGAGGGTGAAGAGGGCAGTATCAAAACGCCTGTCTGTTGTGATTTTTGTTTGTTTTAAGTTTGAATTGAATATTCAATATAGTTTTTACTCGTTTTAGGATTTATATATTCATTTGTATTAGTACTTATTATCTATATGTTAGCTTAGTTCGTTTTGGGTTTCATTTATTCTTTAGCAGTAATTTCTGGTGGTTTTGAATATGAACTATTATAGAAATCTATTTCTGCCTCATTACTTTTCTTTGAAAAATTTCTTTTTCGGAAAGTTTTTTTTTACTAACACTAATAAAAGCCCAAAATTTTGATTTCGTGTTCGGTAGCCTTTATCAACAGAAAAAAAAACTTACTAAACCAGAAAGCTAATTTATGCAAGAAATCAAAGAGTTCGTGGTGACAAACAGTAAGTAAGGAGCGACGCTGCTTATACGTAATCGAAACTCTAAAAACCAAAAATTTAAAAGAATCGGCTTATTATGTTGATTTCAAATATATATGATTCATCAAATTTAATGCTACCCATCAAAAGCTGAGAGCCGTAGAAAATTTGCCTGATTTACGAGAAACGGGGGAACCATTAAAAGGCAAGGAATCTAAATGAAAATCACACCATAATATTCAGCAAGTCAGAAAACCATACTTTAAAGGTTTTAAGCTCTCTTCTGCAAAAATATGGAATTTTGTGTTTTTGCCAGAAGAAAGAGCACCGAATAATCTTCCAAGCGTAAAACTACCACAAATCACAATCAATAAATGAATAAAACTCAAAACGAACAGAAATTACAATAAATAGCTGAGCCCAACTCAAAACGAGCAAAAATTAACATGAGTAGGGCTGATAACCCCTATGCCCTCTCAAGACCGGAACACAATTTGCGCTTTACTGAAAAAACAAAAATAAAAAACAAACGAACAAATGACCGCCGATTGTCAGTTAAGTTGACATATACTAACATTTTTGAAAGTAAGAAAGGTGAAAACATTTCATGTGTTTTGTTTTCAGTAAAGCACAAATTTTGTTCTGATCTTGATAGGACATAGGGGCTATCAGCCCTACTCATGTTAATTTTTGAGGTCTGTGGGGGTTGTCATCCTCAAAGATGTAATTTCCAGGCCTTTCAATTACGTTGAACAAAATGGCTATCTAAACATTTGGATTAGATGTATTTATGGAATTGGTGGGTGTGGGGGGGGGGGCTTGTTGCCCTCTAATCACTTTTGACTAATAAAAAGGACACTGGCCCTTTCAATTTCAAATCGACTGAGCCTTTCTTGAAGTTTCTAAGACAACAAATGGCCATATCAAAATATCTATCAGATGCATTACGGGAAAATACGAGGTTTGAGGGTGGGGGCTATCCACCCCTGATTACTCTGAATTATAAAAAGGGCACTAGAACATATAATTACCAATCCAACTAGCCCCTTCCAAAGCTTATACGATCACCCTTTCCATATATATACCTTTTAATTCCCACTTGAGAATACCTTACCTTGCCCCGAGCACTGTGGGCGGGGGTGTCTTCCTCAAAGACATAATTTCTGTTCCTTTCAATTGCACTGTACAAAATGACCACCTCAAATTGTTAATTGGAAGTGTTTGGGGAAATGGTGGGCGAGGGAGGGGGCTAGTTGCCCTCTTATCGCTTTCGACTATTAAAATGGGCACTAGCCCTTTCAATTTCCAATCGAATAAGCTCTTTAAGTTTCTAAGACAACAAACCTTACCTTGCCCCAAGGGCTGTGGGGGGGGTGTCTTCCTCAAAGACATAATTTCTGTTCCTTTCAATTGCGCTGAACAAAATAACCATCTCAAATTTTTAATTGGAAGTGTCTGAAGAAATGGTGGGCGAGGGAGGGGGCTAGTTGCTCTCTTTTCGCTTTCGACTATTAAAATGGGCACTAGCCCTTTCAATTTCCAATCGAATAAGCTCTTTAAGTTTCTAAGACAACAAATGGCCATCTTAAAATTTCTGTCAGATACATTTCGGAAAAATAAGGTGTGGGGGGGTGTATCCACCCCCCCCCCCATGACTCTGAATCTTAAAATGATTGAACCTGATTGAAAAACAATCATAAAATAAAGTATTTTTCAAATGAAAGTGTGCAAAGAAAATTTGTTGAGCCGAAATTTCCTGGTGGTATTTTCAGCATGAATGAAATTTTCCGAAGGGAATTTTTCTGGCGGCAGGGGAGGGTATTTTATGTGAAGGAACTTCCCATGGGAGAATTTTCCTTCAGGGGAAGGAATATTCCATGAAGGGGCAGTCGAACTTCCCGGCATCATTTAAAAAACGACCAAAAAGTAAATAAAAAACAAGTTTTTTTACTGAAAGTAAGGAACAACATCAAAATTTAAAAGGAACAGACATTATGATGTTTATGAGGGGGTTGTCCCCTCCTATATACCTCTCTCTTTGCGCTAAATTTTGACTTTTTGTCTCAATTCTATAAGAATGACTCTTGAAATAAGAGGGCCGTTTAATTACAACATTTAGAAGCTACTTAAAAATGCTAAAAAACTGTAGCGTGAAGAGCGAGGTATTGAGGAGGGGGCAAACTCCTCATATACGTAATAATTTCTGTTCGTTTTAAAGTTTTGATGCTGCTCCTTACTTCAGCTGAAAGAGCTTTTTTTTATTTAGTTAAAAAAGAAGTAAAACAAAACGCTATACAACGGGTTAAAGCTTTAATCTAAATTTGATAAATAGTTTCTCATAGGGCATTTTAAATTACGACGGCCAATGTTGGAGGGGGGTATTGTTTACTTATCTTGGAAGCATGGGACAGCCATGAGAAGTTGAGACATGAGTTTACTGACATAAGTGGTCTATCCTGGGAAAAATGACAATTTTCTGGAAAACCTTAGCCAATTTTACCAAAAACTGCCTAAGAACTACTATTCTGAAATTACCTTCGTCCACATTTCCGATTCTCTAATCTAATATGTAATACTATGCTTACTATTACAGCATAATAGTAAGATATTGTATTGGCATGTTCAGAAATCGGGACGAAGTCGTCAGGCTAGACTTGTCCCAGCTATAGATAGGAATGGGACCTCAATTAGTCATATGGAAAGTGCTAAACAGAAATGAGCAAAATACTTTGAGAAATTGCTAAACCGTGATAAATCTGTTAGGAATTATATAGAAAAAGAATGAAAATCTTTGACGATTTGGAATTGAATGAAAGTTTACTTTATGTGAAGAAGGTAAAGACATAACTAAAAGGAGTAAAAAATAGAAATGCCTCAGCTGCTGATAGTGTAGAGAAATATTTCTTAATTAAAGAGGCATTAGGTTAACTTCTGTAGGAAGCAAATTACTTAGTATGACAAAAAACTTCCCAGTCTTTGAGATGCTGCAGATAAAGTTTTAAGGAAAACTTGTGGTCTTAGAAAGGGGAGATCAGACACAGGCAAACTTTTTACAGGCCAAGTGTCTGAATCATCAGACCTCTTTAGTCTTCAGTTCTATAAATTACGAGCTGGCATTTGTTTCATCTGATGCAAAAACTTTTGTAATAGTCCTGTTTTTTATGGTATACCTCTTAAGTATGTCAAAATGATTAGAAATATGTACGAGAATAATATATTGCTGCGATTTTAATGTGGTAAGCGATGTTAGTAATTGGTTGGGCTTGGAACCAGGAGTTGGGCAGTGTTGTGTCCTGTCCTTGTTTATAGGGGTTCTGGTGTATGCCTCCCTTAGAAAGTTTCCCTCGAAAAATTCCCCCACGAGAGACGGGCTGTGAGTCAATGAATGTGTGTGTGGGAGATGAGAGGTTATAAATCCCTAAAAGAGCGCATTTCAATGCCCAAACCTCCTAAACCCTTATGAACCTGCAGATAAGGAATTCAGATAGGAAGGGGTATGAGGTGGTGGTAGCATAAATTAATCTCTTATCTCTTTTCACTTAAACTAAGGAGGAAAAAAAATGGTGCTGTAGGGTGATCATGATGTGTTAGTGCGCATCGGTTATTATGGAGGAAGGGCGAAGTGTCTGTTTGTAGGCAGGCGGCAGATGCCTCAGAGTGCATTCTTTTGCGCATTTCAATGCCCAAATGTCTTGAACCCTTATGAGCCTTCAGATGAGGAATTCAGATAAGAAGGGTGGGTGGTGGTATAAACTGATCTCTCATCTCTTTTCATTTAAATTAAGGATAAAAAAAACGGTCCTCTATGGTCATACTTTCCTTCTTATTGACCAAAAATGCTTATAGCATTTATTTTAAAATTTCATTTAATCGATTCGTTTAGTGCAATGATGTGTTATTACGCATCAGCTACTATGGAGGAAGGGAGAGGTGTCATTTTGTAGGCAGGGGGCAGATGCCTCAAAGGGAGCATTCATTCACTCATATATCTTGCTGAGCTTCCAGATAAGTGTAAGTGAGTTTTGGGGGAGCGGGTAGGGGGAGGTAAAACTTGATATCTAAGCCCTTTTGATCCCTGGGAACATTTCCAGTCTACATTTTTGTTATTATTGATGGGGGAATACAAATGACCCCCCCCCCTATTGTGACAATCTGTTTCTATGTAGCATAGAATAATAAATTCACATCTGTACTGGCATAAAGAAGGAAAAGGTGAGGCGGGGAATCATGAGTCTTGCCAGAAAGCATCTTGGGGAGGAGTAGTAATTCCTACCAGGAACTTTGCTTTCATTAATTTTAAATGGTAACCTAATATTGCTCTTTTCTTTATTATATACAACTAGCTTACCCGTCGCTCGTTGCTTATAAGAAAGGAATTTCGCAAGCTTAAAAGAAATGAAATTCAAGGACATTATCCCCTACCTGAAAATTTCCCGACAATATATTTAAATAAACATATATATAGCCTGCAATGTATTTAAGCATCAAAGAACCCTGTTGCAGATGTTGCGATGGGTTCAGCTGCGTGGAAGATCAAAAGTCACGCAGAATTTCAATCCTTATGAACAGCAATACCCTTCTCCGTCCATCCGTGATTCTGTAGTAAAAATGCTATAAAGAACTTATCCAACAAAACTAATATTCATTGAAGATTTTAACTACATAAGATTTTAACGAAAATGCAGCCGAAATGATTTTTGATGCATTTAACAAAATAATTTCTGGGCCACATCAATCTGTTTTTAGTAACTATTGGGTCTTTTAAAAGAAGGCCAATCGAAAAAGAAAAAGAAGGGGTTGCATTTATTTAAATAATGAAGCGAAGGAGTTTAAGTTCAGCGCAAAAGGGTTTTTAGACATACTTTGAGTAAGAATCGAGTAACAGATTTCCTAGTTCCATTCATTCTCAAAACTGTTATTGTTTGCCATAATGATACTACGGTTTGTCACAGTCAAATTTTTCGCGACAATTTTAGTTTAGTTTTTGACTTTCATTTGAGCACTTACTAAATCTAGTACTGATGCTTTTGATTTTTGACTCTTTCCAAAATAACTAGCGTGACACCGCCTTTGAAACATTCAAATTTGTTTTTTGAAAAAGCATTTTGAGCTCAAAAATGTCCTCTCTAGTGAATAGTCGCTCAAATTCCTTAATTTATTTGCTGTGAAAATACATAAAGCAAAGAGAGTAAAAGTATTCAAGTACAGTAAAGAACATGAGGTGGTTTTTGGCAAAGTTCCCCGTCTAATGATGCATTGCAATGGATGCATAGGTTTTGTCCGGCTAACCACCAGGCAAAGCTTCTTTTACCTTGTATGATTGATAATAGTGAAAGGCCTTGGACAAAACAGACCTTTTGTAGAAGACCTGTAGCACGTTCATCAACCATCCAAACGGACATGCTTACGTTGGCTCACTGTAACCAGCGTGGTCTCAGATATAAGTTTGACCGGTTTCTACATTTAGTGAGCTCGGTCAAACTGTCTATCATGTGTATCACTGAGACCAATCTCAAACATGACGCACAGAGCAGTGAGGTTGCAATACAGGGATACACGCTCCTCAGGTGAGATCTTGAATGTAGTGATGGCACTAACTACGGAGGAGGATGTGTTGCTGTCTAACTACAGAGCCATATACTATATTCATGCCTAAATATACCAGACTCATCAGGCGAAGAATCTCTTTGGGCTGGTGTGGCCCTCCCAAATGAATCTGTGATCGTTACTATTGTGTATAACGCCCCAGCCTGCCAGATTACCAGCTATCTTGAAGCCTCTCTCGAATACATTAGGGACAAGTATGCCCAGTGTGCCATTATCCTCCTTAGAGACTTCAACGTCCATCATAGCGTCTGGCTTCGCACCGAAAATACTGACAAGGATGAGTCGGACTTGTATGATCTATCTCTCTCATACGGGCTTGAACAACTTGTCGATTTTGACGCGTATCACGTCCTAAACGGATCATTTCGTCTTGACCTCTTTCTTACAGATCACCCTGACTCCTTTAGCGTAGACGCTTATGCTTTTACAAGTGACCACGTTGATGTCATTGCACGAGGAAACCTTTGTATTCCGCCTCCAATAAAGCATGAGCGGACAACTTGGTTATACAAAAGAGGATAATTAGGTTGGTTTGAGAATCATTATTTGTTCACAACAGTGCAGAGCCTTTCTCTTTGAAGGCTCAGAGAAAGCTGCAGAGAAGTACCAGTAGTCTATAGTTGACTCTGTTGAAAAGCATATTCCCTCTAAGCGGATCTAAGCGAATTTTGGCTTATGGCTACTTGGCTCGATGGCTACTTTCAAAGAGCAAAGCGAAGAGAATTGTATTCATCAACACACTCAAAGATGCAGCTCATGCGATTCGGCAGTCCTGGGTTTAGTATAACGAGAAATTTGCCACCAAAAATGACCGTGCTTCGGTAAAGAGTTGGTGGAGAATTGTTGAGAGAGAATTGGAGAGAAGTGCCAAGCTCCTGGGATCGAACATGTACTGTACTGGATCGTGATTTTTCTGCTCCTAAGTTCCTTCGGCATCTTGGTGTGACCAAAGCCACAGGTCCTGAAAACATACAAAATGTTGTCTTCAAATCCTGTAGTACCGAACTAGTTGGACAATTGCCATTGCTTTTCCGGGTATGTTTTCGCTCCGGAACCTTCCCACAAACATGGAAATCCGCCCTAGTTATACACTCCCCAAAGCCAGTTCAATTCACAATAGAACTGGAAGATTGAGGAAAGCTTCATCTTGGATGTTTTAATTATAAAAAATACTCCTAGCCTTGAATTTTTTATATATAGAAAGCCAGCCCATAATGGTCGGTATTTACATTGCTTGTAAAATCTCCATCGTTCTGCGAAAAGAGGGGTAATAATTTCTTTAGTCGATGGAGTTTTAAAAACCTGTTCACGCAATCATGCAAATTCTGAATTAAATTACGTTAAAGATGTTCTATTCTGCCATGGCTACCCAAAAAACCTTACTGAAAATTATCGTAGATATAAGATTAAGAAAGGTAATACAGGAAAATAGGAAGCCCTTCCCCCTTGGTTCAGTTACTCCGGCAATTGAGAACAAAACTTTCACTAAATTACCATACATCTCGAAGCTCAGCGACAAACTTTTGAACATTTTTTTTCAACTTGGGAAAGGATAAAACTGACCCTATATTGGGTAGTGCAGTATACAGAGACCCGTTTTATCTGTAGAGAACACTCTGTTCTCTGTCAATATCAAATATTGATAGAATCTATCAATATTTTCGCCCAGTCTAATTTGAGACAACTTGTCCGCATATCTAATGAAAACCGGAATTGCAGACTTAGACAAGACTTTATTAAACAAGAAACGATATACCTAAATCTTATACAAAGGAGACAGGGAGGCAACTTGTTTAGTCTCCTTTAACAATAAAGATAAAAGAAAAGAAGGAATTGCGCCTCAACAACTCACACGGAGTGCAAAGAGAAAGAGAGAGAGAGAAGAAGCAAAAAAAAAGAATCAGACAGACAGGCAAAATGTATTGCAAGGCAAAGAATACTTGTTCAATCCAATTAGTGAATTCTCTGTCATTGATTTCTGGCTGTTTTTGTATTCAGTATCTTTTCTCCTCTAGACAAGTTCACTTCGAAAGGCTAGATTTTTTTTTCTTTTTTGAGTATTGAGGGCAACTTGGCGGAGGTCCTTGTCGAAATGTTTGCTTGCTTTTCGTCTTCATATTTTGCTACTGGCTGACAAAACCTCGTTTTCTCACCTATTTGGTTTTATTTATTATTTATTATATTCCTTCCTTTCTTGGTTTCAACCGTTCCCTAAAGCTAGATGGCGATCCAACGAGCGTGGGATCCTATAGTCCTATTAGCCTCCTGTCCTGCGTTGGCAAAGTCTACGAGTCTTCGATAAAATACTTCAACAGTTATTGTCTTCAATAAAATACTTGATCTTCTAGGCGATCGTCAATATGGATTCTGGAGGAAACGCTCAGCATTAGACTGCCTAGTGGCTCCATATCAGGAGTGAATCGAACTTCTGACAATAGGGTATGACATTATGCTACTATCATTTGGTATCATCAAATCTTTAGACAGAGTATGGCATCTTGGCCTACTAAATGAACCTCATGCGCACAGTGCATGTAGATGTCTGTTAATAGTGATTGAGACCTTTCTTTCAGATCGTTCACTGCGGCTTGTCCTTGACGGGCTTATTTCTCAAGAATATTCAATGAAAGCAGGGGTTTCCCAGGGCAGGGTTTTGGGACCTACTACATAAATGATTTGGGAGACAACCTTGCAAGTCCTCTGCATCACTTTGCCGACGATACCGCGACATACTCAGACATCTCCTTTTTCCCTACAGATGGATCTTTAAAAAAATTGAAAAGTGATCCGATACATGGACGATCAACTTTAATGCATCGAAAACAAAGAAGCTTCCGATTATTTGATCAAAGGTACCACGTAAAAACCCAACTTTCAGGCTCAAAAGTGAAACTATAAAAAAGTTGAAAAGTTTCTTCTAGTGGGGATCCGTTTCTCCACCAATCTTTGTTGGAATAACCCCCTTGATTGGATGAGAACCTGCTGCGCAAGAAAGCTTGGAATTACTCGTCGCTGCAAAAATCTTCTTCCATCCAGTTTGATTATCCTGCTTTACAAGTCTTGCATCAGACACATAGCTGAATATGGATGCCTGCTATATGCTGGTGTCTCGAAAATCGTGTTACTCTTGGAAGATCAGGAATAAGGCAAAACAGGGCAGGCTGTGCCTCTGCCCATGACTCGCTTCTGCCTCTAACTGAAAGGTTTAATATAGTGTTGATGATTGTTTTCTATAAGTACATGAATTTGCCTCATTCAGACGAGTTCTCTCACACATTGTTTCCCCCTTTGTTCAACCAACAAGGCAGACGTGAACGCACACAGCTTGGTCCAATTAGCTAAAGGAGACACGTCAAGAACAGAGTACTTGAGGAACAGCTTCGTCCGGCGTTGCACTTCTATCTGGAACGATCTTCCTGGGGGTATTATCCCTGCAAATCCCTCTGTTGACTCCTTCAAAAGAAGGTTCAAAAGACGTTTAACACCTCGAGGTTTAGGTATGAGATAAGAGAATAGCGGCATATCAGATACCTTGAAGTATCTGGCATTGTGAATGTAGGAATAAAAAAAAGAAAAAAAAGGATAATGTTTCCATCAAGGGACAAAGAAGCTGAAAATAAGTTCGCAGAGGTGCTTAACCATACTAAAGCTGATGCTCTTACTGTATTAATTTACGAAATATCTCTTTATATTGCGACAGCGGTGCTGTCACTGTGATAATTGGTTTTTCTGCCACAAAGTTTTGTGTAACTCAAGGTTGGCCGTCACTCTTTTATAATTTAATGGCGAGTTGTTCAATATGATTGCCTATAAGAAAAGTAAACTGGAGACTAGTAGACTCTAGAGTTAACTAGATTTTGAGTCTAAAAACTTAAACATAGAGCTTGTCAAATGTTTAGGATTCAATTGATAAAATTCTGTTTTTGTCTTTTCTGGAAATGAAGCAAATATATTGTCTACTATAAGAGCTTACCTACATAGCTTACGATCCTAACCATTAGTTTTCTCTAGCAAAATATTATTGTTATTTTTTACCAGTATATTCTTATTCCCTATTCTGAGATATAAAACATCCGTTTCTACAGACCATATTAACATCATACGATGCAGAGTTGAAACTATAATAGAGATTTACCAGAAAAACGAGAAAACACTGTAAGGTGCAATCAGAATACAGATACAGACGAACAAGAAGAAGTAAGAAGTATAATCTAAACTAAAAACAGGTTGGAGAAAGTATGTTTACAATTAAAATTAAATAGCCATCTGTATAGCCACACGGATGCCCACAGATGTTGGAGGGTGGAGAGGTGTTTTTCTCAAAAAAAGCTTCATGTAAGAATTATCAGGATTACAAAAAATGCCAATTAAAGGTCAAATTTCTGCTGAATGCTATGAAATGATGCCCCTTTGTATATATGTGGTCTTTTGAGAGAGAGGCAAATACCCGTTATGTCTTTTCTCCCTATGTAGGCCTCTTAACTAGTTGTTCATGTATCGACTTCAGTTCTGGTCTGGTGAAAATGGCTTCTGATAAATGTATATCGCCTTTAAGGGCAAACAATTTTATACCATTTTTCAAGATTGGCTCTTATTTTTAGAAAATAGTCTTGTGGATCCCTGAAGAAATGTGAAAAAAAAATGTACGTAATCGGATTGGCATCTAAGAGGATAGAACATCTACAGATTTTAAATAGGCTTTTTTATTATTGCAGGGCGTAAACTTCCGTATGATGAAGCCAGCGTTGCTTCTTAGTTGTATTCTAGCTGTCACATTGGCAAAGCCTGCAGACAATGAAATTACGTCAATGAACGCTTTAACTGAAAAACTTGTCTCAGAAAAGAAAGTCCTTGAAGGATTTATAGAGAATTTGGAGACGATCAAGATATTCGTCGATAATATTGAATATGTCAAGTGGTGGCTTGCATCTGTTAGTGAATCTAGCGAAGAAGAAGATGACTCAGTTGTCCCAACATCAGCCGTTCCAACTAAACCTCAGTCGAAGAAAGAAAGAGTGAGAAGGGCCTTACAACAGTTGTCAAATATCTTGTAAATTATACTAAACGGACAAGAATCTTTGTTGTTTAAAACCACGCCGCTTTTTTCTCAGCTTGCTATAGGTGATGGCTTGGATTCCTTTCTTCAGTTAACTTAATTTTTACATGTTTCAGAAGACAATTCTATAAACAAAACTAGGTCCATGGATTATGAGTTTAGTTCTTTTTATTTGCTGACTGAAATCGGTTATAAAGTCGGAATTACTAGCAAATTTGAGGTTAAGCTAATAAATGAGAAGAATAAACGGTATTAATTGCGCAATTTAACCAAATTAATTGTGCGTCCCTCAAAAAGGAGAAAAAGGCATGATTTTTAAACAAAATGTAAAGATGATTACAGAGTTTACGAAACATTAGGATCTTATGTGAAAAGTTGTTTTCAAACAGTTTTTTTTTAAACATTTGGTACGTTTTCGCTATTTTAAAAATGCTAAACTTTGGAATTTCTTTGGTAGTTTGTAAGATATTTTTATCGTACTGTTTTCCCTTTTGTTTTTAATAGTGACAACAATAATAGATTTTGGAAAGAGGTGTGTTTGCCAGCTAAGGAGCATCTTGTAATGCCAAAATTCTTAGAACCCTCTAAAATAAGATCCGTGACATTAAGTGTTAGCTGAGAACATTTATCTTTACGCTAGTTTTCGAACGTTTTGATGAAGCATGTAACTGTTTACTCAGAACTGTACCGAAAAGAGACATATTTGGCATGTAAATTTAAACCAACGTATATTATTTAACTTGGTGAAAGCATGAATCTTTGGGGCATGTGCAATCATGGTTTCCTTGCTTCTTTCTCCTAGAAAATATTTAAGTGATATCGTATTGACGTTATTTATTATTATATTTATGGAACGAAAATAAAGTTATTTTGTGAAATTTACTGATTTTAGTCATAGCATTGACGAAACATAAAGGATGATATTTCTTTTAAAGTAATTGTGCGGCCCAGATTAGCTGGGCCGTACAATTACTTGAAATAATTCAATTGAAACAATTTCAATTGTATTTATATTTCAAGTTTACCCTTCACATTCCATAAGACATTCCTTCAACGCAAATTTTAACAATTCACTGAAATAAATGATTTGCAAATCATAATTGGAATTATTTTGAAGTCTATCAAATTCAAAAATACCTTGTAAGTAGTTACCCTTTCTAAACTTCAATTTTAAGTAATTTTGGCTAATACAAGTATCGAGCCGTTACGACTTTAAAAGGAAAATCTATTTTTGGAAAAAACTACATTTTCATATGTAAAATGAATCATGACGTTATAATCGTAGTTCAAATGTACAAATGACTTAAAAAGTATAAGGTACAAGATAAAGTACAAGTACAAACTCTGGGGAGGAAGACCAAGGACGTATGTTATTAAACATGGCTGATAAGCTTTCTTTAACGTATAAATGGTAAGCAAAACTATGGATTCTTATATTGAGGACTAAATAAACTTTAAATATTCTTTTCTTTTTCGATAAAAAGACTATGTCAATAAAAAGCAAACAGAAATTGATTTAAAAACACTTTTGCAAATATGATTTCAAGATATGAAAAAGACAATCTCAAAACAGTGTAACTTGCTCAAATTTATAAATGAATTTTATGTCGTTACTACTGAGTAACTCGAACGTCGACCTTCCATCTCTGGAGGGGGGCTTTATAGCCACTGTGCTGCTCGTTCCACAATAGAAAAGTATTTTTAGGCTTTATTATATTACGTGTCTGGACAATGCCCAAGCAGCCGTAGCGGTGGGTGTCATAAGTTAAGAAGGTTACTAATATTTCACTAATTATTCTTAGGAAGGTGTGAAAAAGTCGCTATTCATGAAACAAATGCTTGAGAAATTTTGACTTTTATACATATCTTATAGCATGTACCATTTTGTAATCAGTAATAAACTTCCACAAAATAATTTTGATGGTAAATTTCATAAAAGGTGTATAAGATTTAGCGAACTGAATTAGTTCTTCGCAACCAGAACTTTTCAGGTGAGGCAAATAAGCGAATCCTCCTTCAAAATTGGTCGTCAGGACAGTTACCAAAAGTGGTCCTCGGATCTCAGATAAACTTAGTTTGAAATTAGACTACGTGACCAGATTCCTCTTTTTTGGTGGAAGCGGGAGGGGGTGAAAATCATTTTGGCCTCTACGACCATAGTTCATCTCTGAATTTTGTCACGTTAACAGTAACCAGAGGGCGCTATAGGATCACAGTGAGAGTTGCTGAGGAGTGGGATGTGGATGAGCAAAACAGTTAAAGATGCAGGATAAACCAAAAGTCGTAATAAGCATCGGTGCAATCATGGTAGTCAGAGTGCCCCTTTGTCACTTACTTCGTAAAGTTAGATGTGCATTCCATATTTATAAGAATAGATTGATAAGAGGGTTGTCATCCAACTCTCATGGGGTTTTAATTGCCCTACCATCAAACATATCAAACAAAATGTTTGAGATACCCCTTTTGATTGATATAATTTAAAGTCTACATAGGTAAGCCTCCAGGGAAGAATCGCTCAAATGATTTTAAAACATATAGTTCTATAGTGCAAAAGCATGTGATAAAGACATCCAGAGATATTGACCTTTGTTAATGAATTAGACAAACCATAGTACAGGACGAACCACGGGCCATAGAAGCAAAAAAAACCATTAAACATCTAATAAGGAAAACAATTGGAATTGCATCATGTGAGAACCCAATAAAAGAGACTTACATTGTTTTCGCTAGAACAACAAGGAAAATTCTATGGTCTGAAAAACAAGGAAATTTTTTTTTTTTAATGGGAATAAACGTATATGTCCTTTTTTCCGCTCTCTCTATCTCCAAAGTTAGTAGGGCATCGGAACATCATGTAGAGGGCTGTGAAAGGCCTCATCAAAAAGAAATTGCCATATTTTACTCACTTTTACAATTAGCAAAATACAATATTAAAAAAATCAATTATTTTGGAAAAACCTGCATTTTCATATATAAAATGTTCAATGACGTTATAAGCGTAGGTCAAATGCATGAACAACTTAAAAAGTATAAGATACATGATCAAGTCTAATTTCTAGGGAGGAAGACTGAAGACATATGTTATTAAAAATTGTTGATACATTTTCTTAACACATAAATAGTAAGCCAAACTATGGATTCTTTCTGTTCTTATAATAAGAACAGAAAAGATTTAAAATATTCTTTTCTTTTCCTATAAAAAAACTGTGTCAATACTAAATAATCAAAAATTGATTTAAAAACAATTTTACCAAAGTAATTTTGGGAAATGAAACAGAGAAGCTCAAAACAGTGTAACTTGCTCATATCTATAAATGCATTTTATATTGTTACCACTGAGTGACTCGAACTTCGATCTTATCAGGATATAATAAACTTCCATAAACTAGTTCGGTTGACACATTTTATAAAAGGAGTAAACATTTTAGCGAATTGAATTGATCTTTCTTAAACCGACCTTTTCATTTGAAGAAATTAGAGAAGCGCCCCTAAAAATTTGTCAACAGGACAATTACCAGAAGTGGTCATCGGATCTCAGACGAACTTGGTTCGAAGCTACCTGGGTGACGAAATTTATTTATTTTTGGTGAGGAGAGGGGGGTTACACTCTTTTAGCCTCTATAACAATGGTTGGTCTCTTAATTTCATCAGATTAACAGTTACCAGAGGATGCTATCGGATCATAGTGAGAGTTGTTGAGGAGTTAGAAGTGGATGAGTAAAAAGGTAAAAGATACAGATAAACCATATGTCCTGTAAAAACCATTGGTTTGATCATAATAAATAGAGTGCCCCTTTGTCATTTACTTTGTAAAGTTCGATGTACCTTCTATTATTATGAACAAAGTGATGGGAGGGCTATCAGTCTGCCTCCCGTGCCCTTTTAGCACTACCATCAAGCATATCCGAAAATACAAAGCTCGCGATATAACTGCAAAACTACAGGAGTTTCATGATTGGTTATCAGCACAAGCATATCGACGGCCTATCCCATATCACGGGCTCATCCATTCGCTCTATTGACCTTTTTCCTTGTTGATTTAGTTGTACTTATTGTGTTATACCTTTGTTCTCATCCGTTTGTTCTGTTAATTTTGTTGTACTTATGTGTTGTTTTCTTTTCTTGTGTTGTTTTCTCTTTTGATGTCAATTTTGTTTTCTATCTTTTTACTCCATTATCCTCACATTGTTTTGTGCATTGGGTTATGCATAAATTATTACAGTTCCGTTGATTTTTGAATTGAAAAGGGAATAGTTGTGAGAAAAGTCAAGTCATGGCCAATTGTAGAAAAAGCCCAGACAGATTGTTCAATTAAATGGGCATCCAGTCAAGGTTAATTTTACCCCTTTGATTGCCGTTGTTACTGTCTCCCACTTATGCTACACCTCTCATGCATGTCACTACACAATGCTGAAATAGAGTCAACCTTTGTTCGAGGGTTTCCCCAGGGAACACACGCTGGTTGACAGTAGTTTACTTGAAAATTTTCAACTATATCAAACAAAAAATTGAGATACTTATTTTGTTTGGTATACTCTAAAATTTTCATAAGCCTCCAGGGATGAATCGCCGAGATAAACTTTTATAATGAAAAAACATCTGATGGAGATATTGAAACACAACAATCGTGGTTAATGCGGTAGACACACCATAGTACAACAATGGGCAATAGAAGCCAGATAAAGAAATATAATAAATACATAGCCCTCAGAGGGCTAAATATAATAAATACATATAAAAAATTCATAGAAGCCAAATATACTTGGAAATGCCTCAAGCAAGAACCCCATAAAAGAAACTTTCATCGTTTTGGCTTGAACAACAAGGAAAATTCCTTTGTCTGAACAACAAGGACAATCACTTCTTTTCAATGAGAATATGCATCAATGTCCTAGTTTCTGTTTTCTCCTTGTTTGCAGTTAGTGGTGTATCAGAACATCATAGAGAGCTGTTTAAAGCCTTATGAAAAAGAAAATTTATATGCTCACTCACTTTTTCAATTAATAAAACACAATATTGAAAAATAAATTAATTTTTCAACAAAAACTGCATTACTGTATGTAAAATGATCAGTGGTATAATCGTAGTTCAAAACCACAAATGACTTAAAAGTATAAGATACGAGATCAAGTCCACAAACTCTGGGGAAGAAGACCAAGGACATGTATGATTAAAAAGGACCAGAAATTGATTTAAAAACCACAAAAACTAACAAAAATTGATTTTAACAGTTATGAACAATAAAAACAATAAAGGAAATTGATTTAAAAACACTTTTACGAAGTAATTTCCGGATATGAAGAAAACAATATCAAAACAGTGTAACTTGCTCAAATTTATATATAAATTTCATATCGTTACTACTGAGTGACTCGAATTTTGATCTTCTGTCTCTGGAAGAGAGCTCTGTAGCCACTGTGCTGCTTGTTCGACAAAAGAAATGTATTTTTAAGCTTTATGATATTGTACATCTGGACATTACCCAAGCAGTCTCAGCATCAGTGTCATAAATTAAGTCATAGTGACATAAATAATTCATGGCATTGACAAACTTTGATTTGGCTATGAATATTTTTAATACTAGGGGCAAATTTGTAATCAGTTAGTGAGAGTTCTTGAGGACTAAGAAGTGGATGAATAAAACGGTTAAAGATACAAGATAAACCAAAAATCATGAAAAGCATCAGCACGATCACGATAATCAGAGTGCCCTTTACTTTGTTAAGTTTGATGTGCCTTCCATTTTGGTAAAAAGAAAGTGATCAGAGGGCCACCAGTCCAACACAGTATTAAAGAACAAAATTCAATTTTTTGGAAAAATGCTGCATTTTCATGTGTAAATGATGTTATAATCTTTGTTCACATGGACAAATGACTTAAAAAGTGTAAGATTCAAGATCAAGCCCAAACTCTGGGGAGGAAAACCAAGGACGTGTATTACTAAGAATTGTTGAAAATTTTTCTTTAACTTAAAAATAGTAAACCAAACTATGGACTCTTATATTAAGAACAGAAAAAAATTAAAAAAAAAATTCTTTCATAAATTATTCCAATAAAAAACGAATAGAATTTTATTTAAAAGCACTTTTACATAAATGATTTTGGGATATGAAAAAGACAAGCTCAAAACAGTGTAATTTGGTCAAATTTACAAATGAATTTTAGATTATTGCTACTGAGTGTTCCTAACTTTGATCTCTCATCTCTCAAAGAGAGCACTATAGCCACTCTGCTACTTGTTCCAAAATAGAAAAGTATCTTCAGTCTGTATGATATTAAATGTCTGGACACTAGCCAAGCAGTCCAGTCCCAGGGGTAGGTGTCATAAATTAAACAGATGATTCATATTTCACTAATTATTTTTAGAAAGGTGTGAAAAAATCCCTATTCATAAAACAAATGCTTGAGAAATTTTGATTTGGATATAAAGATTTTTTATACCATGTACCAATTTGTAATCAGTAAACTAATAAACTTTTAATCCTCTTTATTTAACTCAACTTTAAAATAAAAATAAAACTTTTCTCCCTAACACTCTTTTGCTTGGGGGTAAAACCTCAAAGACATAAATTGGTCTTTTGGAGCTTGCCACTCTCAGATTTCTTGTTCTTTTAGGGTTTGCTGTACTTTTTTCCATACTAACACACTCTCATCTACTGAGCCTTTCCCTTCATTCTACATCTCCAATTGGCCCCAAAGGTCAAATATTTTCATGATTCTATTTGGCTGCAAATCAGGTCTAATGTCTTTCAAACTCTTCAAGTAAGCTGATTTTAGAAGCCAAGCTCTAGATAAAATACTTATTTTCTACCTAAGTTTCCTTGTTCTAATCAATCTAACAGTCATTAAAATTAAAGCCCCAAACCACCTTTTAGTACTACTGAACTAAATGAATCCTTAAAGGCTAAAATTCTCTTAAAATATCTTAGCTGAACAACTTCTAGCTTAGCTGTTTTATTAAAACCCAAATCACAGACCTATAATTTTATCTAGAAGCTACTTTTGTCTGTAACATTCTTTTCTGAATCTTGATATTAGCTCACCTTCCTAACTTGCTTTCAATAGCATATTTATTAACCTACCAACCCTTAAATTACAATCTTCTACATACCTAGACATCCCCTTTAGCATGGTAAACCTGTCACCCAAATAAAAATTACACTTCTAACATTATTCCTCAAAAAATAAACTCAACCTCAGAATCCCCCCTCTCTCTTATCCTAAATACTAACACTACTGACTTCTTAGCTTTTAACAATAGATCCTTGTTTTCTAAATATTTTGTATTATGTTTAATTGCTTATGAAAATTATCACTACTATTCACCCATAGAGCTATGCCTTCCATAATTAACATACATGATTAATGATAGCATAAGCTAATCTAAACATACATAAGGGGCTCCTTTGGTTTTCCAAAACTATCTAAATCATTAACAAACAAGGAGAAAAGCTTAGGAGATAAAATGTATCCTTGTTTTACTCTGACATGAAAAGTAACCAGCCTACAAAATTTTCCCAAAACCTTCAAATAAACTTCACCCTCTAGCACATATATGGTAATATCAATACAAAACAAGAAGCCATGACTATTTCTAACATACTTTCAATTAACAACTTTCTATACATC
Organism: Artemia franciscana; assembly: GCF_032884065.1. Lineage (NCBI taxonomy): Eukaryota > Metazoa > Arthropoda > Branchiopoda > Anostraca > Artemiidae > Artemia > Artemia franciscana. The sequence goes on along the minus strand of NC_088883.1, from coordinate 17,851,451 downwards.
AAGTCAAAAGCACTTTTCAGTTCCAAAAATGCTATGAATAGTCAAGCAATACTTATACTTTGACACAGGAACTTTTGATATGAAACTACTTTTTGGAATTTATCATTAATGATGTTTCTGTGGTTTTCAGCTCCCCCAAAACTGTTGATCAACAAAAAAATGTCTCTGTGATGTAGCTAGATTTTGAAACTCTCAAGAAGAACAATGGAAAGTACATAAGGTTCATATGGATTATAAATTGCTTATGATTGCTGAATTATTTTTAGCTGACCTCTATTTTTAAGATGATCTGGATCATCCTGAATGCTTGCATCAATAAGCTTATATTGCAGAACCAACCAGGGTTGCCAAAACTTTTTAGGACTAAAGTGTCAAATTCAGCAAAAAGGGACACTTTTAGTGTCCTCCTAGAAAATTAGCCAATATGCTTTAAAGGTCAACAAAAAAAGGCTTTAAATGGTTTTCTGGCAACTCTAAGGCCAGAATTACATTCTTCTTTTCAAAGTAAAAGCAAAGCAGTTCTTCAAATAAGTAAAATCCCATGTAAAACCTCAAATTGCCTAATACACAAAGAAGAAAAAGAATTCAGTACAATTTCTTGGGTTCTCCCAAACCTTTGGTTGTACTATATATTCTTCTTTTGAAAACTAAGTAAAGCCCTGTCTTTATTATGGTGTTTTCCATCACCAGAGCTGGCTTTGCTGCTTTTTGGATGACAGTTTTCATTTTTGTCATTTATGGCAAAAAAAATTTGACATGCAGTCTTATTTCAGGAACTGCAGAAGTTGTCCTGTGGTGGCACAGTGGGTTTGACCTTAGCTTGGTAATACTGGAACCAGAGATCAAACCATGCTGCAGGGATGCACTGCAGGGCCAATGTAGGGACCTTAGTAGTCAAGAAGCATTGTTAATCCAATACAATACAACTGCAGAAGATTCTGAATCATTTGTGCTGTGTTTATGGTGTTAGAGGAATGTAAAGAAAAGTTGGAGTACAGCTAAGATTAGTTGTATGGGTTACAGCATGCAAAGCAAAACATTTTTCACTGCCATTCTTGCATCCTTTCATCACTTAAGGCAAAAAACACATTTCAATAGTTAGTGCTTGGTAAACTGGATGTGATATTCAGTAGGCCTATATGACAGTATTAGCCTACATGTTCTTGACAGTTACCAGAGAATTTTATAGTTGGTTAGACTGCACCCATATGGGACAGGGTCTACCCTCTCAAATGAATGTGAACCTAAACTGCATATTTACCAAAAGCCAATATCTTAATTCAGGAAATTAACTGGGGTTCATCTTTGTCCAAAAAATGATTACACAGCAGCAAATCGGATAATTTGCTACTAACTACTATCCAGGCAGCAACTCTGCATACTCCTGTAGATTACAAGTTATAAAACACTTTAAGCTTTTACTTACCAGCAGTTATATGCTTGCTTCAGTTTTTTATCAAAAAAACTTTTCTAAACTCTTTTGAGCACGTCACATGTTTCTCCACGTTTGAATTTCACGCTTTTGAAAAGGAAAGTAGTGCGGATACGATAAAAAAAATCCCTAAGATGAAAACGAACCTGAAAAGCACAAAGCACAAATTAAAAGCAGTTGCAGTTTAGAAAATACTGAAAATAAATTCATATATTATTGACTTTGAAAAAATGCCAAAAAGTGTCCTTTTTTCAAAAAGTTGCTTTTTTGAACCCAATAGTGGCCAGAACACTTATGGTGTGGTCGAACGGTTTACATAACAAGACACAAACTGTTATAGATGGCATGGCCATACGATAAATGAGTTTGATTACAAGATTTTAAATTCCAAAAAATGACAACAAATATTGCTTACCAAAGGATAAAAAGAGAGCTGAAAGAAGTTTGTAAAAGTGATGAGGTGACTAATGATAGACTTATTATATTTTTGTTTGTAGTAGTGACTTGCTAGGCTATAGTATAGAATGGCTTATTGTGCTGGACCATTATTTCCCTGAGGATTACTAAAACAATTCACCTTACCTTAATCCATCTGAGAGCTTTAAGGTCTTCCAGCCCCGTATTGCTCTTGGGCTGATGACTGCCAGTCGAATATCCACTGCTTCTTCTCCTACTCCTTGTCAAGTTGGTTTTTGAAGGACTGGATGGAGGGAGTACTGAGAGTTGAATCTTTTAGTTGATTCCAGTGGTTTATGATTCTTCTAAAAACAAAATGTTGGTAGAATTCTAGTTAATTGACTTCTTGCTATCTTGGAAAGGGTTTAGGTTAGGAAAATGAAACTGTCAGGGATGGGTCTACAGGCTAAAGTATGTCACAGGAAGGTATTTTAAAGTACCCACCTCCACTCCTTCTCCCTCTAGAGGGCCCTGAAATTTGCCTACATGACAGGTCTATACCTTTTGAATATTTGACAAAATGACATTTTACCTTAATTTTCAGTTACTAGTTGCTTTTTCTCTGCCTTAATTCTGAAAATGCAATTCCTGTTATTTGAGTAGAATTTTTGAACCATATCAATGTTTCTTTTTCAAAATTTAGGAAATGTATTTGTATGTCTTTAAAACCTTATAAAATGCAATTGAACAAAGTTATGAAGCTAAAGACAATTTTGTTGTACTTCAATTAAGCAGAAGATCTATTTTGCAAGGTTTCATTTTTATAACACACATATTTGTAAGGTCATCAAAGGTCAGGGCCTTCTAGAGGGAGAAGGAGTTGAGGTAGTTGCTTCAAAATACCTTCCCAGGACATATTTTAGTCTGTAGATTCATCCCTGAAAGTTTCATTTTCCTAACCTTCTGAGATAGTAAGAAGTCAATTAACTAGAATTTTACCAAAATGTTTTGCAAGCTCTTGATTGGGAGCTTGACTTTGGTAGCTTCTTGGAGTGTCCTCTCATGTTATGCTGGCTAGAACTAAGATTACTGCTAAAAATTGCTGACTTTTCATTCTGCAGCTCATAAGTAGCCTAAGCATCATAGCACTATGCAAGTGTCTATAAACTAAAGTGGGGTAGTTTGAGGCATCTGAGATGGTCCTCATATCAGGTTGATGTGAGAATTTATACATTTTTTGCTCATCTCTGTGCATTTTTGATGAGTTTCACATCTTGTCAATAAGAATGACCAGCAAAACACATGCCAAAATTGAGATGGGGTCTGACAGGAGCTTTATATAGTTTTTTAAATATAGATCCCTGTCTGCTATTAGCCAAATAGGCCGTTTTAGTAATCCAAGACTAGAACTTACACAGGAAACAGCATACTGAACATGACTATGAAATTGAAACTTATCATTAATTATGACACAAAGATCTCTTTCTTCTGCTCTGCTCTCTAATTGCTCTCTTACTTTTTTGATGGGGTTATAGATTATGTAGTTAGCCATTGGGTTATTAGGTCCCAAGTGCAATACAGAGCATTTGCCTATGTTGAATTAGAGAAGTCAGTCTTGGGTCCAATCTTATAGCTCATCCATGTCTAGCTGGATGCTTTAAGGATATACAATACCAAGGAGTTTGGCATCATCAGCAAACAGGTGCTTGCCATTATTTATATGGTTGAACATGTCATTGATGTAAGTCAGAAAGAGAGTTGGACCCAGTACAATACCCTTTGGTACTCTACTCATTACTTTGGCCTTGTCACAGTAAATTGGTTGGCCATCTGTAGCAAATAAGCAAATTTTCTGCTTGTGATTTGTAAGAAATTTCATTAGCCAGTCTACAACAGCCTGATTGATGCCAACAGTGGATATTTCGGAATATAGTTAACTATGAGTAACCTTGTCAAATGGCTTGGTAAAATCCAGCAACAGCAGGTCAACTAGATGTCTGTGGTCAATTCAATCTGTGATTTCCTTGTATGATTCCAAAAAGTTTGCTTTAATTGATTTCCCTGACTGGAAGCCATGCTGCCTCGGTAACAAGATCTTGTTGATAGTCAAATGCTTAAGGATTGAATCATTGACTATGTGCTTTAGTATTCTCACCACAACTGAAGTCAGGCTAATTGGCCAATAATTTTTTGTTTGCCTTAGGTAAGACAGATAGAGTCTAGTTTATCCCCTCTTCTGAAATACACAACATAATACCAATTCATTGGGTATCATTGCACAGCAAGGAGCCAAAGAAGAAACCTCATCAAATTTTTAAAGCAACTTAAAAAAAAACCTAGCATTCTTATGTAGGCCCTCTGTCATTCTTAATAGCACTATACTGTACCCTTAACCCCCATAATGTATGCACGTATATCACAAATTGTATGTTTCCAATGTATTCTTCCCTCTGTAACTTCTATTTCAACTTAATACCCATAAACTGAATCAGCAGTGACAAAATCAAGAAACAGAACATGTGTAAGAAATTTAGGACTATAATTTGGGCTATATATTTGCACATTAAGAGAGGGGTTAAGTTAAATAAAATGAAGTAGTTTTAGGAATTATTTCTATCATTTTAGCACCCTAAGTATTTTATGATTTTTTTTATAGCTTGTTTTGAGAATTTTCTAGTGTTTCCTTCTCAACTTCCCCAGCTTTATACTGGTACCCAAATTTGTATTTCCCAACATGTAGAAAATTTACACTTTGCCTATTGCTCCAAATGCAAACCCAGGGGGGATGGATAATAGGGATACATCCCCCTGAAATTTGTCCTGTAGAGTTGAAGTTCTTATAGATCTTGAGTAATACAAAAAGATAATGTATACTGTTAATCTTTTGTGATGAGGATAAAAACTGAATGATTTGTTCATTTTATAAAATTTAAATACAAATTATGGGTTTTAATCCCATCAATGTAGAATAATGTACACACAACAAGTAGGTATTGTGTGAATGTGTTATGATCTCCATATAAGAATTTTTTTGTTAAAGTGCAGTTAGGAACAAAACCAGGCTGCTGCTAGGTAAGCCACGTGTTGTTATGACCTTTGACTCCTAAGATTGTTGAACTTCATTTAAATCACACATAGTTTATGCTTTTTCAGTGGCTATATGGAAGTCTGCACACCTGTTTGTTAATTAGTTGTCCAACATTTCAAAGCAGCAATAAAAGAATATAAACTTTTTGAAAACCAAACAGTTGATTGATAGCAGACCTTGGTTGGTTGATATAAAACTTAGTTGGAATGGGAAGCAATTAAAATACTTAAGGGGTCAAGGTTACAATGGAGCTTTGTCTATGAGTTGCCAGTTTCAAGGTTTGGCTGCTATACTTTATGAATTTTTTCCTCAGGCAGTCTATGTTCACTGTTCAAGTCACTCCTTAAACTTAGCCCTGCATTATTTGTACAAAATATCTGTTATAAGAAATTGTCTAGGAGCTTTTAAAGAAATTATTAATTCCTCTAGAATTTCACCTAAATGCTCTTCAATTTTCAAACAAATTGTTCAAGCAGGTAATCTTATCACAGGGACAAAAAAAAAATAAGGTTGAAAAAATTTTGTGAGACTAGATGGGTGGAGCACTTAAAAGCAATCATTTTGCTTAAAAGAGATGTTCATTATTATCTGTAAGGCTATGAGAAAAACTCAAGCACATCCTGATTCAGACTCTGAATCTTTAAGATTAAGAGATGTTCATTATTATCTGTAAGGCTATGAGAAAAATTCTCCTGATGACTATCTTTAAGCAAAGCTATTCTTTGCTATCTGCTATTTAAATATGCAGTTTTGTTGGAGCTATGGTTATTGTCAACAAAGTTTTTAGTCTGTCACACAATTTGGTTACATCTTTTGTAATCAGAAACTATAGATCTTTTATACTTTCTTAAACATACTGACAATCTTGAGAGCAAAAAAGAAAATAAAGTTTTATAGAATATAAACTACATTCTTTATTGAGATACGACTGTAAATCTGTAATTATAAAATAAAATCAAGCTACTTTTTTTGTTGTAGGCTAGTTTCTCCAAAACATTTTCTGCATATACTGGAACATCTCTTTAAATGGATAATAATGTCAATCTATTAAGCCATTCCTGACCTAAGGCATTCCTGGTATAAGATTTCACTGTTCTCAGGGTAGAAAAAGAATGCTTGCACATAGCTATAGTGACTGGAATTGTTGCACCAATCTTCAAAAATTAATGTAGAGTGGCGAAAATGTTTTTATTGCATTCCTTTAAGCATGCTATGAAATAGTTTGGTGCTGAATCAGCTTGCAAGCTTCCCGTATAGCTGTCTGCATCAAGATACCAAAAATTAGTCAGATTATCCAATTTATCCCTTGTTTTCCATTGTCGAGGGAAATACAGTGCTGAGGAAGTAGGTATTGCAGTGACTGTAGCAACTTTCTGTGACTAAGGAATTGTTGATGCAGCTGCTACAGAGAGTAGTTCATAAATGGGATAAACACAGAAAGCCAGTATTATGTTTCAGGATCCTTTGATGCTGTTATTTAATTATTCCTATAGGTTTGTTTTGGAGCTCACCTGGGTACTCCAATGCTGATTTCACAATCTTGACAGAATTCAGTCCCTTCTGCAAAAAGTGGATGAAACATAGCTTCACTCCTCTCTCTCATGTCTCTTAACTCAAGTCTTAAGATTTGCAAAGATTGCATTGCAAGATGTCAACAAATTTTGTGACAGACTAAAAACTTTGCTGACAGTAGCCATAGCTGCAACAAAACTGCATCTCTCAATAGCAGATAGCAAACAACAAGCTTTGCTTGAACATTTTGAATCTGAATCAGGATGTTCTTGAATTTCCCTCACAGTTTTACAAATAATAATGAGCTTCTCTTTAAATGAAATGATTGCTTGTAAGTGCTCCACCCATCTAGTCTTACAAAATTTGTTCAAACTTACTCTTTTTTCCCTTTGATTAGATTACTTGCTCAAACAATTTGTTTGAAAATTGCTGAGCATATAGTTGAAATTCTAAAGAAATCCATTACTTCTTTCAAAGTTCATAGACAATACCTTATAACAGGCATGTTCCACAAATGACACACAGCTAAGTTTAAGGAGTGATTTGCACAGTGAACATAGACTACATGGGGTAAAATTTCACAAAGTATGCCAGCCCAACCTTGAAAGAGGCCACTCATAAATGAAACTCTATTGTAATCTTGCCCCCCCCCCCCCTTAAGTATATTAATTGCTTCCCATTTTAACTAAGGTTTGTATCAACCAACCAAGGTCTGCTTAACCAACTGTTTATTTTTGAGATTTTTTTTTATCTGTTTTGAAATGATGGATGACTAATTAACAAAAAGGGATGTAGACTTGTATGTAAACTCTGAAAAGCACATGAATAATCTGCATGAAGTTCAACAATATTAGGAGCATGAGGTTATAACAGCACACGGCTTACTTGATAGCAGCCTGCCATTGTTCCCAACTTTATTTTCATAAAACAAAACTCTCATGTGGAGATCATCCCACACTACCTACTTCTGTGCATACACTGCTCTACATTGAAGGGATTAAGACCCAAAATGACTATGGTTAGCCTTAAAGACAGTATTGTTTTAAGTTTTACTTTATAAAATTAATAAATCATTCAGTTTTTACCCTCATCACAAAAAGATTTACAGCATACATTATCCTTTTGTATTATTTTAGATCTATAAGAATTTTGACCTTACCAGACAAATTTCCCATTTTTTGGGGAGGGGTGATGTATCTACTTTTTTCCCCCTGGGTTTGCTCCTGCTTTCAGCCTCCTGGCTGTGTGAAGTAAGGGATTTGACCCAGGGGATAGGTGTAATTGTGAAGCCTGGATGAGAAAATTGCAAAGGTAGTCTTCTGGTGTGTAGGTTTCAAGGAATAGGAATCTAGTGCTGTACTTTTTGTGGTGCACATCAGTCATCCCTAATTTCTAGCAGGTTTTTTCTCAAAGAGTACCATAGTCTCTCAACACACTTGATATTGATGTTCACATTCTCTTTGCCAAAAAACCCTTCAGAAGAAGTTCCTGTAATAAAGGCTCCTTCTTTGCTGCTGTGGCTTTAACACTGTTCTGCATAGTTTGGCATATTGAGAGGATTCTAAAGGATTTGTGGGTTGGAATAACACTGCCAGTATAGAAATTAAAAGGATCAATGCTCTAACTACAAAATCATAAGATTGCTCTTTGTACCTCCTAAACTATTTGCAATGACCCTCCTTGACAGGTGCTCTTATATAGTTCTAAGAAACAGAAGTTATGTATGGCTATTCCATGAGGAAATGTATATTAAATATACAGCAAGTGATAAAAAAAAGGTGTTTTAACTCTGTAGATAGGAAGTTGCTGTGGCTTGTACTCATTTCAGAATTATTGCTCTCTCTTTAGACTGTATGAACAAATTTCAAGCTGTGTCCAAGTCAACAGGAAATGAAGCCAGCTGTTCAGCATTTGAACAGAAATTTGGCAGGGATGTGCTCCAGCTCCCAAACTAATTAATTGCATCATTGACTATGCAATGATGAGGACAACTACACAACTGAACTTCGGCCTGAAGTTTGGCAACAGATTTTTGAGCAACACTGACTTTCTTGACAACCTGACACAGTCAAAGAACATGATGCAGCACCAACAGTCATTAGAGAAGAAGTTAGCAAAATTGTGTCAACACCAGCTGGAGCAGTCAAGGTATGTAAAACCAAGTAGCAGTTGTGAACGACTTGGGTTCCTGGGTTGTTTCTGGGTTGCATTCTGTCAAGTAATAGGTTAGTCAAGAGTAATGTCAACACATAAATTGCCAAGGCAAATTTCATCCTAGGAAGACTCAGCAAAATTTGGCACAACCCTGTTATCATCTGACTCACCAAGATATTGATATTTAAAACAGGCCCAGTCTTGCTATATGGCACAGAAACTTGACCAATAACTACCACATGTTTGAGGAGGGTGGATGCAACTCAATCCAGATGATGAATTATAGAGAGACTCTATTGGTATGAATTTATCAGCAACGCCAACCTCTTGTCTCACCCAAGCATAATTCCATTTACTCTGCAAGCTATGCAACTTAACCTGAAATGGTACAGCCGTCTCTTTGGAATGTCAGATGAATTCTATCTTGCATCATCTACAGTTTCAACCATATGACTGCTGGGTGGAAACAACCATGTGGTTGTCTAGGAACAAGATGGTCCAGTAGTCTACATCAGCTCCTAAGCAAGGCAAGAATAAGACCTGAAGATGCACCCATAGGTGCTCAAGACCAGGTACCCTGGAAGAGGATTATGTCTGCTTTCTCAATGCTGGTACCAAAAGCAGGACAATTAAGTCAAGTTCTGACAGAGTAGAACAGGCTCTACAACAGCCATTCCTAATTGTTAAACTGGGTTTCGTATATCTTGGTGTGAGAGGGATCTGACTTTCTTTGTTGCTTCTCAGAGTCTAACCACCTGTCTGGAGATGGATTATGAATTTTTTTTTTTTTTTTTTTTTTTGCTGTTTCTTGATTCCTCCAAATTCATGAACCTGAGAGGCCTCTCCCTGTTGTATTTTCATCAAATCAAGGCACCAGTCTGTAGTGATTACTATGCCCTCGCCTCTTATGGGCTTTTGGTGTCCAACCCAACACTTCAGCACCTCACTGTAGAAGGATCTCCAGTTTACGCTTGTTTTAATGCTAATCTCTAACCCTTGTGTGGCAGTATCATGCTCTCATAAGTCAATTAAAAAATCAAAATCAGCAGAATTTATCTATATGCTGTCATGCAAGTGTCTTGCAGGAAACTACCCTACCTGTCACTGGCAGAGAAGTTTCATTGTTTTAAGATTTTTGTTTTAATGACTAGAATAGATTTATTACAGGTCCATTGGTTTATGAGTGATCTGTAAAGTCTGGCTGTTCCTTTTTGAGTCTTTAAATGAACCTTTTAGGTTCAACCTTATTTCCTTCTTTTTACTTAGCTTGTAGCCTAAATTATTTAAGTACTTACTATATTTACTAAATAATAATATAATAATTACTAAATAATTAAAGACCCATTTGATGCTAAGATGATATTTTAACCAATGTTGTACCTATCTCTAGCAATGGTCATTTTTTGTGTAGTGACAAAAATATGTCATCTTGTGAGGCCCTTTTAGGGGGTCAAAATGGAATTTGTGATTAGAGCAATTAGTATATTTGGAAAGAACACTAAAATGTGCGTTGATTGAATGTGTTTGCCTTCTTCCTAGCTAAGTAACAGAAAATATCAATGTTTCCTTGCTTGTTCTGCAATATAGTCCTATTTAAAAAAAATCTGTGAATTTTTGGTTACAGTATAAGGATAAATTCAGCCATTTGAGATAAAGGGGCTGGGCCACATTTGAACCAGAAATAACTCTATGAATAATGCTTTGATAATTACAGTTCAATCACCACAAAAAAACTTGTCAACAAGCCAACAAGTTAGAAGGGCGTTTGTTAAAACACATAAGTTACAATTTTCAAGAGTTTGGACAAAACTTGACACAAGGCTTTAGAGTAAAATAGCGTCAGTTTTCGAACTTTGATAGCCACTTCTCTAGGGATTTACGATCTAAGAGTAACAAAAGGAGGCAGGAAGAAGTTCTTGTATACAGAATGGAGGGGGTCAAGTTCAAATGCTTTTAGATAAAAAGAGTAAGGTAACCTCCATAAAGGATGTGGGCTGGTGCAGCTTATTCAACATGGGATACAGTTTCGGAAAACATGGGGACTGGCTAAAAACCACAATGCAAACTTCAATACTGGATAACATTATCCAAAATACATCTATCAGACTTGATATTTTTTGTCAAGGATCTTAGACCACACATTAAAAAACAGACATGCATCATCATATTTCCATAATCCCACTTTAAAATATTGGCATGTCATGGTGGGCTTTTTCCTGACTTGACCATTATAGATCTGGTTGATAATGAGCCTCTAGTTGATTAGTCCCTTTTGATGTTGCTAAGGCTTTTGATAGAGTTCGTCAAAAGAGACTTGTCAACAAAGTATGCTGTAGGGATAACTAACCAAGTTTCAAATTAGATTTTTTCTAACAAGTAATAACTCAACAGATCAGAGTCTGTAACCCTAGGGCTACCTACCCCTCTCTTCTCAAGATCCTTATTAGTCAAAAGTCATGTTCTACAAAAGTATCTTGTGTCCTATCCCTGCAATATTTCTATCAGTAATGCCCACTCTACAGTACAAGTTCTCTTTAAATTTGTATTTTGATGACTCCAAACTAATTGAGATGTTTCTTGGTGCTGATGCTTTCCAGCATGACATAAATCAACTTGGTTACCAGTGGAGTCAGTAAATTTTATACTTCAATGGGTCCAAATGCCACATCCTCCACTTTCGGTTTAAAAACTTTTGGGTATGCTGTAAATAACTTACCTCTTGAAGAAATTAATAAGGAAAAATGCCAAGGCTTCATTGTTGAGGATGAACTTGAACTGAACGAGCATGCCAAATTTGTTGGCTTCTCATTCAATGAAACATTAGGGACCATTAATATATCTATCAGTTTCGTGATGCCAAAGTCATCAATCCTTTCTACATGGCTTTGGCTTGACCTTTATTGAGTGACTTATCTCTTGTATAAAAATTTATACAAGCCTGTCTTCAAGACAAATATGAAGGGATAAAAATCACTGCACCTAAATCATCTTATGCAAACATTTAGTCTTTTTCCCGTTACCAAGCACAAACTCTGCAAGGGAACATTCTGAAAATTTCATCAAGATGCTTTGCTGATTGTGACATCAAGCCACTGCTTCTCCAATGGAGTTACCAAGCTCTAGAACTCCCTCAAAGAAAAATTAATATTTTTTTGGTGTTCTAGATACCTTCAAGGATAAAATTGCACAGAGTAGAGTAATACTAAGCAGAAGTATGATTGAGAAACTTAACTCACAGGATAAGCTGACTTACAGGAACAGTGCCATTAAGCAAAAATTACCATTCAGATTTATGTCTATTTCTCAAATCATCAGCTTAATTTTAGTAATACATTACTGTGGGACCTACAGGTATTAAATCCTTCAGATTGTTCCCAGTTGTAATTTAAGGTAAGGAAGTAAGAGTTATGTTGTTATGAAGAACAGGCATTTCATTTAGATGATAGAAAAGCTAGAGAAGGTTCTTTCCTTGTATGGTATACCAGTTAAGTACAAAAAGTGATAAGTATTTTTTATAAAAATAACTTTTGTGCAGTTAAGTGAATGTATTGGTCTTAAATTGGATATTTTATAAAGATTATCAAACGATGAAGCTTTTTCAGTGAATTTAGTCCCGGTGAAGCTAGTTAGATTTCACAATGTTTGGCATTGACCTTTAATAAAAAATATTACTCAGGATTATAATACTGAGAGAAAATCCTATGAGAATAATTACTGAATTATTTTTGCCATTTTCACTAAAAAACAAGCAGAAGAGGGGATGCTTCCTGTCATAAGTGCCGGGAGTGGTGTCTCTCTTAAATTGCCGAAAATAGACTGCAAAATAAAAAAAAGTATGTAAAGAAAACGATGCAAAGAAGTTTTTCTGAAAAATACCTCCATATTTTTAGGTAACCTGATTTTAGTTTTTACTGCTTTACATATGATTTATAATCAGTACTCCTTTCTGTTTCTGAATATACCACGCAATGAATACATTTGGATGTCCAGAAGCTTCATCTAATAGAAAGTTAATCTCTATGTCTGCACATACGAGATTAACAAATTTTTACAGCATAGTAAGTATATGGCAAGTGCATAGGTGAAAGTGCTGGATGACTTACTGAATCTTTCCTGTAATTTTTAAGGATGCTCTTCAACTTTGGAGCTTATCCAAGAAGAGTTTGAACACATTTGTTGAGGTTTTAAAACCGATTAAGCAGTTGTTCTACCATTTAAGTACAAAGGAAATAGAAGTTCAATAAGTCTATTGGTCTCTAAAGTTCCTTTTACAAGTAGCCTTAGTTACCTGGGTATGCCTATTGGAACAAACCTTAAAGGAGTTGCAAACCTGGCACTGAAAAATTATGCTTGTAAGATTCGGGGTGCCTGTAAATCCCCATCCTCAAAAGTTTGTATCTAAGTAGAGTACACTGTTCTCAGTTACATAACAGCCTAACAGTTTCTCACCTAGTTGCTCTTACTAATTTTTTTTTAACTGTGGCAAGGAAAAGCGAGTTCATCGCAGTTTATTTTAGATTTGCAAAGCATTTGATGGAACTGCCAACATGGAGAAGTAACTCTTTTCTGCAGAGAAAGTATTGGCTTATAAACACAGCTGGGGTTATTGAGAAACTTATTCGTGATTTTTCTACTGAATGCTAGGATTCTTCCCATTTTTGGTCATATCTGTTAGTCCCATGTTTGTAGTTGTTGAAGTGTTTTTTTTTTTCTGTCATTTCTTTCTTGATTTTAATTCCGTCTTTTCTAGACTCTGGACCGTTCTTTTTTCACAGGTTATAAATAAAATGATGATGGTGATGATGATATATACATGTATATATATATATATATATATATATATATATATATATATATATATATATATATATATATATATATATATATATATATTAATAATATTACAATTCGTTGTACAATCAAATATCTAACTTTGAGCATCCTCACTATTTAACGAATTTTCTGGAGTAAATTCCCACAGGCTTTTTGATATCTCTATATTTCTGTACAGTTAGGCTTACCCAATTTGGCACATAGGAAGTCAAATAATGTTTTAAGCAGAAATATTCTAGCATTATCCAAAAAGGGGGTAAGATTTTTATAGAATGAGGGATAAGTTTTTCTTTGTATGTGTTTTGCCATTAATGGCTCATTTTATACTTGTGTGTGTATGGGTAATGCTGATTCTACTTATGGTCTTGAAAGAAAAGGTTAGGTTATATAAAAACTATTGTAATGAAGCAACATTCTATGGTTGGTGTTTAATTTGAATATTCAGTTGTACTTTAAACCCAATTTCTTAATATTTCCAGGGATGTAAATGGTCAATCCATCTGGAACCAATAAATGATACTTGTACACAATTAAGTGGGATGATATCTGGACCCCCTGATACACCATATGAAGGAGGCAAATACAACTTAGAAATTGTCATTCCAGATACTTATCCATTCAACCCCCCAAAAGTAAGAATTTAATTGCTTTTTATTAAGACCAGGTACGTTTGCGGAGGCATTGAGGAGCTCTAGGAATATCCTATAAAAATATGAAAAAAAACAATTTCCATATTTCCTAAAAATAAATTCATAAAATTTGCCTGTGGTTTGTTTGAGTTCAGAGAGTTTTTTCACTAATAAATACAAATTGGAATCACAATACTCCTCCTCGAAAGGCTCCTTGGTCAGGGATACAAGAGGAATAAAAAAAAGTATATAGCCTACAATATGAGGAACAACCAAAAATGGATCTTTCTCTAAACATAACAGATTAAAAAAAAAAAAACATGCAATATATCGTGTAAACGTGTATATCAATAAAAAACTGGCATATATCGTGAAATTAACACTCATAGGACATCAACTTCACAGAAAAAAGAACTGTTCTGTTTGATTCTTTACTAAATGGTCTTTAAAAATCCTTTTCAAATTTCCAAACCAGTGGTATCTCTGTACTGAAGAAGGTAAGGAATTCAAAACCTCCAAATAAGCAATGAAGGGATTGATAATTGAAACCAATGTGGGGGGTCTGCTGTTTTATATTTGAGGATCTTCAAAAATACATTTCTAGATATCTTGTCTGGCCTAGATAATTCTTTGAGTCTAGGATATGACTCAATGAATTGTATCGTTTTCTAGTGGCTTTCTAAAATCAAGGTACTTCAGCAGAAAAAAGAGCTATCCAATAGGGTTTTCAATGTAATTTTCAGCCTGGCATAGTTGAACATTATGAAATTCAGCCAGTATACCATTTAACCCTTTAAAATGGGGTTTACCCTGTTAAATTTTGTTTGCGGACTAAGTTCCCCAGGCTTAACCTTGTTTGGAATATAGTCTGTCATTAGAGTATTGTGTGGTTCAAAGCTACACATAGCTGTTTTCTTTCTGTAGAGATTATGTAGCTCTGTGCAATATGAAATGAATTATCTTCAAATGGACCCAACAGGGGGCTATACTTGAATCAAAAGCTGTCTTTTATCAAAACTAATTCTTTGATCCATCTAAAGACACAAATAAAAGACAAAGTTAAAAAATGACAACTTAGAACAGGAGGGGGACACAGGAGGCTGCCCCAGTATAGCAAATTAAGAATATTGTACTTCAAGAAGCATAATCCAGTTCTGCAGCAAAATGTAACTACTACCTATAAAGTTAATTTACTCTCTTTATGTCCTTTTCATTGGTGTTAACCAATATTAATTACGCTACGCAAAAAAAACTTTCAGGCGTTTGCTTAGCGTCCCTAGATTGTACCTAGTCCCCAGAAGCCTAGAGCCAGCACCAATGAAGCAGATGGCTTTAGATGAAGAAAAGGTAAATAACATAGGTTTTTACAGTAAAGGACTATAGTTCCTTACTTCTAGCAACAGTATGTCACTGAAAAGAGTCCCTGAATGCGAGACAAATCAGTGAGTGTAGCAATTAACATCAGTTATAGTTGCTATTGCAAATTTTTTAGTCTACCAGAAGCTCCAACTACTCCTTTGCTTCCAACCAACCCACATTGTACGTCATTTTGTTTAGATGAATTATAAAAAGTGTTACGAAAAACCCATATCTATGTTCTGCTAAACATGTCCTAGACCAGAAATATCTAAGGCTTCGCTGTACGATTCTGCTTGAAGTGCACCATTCTGCTTGAAGACAAGTGGTTTAGAGCAGTCGGAGTCGTCTGTCGATTAGTTGGATTAACGGCTAACCCAAACCTAGTCAATTCTGCAGTAATGGTGGTTGCCAAAATTTGGTTTTTCATTGAAAAAAAACGAATACATTATATTTTGAATACTTTTTCTGTTTTGTTTTTTGGGATTAAGCCTTACAATGCGCCCTTAAAATTCATAGTTATCTTGTCACCTTCAACTAAAGTAAGACAGAAATCCATAATCTAAATCTACCCTTATAGTAGTTCCTTCCAAGAGTATAGAAACAATGCCCCAACAGATTTCACGTACCGCCTGCAAGGGTCTCGTATGGTATTAGTGTTATGCAGGCTATAGGTCGTAAACAACTGTTGGAGAATCAAAATATTAAAGGAAGTGCTGAATATGCTTTTTCTTGTACTTAGCTTCATTAAAAGTTTGGTTGAAGTTTTCTTTGAAAAAAAAAAGAGAGAAGCTAAATAAAGAGAGAATGTGCGCTGTAGTAATGAAAGATTTCAACATTTAAAAAACAAAGAAACGGAGCCAGGTTATGCAGCAACAAGGCCAGGCGAAAACAGACGTGTTATAAGTGTGAAAAATATCTATATTTAGAGCATTTTTTGCTTCTTTTTCGCTTTTGCTCATAAAAAACGAACGTCTTGAAATAGAAAAAATAAAGAAGGTCGACTATAAAGGGGAGGTTATATTGATTATAGTGAACTTTTTCTAATAGTACAGTTTATAGTCCAGTCTCATTTTGCTTTGTTATTAAGTCTGACAGCATGTTTTTCACTTTAAAATTCCTTATCTCCTTTCAGGTTAAGTTTTTGACAAAAATCTGGCATCCAAATATATCTTCCGTAACTGGGGCCATTTGTTTAGATATTTTAAAAACCCAATGGTAAGTCTTTAACTATATTTACACAAATTGTAGGGTATATCACTGTAAGAGAGTAAAGCATCTTATACAAAGGTTTAGCCTAATTACTTTCTGAATATGATGGGATTTGGGTCTAGGGAGCTACTATACTCATACCCAAACTCATGTCTGAAACTGCCATAACTGCAGTGGTGGCAGAGGTGGGAGAGGGGGGTGTTATTTCTGTACCCCTAGATATAGTTTAGTATTTTAGCATTGGACGAATCTGCGCAATCTCTTAAGGTTATGAACAAAGGGCTACAGCCAAACTGGCTCTGCCAATGGAGCATACTTCACCATGCTTTTAATTAGAAGATAAAAAATGTATACTATCACTAAGAGTAATAAAATGTATTGCAAGAAGCTCTAAGTTTT